>NC_040909.2:30403966-30706675 GCF_004126475.2 Phyllostomus discolor | reverse complement strand
CACCATTTTCTGCATCACCTCAAAAGTTTGTAGTAGTATATTTTCCAGAGATGTTGGCAAGTAGATTCATATTATTGAGTCCTTGCTGATACTTGTGGTTGAAGTAACAGATAAATACAGTGTGAAACTAGGACATCTGGGTTCAAGTTCTGTGTCTCTCATGAACAGTATGACTCTAGGCAGATTGTTCATCCTGTGATATCTGACCATCAGTTTCTTCTTTTGTATGAAGAGAATAATATCCCTTACTCTGAAAACTCAGGTGTATCATAAGGATCAGACGAAATGGTCTGATAAAATATGTAAACTATGAAAGAGTGCACGGTGGGGCAAAAGTAGGTTTAGTTGCAAGTACATGAAACACACAGTTTATTTTTGTGTTATTTGTTATTATTTTCCATGCAAACAACTGTAAACCTTCTTTTGCCCTACCCTGTATAATAAACACACTGCTATTTATATTTTGATTCTAGGAGTACACCCAATATACTGACAATGTCTTTATTATCACCCTGCTTATCAGTCATTTCCATTAAAATGATGAGCAAGTCTGCACCTTTGCTTGTTCTCCTGGGCATTGCAGTGTGGTTCCCTTTCTGGAAAAAATCATTTGCAAGTCAAGGGCTAATTTAACTTTCTCAAGTGGTTTATTTTTATTCCCCGAACATGATTTTCTTCATTGTCCTTTAGCAGCTTTTAGGTTTTAAGTGTCCAAACCATTGTCTATGTTTTTTTATCCGTGGACCTTTGCAACATCATCGTACCATATATCTATTTTGCTTATAGGGTATTAACAAGCAACATTTTAATAATTTTTACTGGTATGTTTTAGAGCAGAATTACAAAGTTTGCAGATTGTTCATCTCCAGAAAATAAATACAAACTAATACCTGGAACAACTTTCTCCTAGCTAAATCTTTGATCAGATCGTTTATTTATTTATTTACTTATTTTTAATTACAGTTGACATCCAAAACATGAATTTCAGGTTCATCAAATCTCTTCTGTAGTAACATTTTGTACTGTGATTATCACTGCTCTTTATGTCTTAAGAAACAAGAAAACCACTGGTTTGGAAACTGGGGGCTAGAATCAGCCTCTACTTTGCCTCTGGCTACCTTTAAAGCAAGTCAGCCTCTGTGGGCTTCATTATTCCCACCCGTGAAAACATGGCATAGATGTATAGATGTATACATCTGTATATATGATATCTAAGGTCTCAGATCATAGAACCTTTGAATAGTAAATGAAGTAATTTAATAGGCAAAAAAAATAGTTGATAAATTCCAGTCATTTAGACCATTCTTCAGATGCCTTGCAGAGCAAAGCCAGTGGTTCTGAAAGAGTCTCTCTGAAGGTACAGAACACGTTTAGAGGTTTTGTTATTTGGAGTCATAGTTTATTTAGCAGTTTTCTGTTCTTTTCTCATTTTGGTCATAAATAAACTAAAACTTCAGCTTATGATCACTGGGTCTTCAAATTGACATAGTATGGCATATAGAAATTCATACTCTGAAAACAGAAGGGCAGGTGGAATAATCACAAAGTTGAACATATATTAGTCCTCACAATGAAAAAAACCTCTTATTGAAACTTTATGTGTAATTGACACATCATAAAAGTACAACAGATGTGCTGCTAAATGAAGCATCAGTGTTAACAGTTGGGAAGCCACTTATGTGTCAGAAAGAGACCACTGCTAATGCCATACCAGCTTCCTCACCCCCCCTCTCCGTACTGCTTCCTGCTCCTCCCCAGAGGTAACGCCCCTGACCTCTAACTCGGTGGCTCTGTTGTGCTCGCTTTTTACTTTTAAATAAGTGAAGTCATAGTATTTACTTTTTTGAGTCTGTCTTCTTTTGGTATTGTTGTTCAACCTTCATTTGGAAGATTTGTTCATGTTGCTACCTCTGAACTTCATTGATTTATTAATGTGTGATATTAAATATTTCATTCTTGCTATATACTGAAGTTTACATATCCAGTCTACTGTTTAATGGCATTTAGGTGGTATTAGTTTTTTTGCTCTTCCAAATAATGTATTTGTGAACATTCGTGTGCGTGTCTATTTTTATTTTTATTCTTTTGCAGTGGAGAAAGTATAGTTACTGTTTGCAGATTGCTAAAGAAGGAGAATGGGAACCTGTATTGCTTAAAGCCCAAACTCCCCGGTGACTTAACTTTCGGGGCTTTTAAGGGCAAAAAAACCCAACATGAGTAAGGAGTTCAAAGTCATGGGCTACATTGACCAGTCAGTTCCTATACAAGTTCAAGCAATGCTGGGTTTTATTCCAACTTCAGTTGAGACTGACAAGACTGTCAAAGTGGTCATACCAGTTTATACTCCACCCATAGTGTATTGAGCATCCAGTGTGTCCCATCCTTGGCAACAAGGTGTTATAATTTTTTAAAACTTTTTACTTGGAAATAATTTCTGACTTGCATGAAACTATAAAAAATAGTACAAGCACTACTCATATACCCCTAGAGGTTCTTAGTGGCTGAGAAGGAAAGTATTTGAGGAAGGAGCGGTTAACTGTCACATGTTGCTGAAAGATCAAGAAAGGCGAGAACAGAAAACTGTTCACTGGATCTAGTATTCTGGAGGTCACCGGGGATCTTACCAGTAAGGGTTTTGATGACATGGCAGAGATGGAAGCCGGCGTGGACTCATACAGGAATGCAAGAGGAATTGGAGACAGTGGTTGTAAACAGTGCATTTGAGGAGCTTTACTGTAAAGGGTGACCAGAAAATGGGGTGGGTGGGTGCAGGACAAAATAGGGTGCACAGAGATTGTTTTGATTTTAAGATGGTATAAATAAATGTATGAGTGAGTGATCCAGTAGAGATCGTATTGATCATGAGAGGGGAGAGTTGCTGAAGCCACATCTTTGAGTTGGTGTGAGGGGTTGGATCTAGTGCTTAAGTGGAGGCAAGTCCTGGAAGGGAAGTAGTGTTCATGGTGCACTACTTCACAGGTACGGCAGGTGGGCACATGTGGTGTGGAGCTTCTTGTTTCTTTTGTGTGTGAAGAATCCTTTTAAATGCCATGGGGAATATTTTTTTTTAAGCTTTAGCAAATAGAAAACCTTACCATGTTCTTGCAAAAACAAAACAAAAAAAACAACTAAACATCACAAGGATTTATTACATTTAATAGATTCTGTTAAAAACAAACATACAGCATTAAAAATATTAATAGAGCAGACAATTGTAATTGAACAATAAAGTAATTTTTAAAAAATAATAAATGAAAACTTGTCTGGTAAAAAAAAAATCTGGGAAGAGAGTTGAAGATAGGAACTAGTCCTACTAGTTATTGAAACAAAGTTGCAGTAATTGGAGCAGTTTGTTAATGTCATGTAAATTGTCAAATCAGTGCACCAGATTATATCCCATAGATAGGAGAATATATTATACTTGTACAATAAAGGAGGCATTCCAGTCAGACAATCGAGAAGAGAGTTAGAATGCAACCTCATACCTTGCATCAGAATAAATATCAGATCAGAGTATTTGTACACAAGAAATTAAGGCATAAAAATTCTAGAAAAGGTCATGCAAGAGTTGGTTGGTTTTTAAATCACTGTGGGGGAGGCCTTTCTGACTATAACATACACCCCAAAAGCAATAAAAATTCATAGAATTTGACAGCAAATAAAATTCTCTACATTTAAATATGTAGATTTTATTGATATATGGTTTAAAAAGTATTTAAAAAACTCTTCATGGCAAAAATTTGGCAAACTACACATTGAGACCAACTATGTATATATACAAAAACCCGTATCACAGTGGAGATATGTATGTAAATTCATACAAATATCTTCATGCAAGTGAATATAAAAAAGACTAATAACCCAGTGGAAAAATGTGCAAAGGGTAGGAAGAGATAGCTATCACAAAACATTAAATAGAAATATTACACATCATACAGCTGTTTAGAGGGTGGGAAATTAAGATGTACAAATATATTTATCTAATCTATAAGGTTGGCAAAAAAAAATCTGATAACCTACTGTTCTGTCAAGCATATTAGGGAACAAACGTACACTTAAATGCTTTGCTGAGAAGCATGTCACTGTTGGTACATAAATTTTGCTTAAATGCTTCCCTTTATTCTTGCTTGTGCAAAATGGTGTGTGTACAAGGTTAGTCGTTGCATCATTATATTGGCAAAAGATTGTCAACGAAGATAGTCATCAGTTGAGCACTGGTTAAATACGTCCTGCAGATGGGAAAAGAATGAGCAAGCCCCTGAGCAGCAGGGCCGTCTGTGAGGGAACTGTGGGTGGCTTGGGAATAGGAACATACTGATATTTTGTACTTTCAAAGGTCTTCCATAATTCTCAGCTCAGTCTGACTTCTTAACCTTCCTGTTAGTTCATGTCTTGCTTATATCCATCCTAGCTCACTTGTTTCCTTCTGTGTTTTTTGTCTGCTTGTTTTGTTTTTGTTGTTCTTCATTTAAATTACAATTTAAACTCTTAAGATTCAGGCAGCCGTGGCTGGTGTGGCTCAGTGGATTGAGCACCAGCCTGCGAACAAAAATGCAGGTTTGATTCACAGTCAGGGCACATGCTGGGGTTGCAGGCCAGGTCCCCAGTTGGGGTCATGTGAGAGGTGGCAACCAATCGATATATCTCTCACACATTGATGTTTATCTCTCCCTTCCCCCCCCAAAAGTAAATAAATAAAATCTTTTCTTAAAAAAGATTCAGGCAAATGTAAGATAGTATGAATTTTTTTTTCTTTGTAGTATACAGATACAGATAACATTTCATTTTACTTTTGTTTGGAGGAAAGCTAGAGGAAATTACAGCTATAATCCAATTAATTTTTAGGATTATCCCCCTTTTGAACTCTTTTTCCTTTTCTTCCTTTGCCCTTCTTTTCTTCTCTTCATCTCTACCTTGCTTTCTCCCTCTTTCATTCTCCCCCTCCCTCCGTACATATAGGATGCACTGGCAGCCTTGGAAACTCCAGGTGGACCTAGCCAAAAGAGAAGGAAACTGAGTACCCCACTCTCAGAAGTCATCGGAAGAAACTTGAAGCTTGCTTTGGCAAATAGCTCTCGAGATGCTGTTGCTCTTTCTGCCAGCCCTCAGCTGAAGGATGCTCAACCAGAGATGGTAGTATTAGATCTCTTACTAAAAGGAAGTTCTAGATAAAACATTTCAAACAATAATAGTCAATCTATTTCTTTTATTTTCCATATGCAGGAAGAAGCTCCAAAGCCACTTCACAAAGCAGTGGTATATGTCAGTAAAAAACTCAGTAAGAAGCAGAGTGAACTAAATGGGATTGCAGCCTCTCTGGGTGCAGATTACAGGTACCGGGCACCTCTTTCTGTTTGGAGGGCACGTGGCTCAAGTTTCTAGGGTGACCTAAAGCTCTCATGAGCGTCTACAAAGGAATATTTATTTTCTCTTTAATGTGTCGTCTTATCTACAAAATCACTTCAAATGATTTTTAATTTACCACATCCTTTAAAAATATTCTCTGCCATAACACTATATTTTTATGTTCTTTTAGGGTGTCTAACAAATTTTCAACAACCTATTTTGTGCCTGTTACTATTCTAGAAACTTGGCCTGTAGGTCTGAGATTAAACATATTTTTACCTTAGTGATTTTCAGAATAGAGCCTTTCTGTGAGTAATACTAAGTACTCTAGCAGTACTCCTGAATTTAAAATGGTCTTTTTTGAGGATGTTTTGATTTCTGTCGTTTTTACTACTTTGGAGACATAGATTAGCATATCTGCCCTCGACCAGAGAGCCAAGCTAAAAAGAGGTCTCTAGTGCAAATGGCACCAGTGTGAGAGAACTGAGGTCCTTGCCTAGTCCAGCCAGTCCTGAGCTGATGGGACCCCTCCACTGTCTGCAGTGCCAGCTTTCTGATCAGTTGTAGTCCGCCCTTCATAGGTAGCATAACGATTGGTTTTATAAGCAACACAGTTTGAGGATTACGATTAGCTTCATCTTCCCCTTCAGTAAGTCTTGTTTCGGTCAGCTTTCTGTTCCATATGAGAAATGAGATCAGAAGACCATAAACATAAATGTCTGTCATAGTTGTAAGCGTGCTAGTGTTTAATGCATCTGTTGTGGGATAGTGAAGTTTTCATATAACTATTAGGATTATCTATTATGTGTTTAGTGTTATCTACTATTATGTTATATAGTTACCTATTTTATTTATGTTATGTATTTCCAGTTGCTGAGCACTTAGTATGACCATTATCTCATTTCACTCTCACAATAGCCTTATGAGAATATATGTATTTGTCAAAATTTGAATGCTTCCTTAGATGTTGATTGTATGTGGACTTGATTCAAAGTTTGTTTTAAATCTATTCCCAAAATGAATTTCTCAAACTTGATGATTGAGAGGGAAAAGCCCTTTAATATGCAGAGATTACAGTAGTTAACATGTTCAAGTGCAGCTATCCCAGATGTTCCCTTCCATAAGCTAGGTCTAGAACATCCCGAAGAGACCATTATTAATACCGTCTGCTGTCTTCCAGCAGTTAAGCATCTAACCAGAATCCCCTCCACACCTCAGACGCAGCATCCCCTTTTGGTTACAGATATTTACATCACATTCCCTGTACTAAAATGGTTTTGTAAATATTACTTACCTACTTTTATAATTTGTTTTTAAATCTTCACCCAAGGAAAAAGGAAGAGAAACATCAATTGGTTGCCTCCTGTATGCGCCCCGACCAGGGATCGAACCTGCAACCTTTTGGTGTACAGGATGACGCTCCAACCAACTGAGCTTCCCGGTCAGGGCTACTTTTATATATATACACATATATAGTTGTTCACTGGAAATGTTTATTTCAAGTGTTACTATTTTATATACCTTTATAATTTGAAAAAATGCAGGTTAGTAGAAGGCACATAAGAACAAAGTATGTTTAGTATGTAAATGGATGCCTGTGTCTGAGGACACTAGAAGAAAAGGGAGTATTCATTTGCATGTGTGCGTATGTAAAATCACCTCAAATGCTACAGTCACAGGGCTGAAAGAGCTAGGGAGACTCAGATACCACAAGCAGCATTTCCTTTAGTAATATGACTTTATCTAGGCTTGTTCAACATTTGTCAAAGTTCCAGATTAAGTAAAGTACAGTCTCATCAGTTAACTCAGGAGTTGTATACTTGGTACACTAGCATATTATTAAAACTGGAAAAAATAATAACTTGTGTTTATATGTGAAACAGGTTCTAGGATCATTTAATTTCGGTTGACCCTTGAACTGTGCCCTTTAGTGCCCCCTCCCCCTGCCCTCTCCCATCAGAGTCAGAAATCCTCATGTGACTCTACTCCCTGAAAATTTAACCTACTGATGGCTGGAAGCCTTGCCGATAACAGTCAATATGTATTTTGTTATATGTGTTGTATACTGTATTCTTAAGCTACAGAAAAAATGTTATTAAGAAAATTATAAGGAAGAAAAAATATATTTACAATACTGTATGTATGTATTAGAAAACGTTCGTATGTAAGTGGATCCATGCAGTTCAAAACTATGATGTTCGAGGGGCAACTGTATATACAACTTTTTTTTTTTTTTTTTTACCTATGTGGATTTTTGTCAGGACATTAAGAAAACCATGTAAGATGTGGGATAATTGTATATATGACTATTTTTTCCCCCAGAAATTCTAGCATTCCCAGACCTAACTTACTAAATCTAGTGACAGTCCCCCAACATACAAACACATATTATTACAACCAAAATTACCCCCACAAATGTCCAGAATAGCTCCTAAAGTAAAGTAACAATTGTGCTGAAAGCACTGAGCTAGACCAAGTGGTGAGCAGGCTAGACATCTGATTTTGTAAGCAAAGTTTTGTTGGAACATAGCTGTGCCTATTTGTTTACCTACGGTGGTAGCCAAAAGTAGGCTTCCAGTTGTCCATATGGAAAAAGACAATAAATAGGCCCTGGCTGATTTGGCTCAGTGGATTGAGTGCCAGCCTGTAAACCAAAGGGTCGCTGGTTCAGTTTCCAGTAGGGGCATGTGCCTAGGTTGTGAGCTGGGTCCCCAGTGGGGAGTGTGTAAGAGACAACCACACATTGGTATTTCTCCCCCTCTCTCCTTACATTTCCCTCTCTCTAAAAATAAATTAAAAAATGAAATGAAATAATACAATAAAATAGAAAAAGACAATAAAATAATACAAGAGTAAACTCTGTTTGGCTTACTCACAACTATAAACCTACTTTTGCCCTGCCCTATATTTTCTGTGGCTGCTTTCATACAAGGCAAATGTTTAGTAATTGTGAGATTGTTTGCCCTGCAAACCCTAAAATGTTTATCATCTGGCCTTTTAAGAAAATAATTGTGAACCCCTCAATCAAAACCACCTGTAATCATTGAGATTCTGTCCTTGAAAGACCTTTGAGGACTGAAACTCATAATTTATCCATGTTATTACAGTGGATAGTAAAACGAGATGATTTAGGAAAAAATATTCCTGTTTTTTGGAATTATCTTGATAAAACTAACAAATTAGGCAAGGTGTTTTTTATTATTTTTAAGGATGTGTGGTCTATAGGAAATAGAGGTGTTTGTAACTTAGGAGGTAATATTTCTTCTTAATTCATTTAATTTGGCTATTTTATTTTTATTTTTAAGTATATTTTATTGATTACGCTGTTACAGTTTTCCCAATTTTTCCCCCTTCATACCTCCTCCGCCCTGTACCCCCCAACCCTCCAGCATTCGCCCTCCTTAGCTTATGTCCATGAGTTGTACTTATAAGTTCTTTGAATTCTCTGTTTCCTACACTATTTTTGACCTCTCCCTGTCTATTTTATACCTACCAATTATGCTTCTTCCCTGTACCATTCCTCCCCTCCTCCCCACTGAAAACCCTCCATGTGATATCCATTTCTCTGATTCTGTTCCTATTCTAGTTGTTTGCTTAGTTTGTGTTTTCATTGTTTTTTTTTTTTTAGGTTCATTTGATGATAGTTGTGAGTTTATTGTCATTTTACTGTTAATAGTTTTTGATATTCTTCAATTTCTTAGATAAGTCCCTTTAACATTTCATATAATATGGGCTTGGTGATGATGAACTTGACCTTATCTGGGAAGCACTTTATCTGCCCTTCTATTCTAAGTGATAGCTTTGCTGGATAGAGTAATCTTGGAGGTAGGTACTTGCCTTTCATGATTTCAAATACTTCTTTCCAGCCCCTTCTTGCCTACAAGATTTGTTTTGAGAAATTAGCTAATAGTCTTATGGGAACTCCTTTGTAGGTAAGTCTCTGCTTTTCTCTTGCTGCTTTTAAGATTCTCTCCTTATCTTTAACCTTGGGTAACTTAATGATGCTGTGCCTTGGTGTGTTCTTCTTTGGATCCAACTTCTTTGGGACTCTCGGGGCTCCCTGGACTTCCTGGAAGTCCTCTTTCCTTCGAACAGGTTGGGGAGGTTTTCCTTCATTATTTGTTCAAATAAGTCTTCAATTTCTTGTTCTTCTCCTTCTGTCACTTCTATAATTCAGATATTCGAACGTTTAAAGTTGTTCCAGAGGTTCCTAAGCTTCTCTTCATTTTTTTGAATCCTTCTTTCTTCATTCCATTCCAGCTGGATGTTTATTTCTTCCTTTTGTTCCAGATTGTTGCTTTGAGTCCTGGTTTCCTTCTTGTCACTGTTGGTTTTCTGAATATTTTGCTTTTTTTTCACTTTGGGTATCTTTCATTTGCTCATTGATTTTGCAACGAAGTTTAATAATTTCTGTGAGCATTTTGATTATCAAGGCTTTGAACTCTCCAGCAGATGGGTTGACGATCTCCTCATCACTTAGCTCTTTCTGTAGTTTTGCTCTGTTCTTTCATTTGGGCCATATTTCTTTGTTTGGGGTCCCTGTTAAGTTGTAAGGGGGTGGGGAACCCTCTTTGCTGTGTTGTGCTGCTGTTTGTGGGGGAGGGGCCAGAGAAGGAACAGTGCAAGGGTTGCCTGCTGGGCTCTAGCCCCACTTTCCAATGAACTGTCGTGTGAGTTTCTCCCACCGTCACAACCCACGCCGTAGTCCACAGTCAGCTGAGTCTCAGTCTCCCATTCAGCCAGCCGCACCTGGCGATCTCCGGCCTCCACCTCACCTTGGGTTCTCTCCTTCCGACCATCCTACCGGTCTGGTTAGTCTAATTGGTCTGGTTGACTGTTTAATTCCTTAGTTGTTGGAGTTCCATGCAGTTTGAGTTTCTGGCACTTCTGGTTGTTTATTGATTTTAGACTGGTTGGTATATACCTTTTGGTTGTGTGAGGAAGCGAAGGGTTTCTACCTGTGCCTCCATCTTCGCTGGAACCTAATTTGGCTATTTTTAAAGTTCAGAGACATTTCTTATTTAGGAAGTGGAAAGTGTGGTAAGTGTCCACAAAAAGAAACTTTATTTTAGTGATTATGATTATATTTAGAAATACATTTTCTTTAAAGATTTTACTTATTTAATTTGAGAGAGAGGAGAAGGGAGAAAGAGGAAAGAAACATCAACGTGTGGTTGCCTTCCACATGCCCCCAATTAGGGACCCAACCCGCAACCCAGTCATGTGCCCTGACTGGGAATCAAACCAGCAACCCTTTGGTTCACAGGCCCGCTCTCAATCCACTGAGCCGCACCAGCCAGGGCTAGAAATACAGTTTTTACTTCCCCTTTGGTCTTTACTATATATTTTACAGGATGGCATATTTTATATTTTTAGATTATTTTCCTAGGTCAGGAGAATATTATATAGAAGAATCAGGAGATCATAGCATAATAAAATAGTTAAGAGTGTGAGTTTTGAAGTCAAACCTGGCCCTACCACTTATGCACTGAATGTCCTTGAACATACTACTTAATCCTGTCCTTCCGATTTCTTACCTATAAAATGGATGTAATGATGCCAGTGTTTGAGGGTTGTTGCGAGGAGTTGGGGGGGTAATGATGTGTCAAGTACATGGTCTGTTATGGGATGTAGAGCAAGTGTACAGTGAATGGTGACTGCCAACAACTGGAAGACAGTGAATGCTTTGATCTGAAAAGACCTGTATTATTACTATAAAGTTATATTCATTTTAAGGAAGTTGAAACAGTTCAGAAAAGTATAAAGGAGAAAGTAATGTTTTAAAATATATCCTTCCAAATATCTCTCTGCACATATATATATTCCTAGAAATATGTGTATAAAATTTGACAAAAAAAGTGGAGACTGTCATTTAAGAATCTTGCTTATGCCAGTTCTTAGAGGTTTTGTGAAGGTCAGAATATTCTATTCATAGAGAATAATGATTATAAACTAATATAGACATTTCTCTTAGTTATTTGGTTTTTATATTTGGTTGTTTCAGGTGGAGTTTTGATGAAACAGTGACTCACTTCATCTATCAAGGGCGACAGAACGACACTAACCGCGAGTATAAATCTGTGAAAGAAAGAGGAGTACACATTGTTTCAGAGCACTGGCTTTTAGAAGTAAGCAGTACTGTTTATCCTCCTTGTCTGTTAAATGAGAATGTATATGAACATTGTGTCAGGGTATGAACCAATTTCAGTGTATGTAAAGAAGTTTGATAACTTCAGTTATTTAACAGAGCACATTTCATTTCTTTGCCACCGTAAACTTAAGATCTTTATTCCTTAAATACTGAAGTCTTTAATGGGTACTCTATGTGATTCTCTGATTCTGTTCACTAACTAGAAATGATGTGAAAGAAAATTTTATAATAATTTTGAGGAGAATTAATTAATGTATGTTTACCAATACTATTTAGAACTGTTTTTTCTTTCTGGGTATTCCCTGGAATTTGGTTTATACCTTGGCAAAAACATGGAGATAGAATTAGATTTTTATACTTTAGTGGACTTGACAAGTGAGGACAGCCCTAGCTGGTGTGGTTCAATTGGTTGGAGCATTATCCCATACACCAAAAGGTTGGGGGTTCGATTCCTGCTCAGGGCGCATCCTAGGTGGTGGGTTTGATTGCCAGTTGCAGCACAGATAGGATGCAACCAACTGATGTTTCTCTCTCATATCAGTGTTTTCTAATTTTTTCTCTTCCTCTCTCTCTCAAATCAATAAACATTTTATTTTTAAGTGGGGACAGTGTTGAATGTAAACTGTAATTGAAAAACAATTTTTAAAAATGAGGGCAGTTTGTCTTTTATATAGTAGACTTTTTTAGTGTAAACTACTTTTCAAAACTTTTATTTTGCAAAACTTTTTCATCTTATTACCTAACATATTGGTTATCTGTATGCATGCTAGCATCATTTATTCTCTAAGATTTTGTGAGACCTGTTTTAAAGCACACCATTGTGTTGCAGTGTGCCCAAGAGTATAAACACCTTCCTGAGTCTCTGTATCCACATACTTATAACCCCAAAATGAGCTTGGATATCAGCGCCGTGCAAGATGACAGACTCCGTAATAGTCGACTGCCCTCAGCTGACGGGACAGCAAAGGATGATGAGGTAGATAACATAGGTGGTACATTTTCTCCTCCTGGAGCCGAGTGTATAGTCATATACTACTGTGAAACTTTATATGATGGCTTGGGTTGAGCAATTGCAATTTTTTTCCTTCCACAGACAGATCATTTGCCTGTAGAAGAAAATGATATAGATAATATGATGACCAGTAACAAAGAAGGAGCAACATCAAATGAAAATGGAAGGAATGACTCTAAAGGAGGTAAAATATTTTAAATTATAAAAAAACATTTTATTAATATGATTCCTTTGCATCCAGTGGAAAAATAAGTTATTTTCTATTGTGCTAAGTGGAAGTAAAGCAGATATTTGGGGGTTGGTTGAGGTTGTTCCATGCCAGTCACTAAGTAATAATTTGCAAAGCTTTAAGTGTGAAATTTGTAAAACTAGGTATTTTGCAGAGTTAGTGTATTATAGCCCTATCTTATTAAAGGTAGGTGGAGCTGGTGATTTTTAAGTTTTTTCTTTGGTTCTGTTTTTTAAGTGATATCAGTAAGTTTTAATATATGTACAGTGTAGTTTAACATAGTCACATGGTTTTAAAGGTACAGAAGGAGGTATGAAGAGTTTCTCCTACCTTCCAAAGTTACTAGTTTGTGTAGCCTCCTAGGGCTATTTTATGTGTATATGATCATAAATGTTCTCTCCTTCCTGACATGTTTTTATTGTATTTTACCTTTGACACTATTAAATATCTTCCAGAGAACATGTTTGACCATTTGTAAATGTAAAATAATTTATTACATAAAGAGGGAAGTTTGTATTTAGGAATTGTTGTCTCAGCTGATAAGCGTTCCCAGTTGGTATGAATGAAACTTAAGCATGTCCAAACACTGCACTGTAGCTTTCAGAGGATGAAAAGCAGGCTGAGAGTGATTAGTAGTGAATACATCTTCTAGATGTATTTTCCTTGTAAACTTAAGTAACTTCTTGATTTTATATGATTTAATACAGTGCATTCACATTTCTTTGTTCCAGTGTGCTTATCTGTGTGATACGTTGAAACAATACGTTGCTGAATACAGTGGACAAAAGGCTTCTTTTACATAAATAACAATTTTTCCCATGCCATTTCCGCCCTATAGAGAACTTTTTGTAACTTACTTGTTCTCCCTGAAAAACAGAGTTTACCCAAGTTTCCAACACCATGTTTAAGAGACTCATAGTTAAATCTATCTTACTTCCCAAGAGACATTAATTTCTATGCTTCACTATAACTAACAACTTTAACACACAAGTGTAGAAAAACATTAGAGCAAACGTGAACAATTTTCCATACTCGACTTGTTTCTCTCATGATATTCTTCCCAATATTAACTTCAAGCCAATTTAACCATAACTTTAGGTATAACTGCAGTTCTTTTTAAATTAAAAAAAAAACCACACACACACACACAACTTCTTTCAGTTTTGTTCAACTACGCTTGTCTCCATTTTCCCCCTACCACTCTCCTTGTCACCTCCCACCCTCAATCCTACCTCCCTTTGGCTTTGTGCATGGGTTCTTTATACATGTTCCTTGATGATCCTTTCTCTCCCCGTTACCCCTCCAGTCCCCTCCCCTCTGGTCAACTGTCAGTTTGTTCTTTATTTACATGTCTCTGGTTCTGTTTTGCTTGCTTGTTTATTTTGTTGATTAGGTTCCATTTATAGGTGAGATCATACGGTATTTGTCTTTTACTGCCTGGCTTATTCCACTTAGCATCATGCTGTTGCAAAGGGTAGTTGTTCTTTCTGCTGCATAGAATTCCATTGTGTAAATGTACCACAGTTTTTTGATCCTCTCATTTACTGATGGACACCTAGGTTGCTGCCAGCACTTGGCTATTGTAAATTGTGCTGCTATGAACGTTGGGGTGCATAAGTTCTTTTGGATTGGTGTTTCAGGATTCTTAGTGTACAATCCCAGCAGTGCAATTGCCGGGCCAAACTCAAGATGGGTAAAAGACTTAAATATAAGTCATGACACTATGAAAGTCCTAGAGAACATAGGAAAATCTCAGATATCCCATGCAGCACTATTTTCATTGATATGTCCCCTAGAGCAAGGAACATAAAGAAAAGAATAAACAAATGGGATTTTGTCAAAATAAAAAGCGTCTGCACAGCTAAAGAAAATATCAGCAAAATGAAAAGAGAACCAACCATATGGGAAAATATATTTGCCAATGATATCTTGGACAAGGGTTGGATCTCAAAAATATGCAGAGAGCTCACATGACTCCATTTGAGGAAGACAAACAATCCAATTAAAAAATGGGCAAAGGATCTGAACAGACACTTCTCCAAGGAGGACATACAGAGGGCCCCAGAGTCATATGAAAGGATGCTGTGCATCACTAGCCATCAGAGAGATGCAAATTAAAACCACAGTGAGATACCACTGCACACCCTGCACACCGGTCAGAATGGGCATCATAAACAAAGCAACAAACAAGAAGTGTTGGAGAGGTTGTGGAGAAAAGGTAACCCTAGTGCACTGTTCGTGGGAATGCAGACTGGGGCAGCCACTGTGGAAAATGGTATGGAATTTCCTCCCTCTCTACTTTGAAAAAAAAAAATGTAAATGGTGGACTACTATATATTTTGTTTTATACTTTGATCTTGATCTTTTTAATAGTTCAGTTTGTGGAGTGTTTCCTATTGGTACATAAGGAGCTTCTTCAGTCTTTTTCTTTTTTTGGCAACTATAATATTCATTGTATAAATCACCCACTTTACTCAGCCATTCCCTTGTTGATCATCTAGTTATTTCTGATTTCTTGCTATTACACAGTGTGCTGTAATGAACAATCTTTTATCGCTACAGGTGTCTTCTTTTTAATGGATTCATTGTTTTCTATTTTCCATACTCATCTTGCCCTACCAGAGCTTTCCCTGTGACTTACCTATTTAGTTACTCCCACTCTGTTCATTGCAAAAATAGGCTGCGAGGAACCCAAAGATAAATCACTTGTGTGTGTTTTCATGGACCATAGGGAAAATCACATACATGAATGATCGTAGTATATAACATGAGAGTGTAAGAAGCAGACAGGGATCCTACAAAAGAGATACCACTTTGCAGGTCTCAGTATAGTGTCTTCGAAGGGCCTCCTGACTTGTTCATGTACAGCCCTCGTGGTAAGGGCTGCCTTTGTGTTCTGCAGTATTCATGGTCTTAGTGCATCCCTATAGCCTGTAAGTATTCCATAAATGTCCAGTTAATAAATTTGTTAAGCTAGACAAAATAGTTAATGTGAATAAGATGTGTTTTTATTATAAAAAGAAATTTACCTTGATTGGTGTGTTTGTGTGTGTTTCAAGCTCTGACACAGACCTTGGAGATGAGAGAGAATTTCCAAAAGCAGCTGCAGGAGATCATGTCTGCAACATCAGTGGTGAAACCCCAAGGGCCAAGGACTTCCTTTGGCAGAAATGGCTGTAACAGCACCTCTTCGACCCCTGAGAGTGCTCGCTCTGCCCGCACAGGACGCAGCAGAGTGCTGGAGGCCCTGAGGTACGTGCCTGTCACTCCTCATGGTGGCAGAAAGGAGTGACTAGATGATTTAAGAGAAAGGTAGCTCCTTGTGTGGGTACCTACTGACTCAGTTCCATGAGTTAAAGCCTAATTTTGCTTTGTTTTTAACTAGTAAAACAAGTTTAGAATACCAAGACCACTAAAAGGGTTATACTACTGGGCCTTATTTAGCCCAAACTATATACAGGGTTGGCAAAAGTAGGTTTACAGTTGTGAGTATGTGAAACACAGTTTATTCTTGTATTAGTGTTTATTATTTTCCATATGAATGACTGTAAACCTACTTTTGCCCACCCCTGTATATTATGTTCAAACATTACCTCCCTCGATTTTCTGTCTTCCCTCCCTTGTTCCACGCAGTTCTGGAATTCTTAACTGGGGGCAGGAGACAGACACAGAGGTTTCGTTCCTTACCAAGCAGTGCTTCACAATGTGGTGTGATATAAACAGTTATTTCTTACTGGAACTACATGTATTTTGTATCTATAAATCTAGCTTCTAGGAAATGTGATTACAGATCTTAGTGTGATGTGACATTAAGTTTAGTTTCATTACTTCACCTTTTTCCTGATAGGAAACTCTCTAATTACATGATTAGTATTATGGGACTTAATATCTTAAATTAATTAAGCTGTGCATTTATCTTATGATAATTGTATATTTCATGAGGCTGATTTTTTATGTGAGTACTGAGTAACAGTGCCTTTTTGTTAATATGCTTCAGGTCATGTTTTATTATGGAGAAGCTAAATCTTGCACCAACTTAAATACTCTGAGAATAAAAAGCTATCTGCCTTCTTTTTGAGTCAAGTGAACTCTGCGGGATATATCCATTTTAGTAAATTATTCTTACTGTTTTATGTGTGTGTATACCTATATAATTGAATTTTATATATATACATAACATGCATGTGTATTTATGTGTATACATGTTGAAAGATTTGCTATATATCTTGAAAGAAAATAGTTAGAATTCTGTTTACTCTCCAGTGGAATTGTTACAATTACACTATAAAATGTGCTTTACCTTTGTTCACGCTGACTTGCAGAGGTTTGGTCACCAAGAGCTGAAAGACCCTTCTTTTTGAGGCAGTATTTATAATATATTTCCCATGTAATTGTATTGTTTCAAGTAATAAAAATACATCTACCAGTAAGCAAAGTAACCATTTTCCTAAACATTACCATGTTTTCCTAACCCTGTATATAAGTATGAAAACTCCCATTTTTAAATGCAGCAGTCATTTGAAATTAAAAATTTTTTTTCTTCTTTTATACTGTCTAAGACTGTATAATGGCTTGTCGCATGGAGGAGAGTGCCAGAATAGGTTAGACTCCGTTGCTATAGCAAGCTCAAATTGTGTCAGACAGTTTTGATCATCTGCCACAGTGAAATTAAAATTTTTGACAATGACCTTTTTTTTCCTCTTTGAAGTTTTAAATATATGGACATTCAGTCAAAATATGTTTTATTTTTCTCAGTAAAACAGATTAGTTTCTGGGAGAAGCTTTTTTTAGTTTAATTTATTGATTGATCAATTCATTTCATTTTTTGATGCATTCAGTGGTTGCTTCTTGTTTGTGCCCTGACTGGGGCTGGACCCCACAACTTTGGCACATCAGGACAACACTAAGCAGCTGAGCTCCCCTTCCAGGGCCAAGGGAGAAACACTTTAAAAAGATAAAATTTCCCAAAGTTAGTTTATTTGGTAGCTTTAAGTGCTTACTATATACTAGGTGGGCATATAAAGGTGAACCACACATGTACAGTCTAACTTCAGGAACTTATAAATGTGGGCTTTGTTATGACTGCCTGTCTGTCACTTTTATTCCTTAGGCAGTCTCGTCAGACAGCTCTTGATGTCAACACAGAGCCCTCCCAGAATGAACAGATCATTTGGGATGACCCTACCGCCAGAGAGGAGAGGGCAAGGCTCGCCAGCAATTTGCAGTGGCCTAGCTGTCCCACGCAGTACTCTGAACCACAGGTTGACGTGAAAAAATTGGAGGATTCTCCTTTCCAGGACCCTTTACATGATTTAAAAATTGTTGAACACGGTAATGAGAAGGAAATCTATTTACTTCTTTGTATTAAGTACATGTCTTGTTAAGATAATTAACAGATAAGCACATTGTGGGTTTCTAAATTGTACATGCAAATGAAAAACTTACTAGATATTTCTGATTTTGGTTTAAACTTAAGAGTCAGAAAAATAAGTTGAGTTAATTAGTTTATCAGTAAATTGAAAAATATATTTTGGTTTTTAAGTTTGGAAATTTAGTCTTGGGCATTATTTTCCAGACATGATTTTCACTGTTATTCTTTCTCTCCTTTTGGTCCTTTTTGCACTTGTTTTTTCTCTCAATCATCTTACTTTCATTTAAGTCCTCTTCTGAATTCTACTCAGCACATATCTACTCTTGTTCTTTGGATTTGTATGAGTTTGTTTCTGAATTCCCCTATTCTTTTCTTCCTTGGGCTTTTCCTTAAAAACAAAACGTTTCCTGTCTCTCATCCTTGGTCATCCCCCCGCCTCACATCAATACATTATTTCTCTCACTAGATGTATAGATTTTGCTCTGCTTCTGATTTTCTCCAAATGCAGCCTGGCTTTCATTTTATAAATTTTGGATACTTTTTGCTAATGAGAGCTTGGTAGTTAAAAAAAAAAACAGCAAAAAAAATGGTTGGGAGAAGCCCACAGATAACACCCTTTGCCCTTTTAGTACTAATTAATTGCCTTTATTTACAAGCTCTAGAAATAGGCCAGTTCTTCTGCATGTCCTTTTTACATTCCAGAATTCATTTAATTTCATCTTGGCTAATACGTGTGAGACTATTTCCCAGAATACATTCTTAGTCATGTTTGGATAATATCACACTGCAACATTTTATTGCCCTCAGCTGTCCATGATCCTGGAAACGTGTGTGCGACTGAAGCTCCAAAACACCCAGTCTCTGAAGAACTGGAAACTCCATTAAAAGACAGCCACCTGATCCCTACACCTCAGGCCCCCAGTATCGCCTTCCCCCTGGCCAACCCACCCGTGGCACCACATCCTAGAGAAAAGGTTTGTTCATCTTTAGTACAGTGATGCAGCTTTTGCATGTTGCAATGAAGTTGCATTCAAAATCTGTGGGCATTAATATCACGGGCTTGTCAAGGGTTCATTAGGTATTGAAAACTGCATTTCTTTGCATTGTATTGTTTTCATATTTGATAACTTTATTTGAAGACTAAATAAAATGTCATTGTAAAAGAACTGTATACCTGATAACTTTTTTAATGTTCCTTTTTCTAAAATAAAACTCTTGCATTTCAGATTATAATAGAGGAGACTCATGAAGACTTAAAAAAACAGTACACATTTCAGTTGTCATCTCTGAATCCTCAAGAACGTATTGATTATTGTCATCTGATTGAGAAACTAGGTATGAGTATTTTACTTAAGTCAAAAATGTTCCATACAGTAACCTTATTTAGAAGGCAAATATGGGTGATATTGGTGTCATTTTTTAAGGTACAGCAATTGAGAAACAAGAAACGGTTAATTTGTCTGAGACTCTACATGGAGTCAGCATTAGAACTTTTATTTTATAAAGCTCTAATCTAAATCTAAAGTCAGTGGGTCATAGGATTTAAAGATTTGAATTGAAACCAGCCATTAAGGTTTAAGAATCTTTTGTGCTGCTTTGAGCATTTATTTGTTCATTGATGAAGCCTTGGACCAAATCATTGAAGTTACAGACTTACAATGTGAGTAAAACCACTTTCTTAATGAAGGTGAAGGTACGTGACATTATTCTTACTGTGCTAGTTGTCAGGCCCTTAGTGTGACATCACTCATAGCAGCAGCACACCAGAAAGGTAAGCTGGTGCTCTACAGCCACATATTTACTGCTGTCTGTCCTTTTAAGGGTGTGGTGGTGGGCCATGATATATGCTTTTTAAAGATTTCTGTCAGCCCTAACTGGTGTGGCTCAGTGGGTTGGGTATCATCCCACAGACCGGAAAGTTGCTGGTTTGACACACATGCCTGGGTTGTGGGCCAGGTCCCTGACTGGTTGCTGATGAGAGGCAACCAATTGATGTTTCTCTCCCTCTCTTTCCCCCTTCCTTCCCCTCTCTCTAAGAACAAAACAAAAAATATATATTAAAAAAAAAGATTTCTGTCAAATACAGTTGTACACTTGAGAAACTATGTTTCTGGGAAACTGTTCAACTGGAACATTTTGTTCCCCAGTTGCCTGTTAAGTTAGATGGGATTATAAGTCAGGATTACTAAGCTTCACCAGAGCTCACCAAAATGGAACTCTCAAGTGTCTGTCTCTGTAGGTGGATAGAGACATCTCTCCAAACTCTGGGTGAGAGTAATAGCAGTTGGCAGAAAATTGTCTAGTAGAGGACACAGAACAGGGGCACTTGAGTGTAGACTGTGCTGGAATTGGAGCCTCTGACCACAGGGTTCCTGATGCAGAATGTAAAGGGGCCCTTCACTTCATGAGTGAAGCCGCTGTGGTGAACCGATACACATAAACCAACCTTTTATGTTGTCTGGGTCACAGTAAATTTGATATAGACAATAATATAGAATGAGATACTGATACTAATATGGAACTTTAACGTCATTGTTCTTTTGTTACCTCAGTGATCCCGGGTGAGTTACTCTACCTGTGTCCCCACATGTAAATTGCAGATAATAATATTAACTTCATCAAGTTGTGAGGATGAAGTGAGTTAATAATCTTGAGTACTTTCAACAGTTCCTGGCCTCTAGTAAGTGCTCAAAAAGCATTGCTGCTCTTGTTAGTCATCTCTAAAGCCATGAGTTCGAATGTTCTGTTTAAAATCTTAGAAAGTCCTTGATGCATCTCCACCTAACCTGTAGTCTAACTCTAAAGTATAAGTCAACACCGTGCTTTGCATAAGCTCATATACTGTGTCTTCTTTCTTCCCTCAAAGTCAGGCTTCGTACATTTGTGTGTGAGGGATTTCAGCTCCTGCCTGCAGCTGTATCTCTACCTGGGGTGTGTGTGTTTCCTCCCAAGCTTCTCTGTTGGTTGGCTGACCTTATTTCCCCTCACAAAAAGTTTTTTTCTGCTTTTAGTCTGTTGATGACCTGTTTTGACTTCCAGCTCTCTGCTTATCTCTATTTAGTACTTAAAATCGCTGAGGGTAGTAGAAACCCAATAAATAGAACCGCCGGCTGCCATATGTGATCCTTGTTTGTATTCTTCTTCTTTTTTTAAACCTTAATTGTAACAGACCCCAGTGCCGGCAGGAAAATTTGAACAAGGATTTAGTATTGAAATAGCAAAGAATTTTTGTTCGTTGTTTTAGATCTGATAGTGGCGTTGTGGCTGAATGAGGAAATTCCCAACTTTTCTCACTCCAGGTGGCTCAGTAATAGAGAAGCAGGCCTTCGACCCCAGCTGCACACACATTGTTGTGGGGCACCCGCTACGCAACGAGAAGTATCTGGCCTCCCTGGCGGCGGGGAAGTGGGTGCTTCACCGCTCCTACCTGGAAGCATGCAGGACTGCTGGGCGCTTTGTGCCGGTGCGCGTTCAAATTTACGTAAAGGGTCACTTTTCTCTAAAAGTGAACATCTTAATAATTGATTCCAGCACATGCACAGACCATCTCTGTAATTGACATTAACAAATATGACAAATTAGAGTATACCAGTTTT
Source organism: Phyllostomus discolor (assembly GCF_004126475.2). NCBI lineage: Eukaryota > Metazoa > Chordata > Mammalia > Chiroptera > Phyllostomidae > Phyllostomus > Phyllostomus discolor. The sequence continues at coordinate 30,684,970 of NC_040909.2, read as the reverse complement.
GTAAGGTCCATGTTAACAATTAAAGCACACACAAAAAATTAGGTATTACCTAGACTCCTAGTTATGTCAGATTACCCAGATTCCTAGTTTTGATTTGAATGTTTTTTAATGGAAATAACATCAGCAAATATTAAGATCTCACTGTAAGCTTTTTTCTTTACTATTAGCTAATTAAATATTAAACTAATTATTTGAAATATTTTGGTTCCTAACTGATCTTCACGGTTATATCTATAATGTAGTTTTTGAAGATTTTAATCAAGAGGTCTTAGGGACCTCTTCTGTGGACAGGTACTCAGGCTGTCGGTACATACCTCCTCTGAGACCATGTCCTGCTCTGAAGTTCTTCTTACAGTGGGGAAAGCACAGCAATCTACACATTGCCAGTTGTTATGGTTACCTGTGTTTCTTAAAAATGTATCCAGTATATTTTTGATTTCTAATTAAAAGCCATATACTTCGCTCTCCTATAAAGCCAAATTAATCTACATTTCCTCCATGTTCATAGAGTGGTGCTTTCTTATGCAATTTATGACAATTGAGCGTATAGACCATGAACTCCTTGAGGACTGTTGTGGGAACTAAGCAGTTTGTGGGACTGATTCTCTAGGAAGAAGACTACGAATGGGGAAGCAGTTCCATCCTGGACGCGTTGACTGGAATCAGCGTGCAGCAGCGACAACTAGCCCTTGCAGCAATGAGATGGAGGAAGAGAATCCAGCACACACAGGAGTCGGGGCGTTGCTGAGGTATGAAAGTGTAACTGTGTAGGTGGTATAAAGGGCATGTGATGTTATGACTGTTTCAGATTAAGGTGGTTTTTTTAATTAAGCGAATGTGCTTGACAAAATAATTCTATTTGTATTTTAACACTTGATTGAGCATTCCAAATTGAGCTTAATGTTAATCCCTAATTTTTCTAATTGTGATTGAAAGTAAGATATATATAAAGGTTGATAATTTTTTAAAATTTATTTTTAAAGGGGAATGGAGGGAGAAAGGGAGAGAAACATCAATTGGTTGCCTCTAGCGTGCCTTCTGACCAGGGACCACACTGGCAACCTTTTACTTTGTGGGACAACTCCCAACCAAGCCACACCAGTCAGGGCAGTGTTAATAATTCTTTTAAAAATAGTTTATATGTAAAATGTGACCCGTAGTGTGTGTATTCCAAAGAATCCTTTCAGCATCTAACTTCAGGGGTTCTTAACTTGGGGCCCACAGACTCCCACAAAGTTTATACCCTTCCTGAATTTAATCTTTGCACTTTAGATTAATAAAAATAAGGACATATTTTTTCCTCATCTATTAAAAGTTAGCTTTTCCTTCCATTATAAGTCTAGTCAACAGATCACAACACTATTAATAGTACCTATGACTTTGCCCCAAGAGAAAAAAAAGATATTTTTGCTTTGCATTATAATTGTATCTTGAGGTGTTTATATTTACTACTTTAAAATTATAGTAGTTATTTGACTCACTGCTAGTTTTCAAGCACATCTATTATGTCACATGTTTTAAATAATTTTATAAATTTCAATAAAATTATTTCCTATGTAATCCTTATTTTATTTTGAACATTTACAACCTGTTCATATGGTATAGAAATTACACAACAAAGAAAAAAATCAGAAAACAGGTCCGTGTGGCTCGCAAAAAGGTAACAAAACCCCAGGTCCAGTGATCTTGGTTGCGTTCTGCGTCCTCCTCATTGGCCTTCACTCCCTTTCCTTTAGAGCAGTTCCCTAGTGTGTTTCAACTTCAGATATGTTCAAGAGAAATACAAAGGAGGCTTCATCTAATCTAAGAAGCTGTGCTTTAGGCTCTACCCTTGATTAATTGTAAGAAAAAAATACTAGAAATGACTAAAACAAAGCAACCTGACTTTTGTTTAATTTGCCTAAATTTTTTTCCTTCACTCTTCGGGTATTTATGGGTTACGTACGGTGTGCCAGACAGGCTGTGCGCGTCCAAGGACCCTGACCAGAGAGTCTGCCGCTGTGGCAGGAGTGAAGATCATAGGATTATTCACTGACGTGGAGCTACACTTACAGATAAAATGTTATCTGTATTGTTCTGTCATTTATGTTACCTTCCACAAAATAATTTCACCACAATTATTTTCTTTATTTTTAGGGGGCATTTAGCGGGTGGAAGGTTATTTTACATGTTGCTAATCAGTCCCGAGAAGCAGGATTCAAACGTCTGCTTCAGTCCGGAGGAGCTAAGGTTTGTGTTGCATCTCCTTACTGAATTTTTTACGTGACTTATTCTCTGATGAAGGTTGCTGCGATCAGGTTCTGATCTTGTGTACTTTGTGAGATAGTAATCCTTATCTACAGATTGTACAGTGGAATTACTTTGAGACGCGGATACACTGATGCTTCTTGCTTTTTTATTAGGTGCTACCTGGTCATTCTGTGCTTTTATTTAAAGAAGCCACACACCTCTTTTCTGACGGAAATAAACTGAAACCCGATGACTCAGGAGTTAATATAGCAGAAGCTGTTGCCCAGAATGTGTACTGCTTGAAAACAGAATACATTGCTGATTATCTTACACAGGTTTGTACGCTTGTGTCCTTGACTTCCTCATTGCCAAAATCTGCTGGCGTGCATAGAGAAGCGACCGCACACCAAAACCCTCGACTGGTTACTGATGCAGTGTTGGTCTCCAGTGACACTCTGTAACCCCTTTCAGTTCCATTTTTTATAATAATGAACACTATGTGAACATGTAGCTTGTAAACATTTAAATATGAGCTAGGTATAAAAATCTAGGTGCCTCTTTTAGATGGTGGAATATGAAGAAAGCAGAAGTAGATTGTAAGAGCCCAAGAAGAACCATTTACCCAGGGATTCTTCTTTAGTTTTGACCTTTTGCATTGATACATAGTAAACACAGGTGGTAGACACCACGGTAAATCAAGCATTTGCTATGTGGAAGACTCACCACATGCGTGTACTGAGTGGCCCACGTACAGTCTGAACGGGCAGGGAGAAGTCCTCCTGACTCCAGAGTGCCTGACGTGCCATCAGGAATAAGCAGAGTATGACACGTGATCGTGAGTGTCTTTACTGTAAAAGCTTTTGAACAGAATGGCAGAAATATGGGGAAGCCAGAGCTTAGCCTGTCTGCGCAGTTTCTTCTGCTTGTGTTTGGGAGTTGCTCTGGGTTTAGAGGAAAGAATGCCTCCAACATAAATGTGAAGGCTCTGTCATAGCGCAGTGGGGTGCACTGAGTCTCCCCCCGCCTGCCCAGTCCTGACCATCTCAGGTGTACAGCTGCTGTCCAAGGTAAAAACTGGTCATTGGTAATCACCTGTGTTGTGCTGGGCACAGGGTTTTGTACACGTATTCTCATACACTCTTACACGTAAGAAAAAAGTGAAGTAAAACATGTACTGGTTAAAGAATAGCAAAATGTCTTGTAGGTGCCCAGGTTAAGAAACAGAAGCATGCGACACCCATAGGCATTTCCTGCGGCACCTCCCCAGTTGCAGCTTCCTCCTCGACCCCAGGAGTGATCGCTCCCTGCTCAGGGTTAGAACGTGGGTTGGCGCAGGGGTCTGCAGGAGTGTGCCGAGCTGTCTTGTCGTCTGTTCTCCGTGTGGTGGGAGTGTGGTTCTGGGGGAAAGGTTCGGGCTTTGGAGTTGAATAGAGAAGTGTGTGAATTTTGGCTTTGCCACCTGGGTAGTTATGTAACATTGTGTTAGTTAACCTTTTCATTTTATCTGTGAATGGAGAAAAATACCTCACATGTTTAAAGATTAAGTAAAAATTCAGTAAAAAGTTCTTTTCAAAAATTTAATAAGCATATACTGTCTCACACTTGATAACTATTAACTGTATTTTTCCATGTTTTCTATATTCTTTATCTAATCCATATTTTACAGATAAAACCATTGTTAAGGTCTGAGCCAGCCCCAGTCTGCCTGAGCTCCTTTTTCTGATAGAAGCTGAGACTGTCACCAGGGCCTGGTCACTGAGTGTGACAGGTGATAAGGGCATGCCTTAAAAGATAGGTGTTTTCTTTGCAGGGACCAAGGAATGAATTTACATTTTCCTTGTAAGGTTCCTGTGGTCAAAAAGCAGAGTAAAGAAATCTATTAGCTGATCATTGAACAGTTTGAAATCTGAGAAAATGAATAATGGAAGGTTTTTTCCCTCTTTCATAGGAAACCCCTCCTCGAGTAGAAAACTACTGTCTGCCAGAAGCTGTTTCACTTCTTCAGAATCATAAGGAGCCCGGGTCTGGACTGTCACAAAAGAGAAAAGCGCCTGCAGAGAAAAGTAATACCAAACGGCCTAGAGCACACTGATGGCGTCTCCTCCTGAGTTACCAGACGGTGAACGTTCTCACATTAAAAGCCTCTTACTGTGACGGATTCGTGTAATGATGTAGAGACGAGTACTTGAAGAATTTAGCTGCAGAGTATAATGATGACCCTGCTTGAAGTTAGTTTTTTTAACACCTGAAATTTTAATCAGTGAAATAGTAACTGTCCCTGAATGGAGAGCTACCTGAAATAAGAAACAGCCCCTCAGCTGACTTGCCGTTAAACCGCCTGACGTGTGCAGGAGGCTTTTTATGTATTTATTCTCTTGTAAATATTTGAGGCTAGCACTTAGTGGGAGTTTTATTAGAAGGTGATGGATTTTGCCTTAAAACGTCTGCTTTAATTCATAACAAGGAAGCTGTCAATTGGGATTTATTCATGTTTTCCCTGATTTTTAACTTCTCACCAGTTTACCTCTTTTTAACAGGAGCCTGAGCACAGGGTTTAACAAAGAACTGAGGCTTTAAACTTAAAATGTGCGTGTATATGTGTATGTGTATGTTTGTACAGACCTCCATGATGTTTGCTAAGTTTGGGTGTCAGACTTGGGAAATAAAGACAATAAAGGGTAAAAGTAGTGACTCAGATTAGTTTTAAGATATTTAAGTTCTTGAAAAGTATTCTGGCATTCATTCTCTTGTTGAAGCAACAACAGAACTGTAAAACTGCTTAAAAAGCAAATTTTGCTAGTTATGTTTCTGGTGTTTGTTATTTATTCAGAATATTGTTTGAATTGGTTAAAAAAGAAAACCTTATTAGAACCACAAAATTGCATCAGCCTTTATTACCAGCTACTACATGCATTACTACAGGCTTCCAAGTATAAAGCTACCTCCTTTTGTTTAAGGGACAGATCAGAATCAGGACCGTAATTTGTTAAATTCCTAATGACTCTTCCTTTGAAAGGCATATTCAGTGAAGGATCCAAGTTCTTAACCTAGGCCAGTGATTTTCAACCTCTTTCATCTCGTGGCACACGTAAACTAGTTACTAAAATTCTGTGGCACACCAAAAAAATTTTTTTTTCCACTGACCAAAAAAGGTATCATTTTGATTTGTTCACATTGGACATCTTTTATGTTGGCTGGTGTCTTCCCCCCCACCCCCCAATCTGAGGAAAAGACGTCAGTGTCCTGACTAAATAGGTATCTCATGTTTTAAAAGTTCCTGCAGCGCACGGGCTGCGAATCACTGACCTAGACACAGAAAGCCTGACAAGAGTAGCAGGTTTCTCCCTGCTGCTCAAGAATTGGCCCCTTGCTCTGGTCCAGGCATGTACAGGAGGCAACTGATAGATATTTCTCCCTCCCTTATTTGTTCTTTTAAAAAATACATATATATATATATAAAATCTCCTCAGGTGGGCATTAAAGAGAATTGGCTCCTGAACGCATTTAGGTTTGAGCTAGTTCACAGTTTAGGTCGGTACAAAGTCCTGCACAGCCAGATAGGTGCAGCGCTGTCGTGTAAACTGTACTGCCTTCCCCCAGCAGAAACCCTCGTGGGCCTGGTTTCCTCAGAGTCACTCAACGTCCCAGTGGGGTGGTTTCACAGACTGTTCTCAGTACATTTCCCTGAATCTCACCAATGAAAAATTCTTTGACGTAGTTAATACTCCTCAAAACTTCTTGATGAATACACTGATAAATGTTACGATCCCTTTTCTATCCAAAATAAAATTACCTAATGTATCATTTCCTGCTAAAATTGCGAACTATTTTCCCAGTTTGTCTTATTGACACAATTTACAATTTTAAGGCTCATGATCTGAGCTCCTTCTGACTCCAGACTGTCCGCACCCTGCACCAACCATTCCAGCTCTGCCTGTGACTCAGTCTGGAAATGCCCTGATGCCAGCAGAGCCTTCCTTCCTACATGCAAACCATTCCAAGTGTAGATAGTTCTCTCATTTAAAAAGGAGAGGGAAAAAGACTTCCCTTGATTATCCTAATTCCTAGTTTCTCCTCAGAATTGCTGTAGTATTTTAATCTGTGATACATTAGCACTTCTTATTCCTCCATAAATGTCCTTATGCTTTAGTCTAATCTCACTGACACTCATTAACTCAACAAAGATGACATTCAGCCTGTAAAGAAATGCCCAGGATTCAGGAGCACACCACTCAGAACACATGATCTCAAAAGCCAAAGAGACGGGGTCCTCAGTGTATTTATGGTGTCATGGACTGAATAGTGTGTGTCCTTCCCCTAATATGTTGAAGTCCTGACCCCCCAGTGTAACCGTATTAGGACACAGGACCTTTAAGGAAGCAAGAAACCACCCCAGCCAGTACCTTGAGTTCTAGCCTCCAGAACTGTGGGACGTTGCCATTGTTTAAGCCGCCCAGTCTGGTGTTTTATGGCAGCCCAACGGGCTCATACCGTGTCGTAGTGCAAAGGTCTTAACCCGGGGCCGTAATACGTGGATATGGACTCAGGTACAACTTTGTATACATGAATTTTTAGGATAAGGGCTCAATTTTAGAATTCAGATCTAAGACTTCCCCTCTAGCCTTCACCCAGAGGTGCTTTAATACATACTGTGTCATATCAGGGTTTGGTGAACTTTCTGTAGAAGTCCAGATACTAAGCATTTTAAGCTTTCTTGGCCAGGACTTTTAAGGCATATTCCCTTCAACCTGTGAAAAATGTAAAATCCAGCCCTGGCCAGTTGGAGCATCTTCCCATAAACCAAAAGGTTGTGAGTTCAATTCCTGGTCAAGGCACATGCCTCGGTTATGGGTTCAGTCCCCAGTCAGGGTGCGTACAAGAGGCAACCGACTGATGTTTCTCTCTTGCATCCATCTTTCCCTTTCTCTTTCCCTTCCCCTGTCTGAAAATCAAGAATTGTGTCCTTGGATAAGGATTAAATAAATAGAAATGTAAAATCCATTCTTAGCTCAAGGCCATAAAAAATAGGAAATGGTTTGGGTGTTTATTCAAGAAATCCAAAATACTGAATCAAAAAGAGAAGCATCTATATGTTCATCGCAGCATTACTCACAATAGCCAAGAGGGAGCGACAAGCGTATGTACAATGGATGGAATATGACTCAGCCGTAAAAAGAGTGTTCTCTTGCCATCTGTAACATGGAGATTGTGCTGAGTGAAGTAAGTCAGACAGAGGAAGAGAAATGCCATGGTTTCTATTAATATGGGGACTAAGACAACAAGCAGAACAGAAACAGACTCATAGATACAGAGAATATCTTTTTTTTTTTTTAAGATTTTATGTATTTTTAGACAGGGGTAGGGAGAGAAACAACGAATGTGTGATTGCCCACCATGCGCCCTTCCACTGGTGACCTGGGCCGCAACCCGGGCATGCACCCTAACCAGGAATCGAACCAGCAACCCCTTGGTTTGTAGGCCAAAGCTCAATCCACTGAGCCACACCGGCCAGGGCTGAGAATATCTTTAAAGATTTATTTTAGGGAGAAAGAGGAAGAGAGGGAGACATTAATTTGTTCTACTTATTTACGCACTTATTGAGTGATTCTTGCATGTGCCCTGACTGGGGATCAAACCCACAACCTTGACTTAAAGGGATGATACTGTAACCAACTAAGCTACCTGGTCAGGGCCAGAGAACAATTTGATGGTTGCTGGATGGGAGGGGGGTGGGGGAATGGGTGAAAAAGGTGAAGGGATTAAAAAGTACAAGTTGGTAGTTCCAGAATAGTCACAGGGATATAAGGTATGGTATGGGAAATGCAGTTGATATTGTGACTGTGATGTCAGATGGGTACTAGATTCATCTGGGTGATCGTTTAGTAAGCTATATGTCTGATCACTGGGTTGTACACCTGAAACTAACTGTAATTGAAAATAAAAAATTATTTGAAGTGAAAATAAATAAATGCAGGAAGGGCTGGATAGCCCCATGCAGACTCAGTCGTCTCCTCAGCACCTGGGCAGGAGGCCTGGCGTGCCCTCAAGGCCCCCACCCCCCACCCCAGGGCCAGACCTTGCACCGTGTTGGGCAGAAGGCACTGATGCGGGCCTGAACAGACTGTGGCAGCATTCAAAATGAGTTGGGGGTGGGGTTGGTGTGGCTATAAAATGGTGTCTGAGGGACTCTTGTGATGGAACTGTTGGTAGCTTGCTTTTTTATATAAACTTGAAGATATAAGCGGCTTCATTAAATGATTTGCGAGTGGGGTGGCACATCATCCAGCACGCAGGGAGAGGTCCCGACTCTGTATCGGGACCTTGGGGATGTCCGTGTCCTGGCTGTAGTGTGCCGTGTGGGTTCACAAGATGTTACAGCTGGGGAAGCTACTGGGTAAAGGGTACATGGGGTCACTGTGTTTCTAAAACTGTATGCTAATTTACAATCTCAATAAACTTTCATTTTTTAAAAGTTCAGCCCTGGCTGCGTGGCTCAGTTAGTTGGAACGTCGTCCCACACACCAAAAGGTGGTGGGTTCGGTCCCTGGTCGGGGTGCATAAGAGAGGCAATTGATATTTCTCTTTCTCTCACTCTCCCTTCCTCTCTATAAAACCAAAAAATATCAAGTGATTTTTTTTTTTAAAGTTCAGACATTCAGAACTGGAAACAGAAGTCTGCAGTGGGCCACACAGTGCGTGGACCCCTGCCCGGCAGCCCTCAAACCCCCTGTGAGTCCAGACCCGTCAGTTAGCCGGGCACCCAGGTCTCGGCTCCCCACCACGAGCAGTGTCAGCCCATCCACAGAGCCTTCGCATGCTTGCTTGGCACTTGGGACTCTGCAATCAAAATTATCAAGTGTTCTAAATTTGAGAGGTATTTATGGGAAGAAACACCGTGGTACAGATGTCTTAGACCTTTTTCAAGCCATAAAAGAATGTTAAATTTTTTTTAAGCAATAGGAACTACTAAAGGAGAGAAACAATTGTCCTATCAGTGTGAACTGCACTTCAGGATAACCTGACAGAGACAGGACAGTAAGAAGTGAGGAAAACTCCTTGGCAAGTGGAATAGGGAAACTGAGGCAGAGAGCTGAACACAATGGCTGAGCACTTCACAACCTGTTGTGGTCACCTCCCTGGAGATAACATCTAGGCCTCAGTTATATTTCTGCTCCAGGCCCAGAAAAGCAGCAAAACCAGGTGGGCGAGGCCACAGAACCAGCTGCAATGACTAAAGAACCCCTGCCCTGTCACTGACCAACCAGTGGAGGCCAGGACCCTAAAAGCTCACCTGGAAAGCTGATGAATATTCTACTGAGACCCTCCTGAGACCTCCCCTTAAGACTCTCACCTGCAAGAGACAGAGAAAAGCCTCAAGAGCCCACACCTTTCCCCTCGTCTTCCCCACTTCTTCACCCACAAGCACATGTCTCCTTAACTCCAAGGCCATGGGCAGCCTGTTCTGGACTGATCCTCTGAACCGGTCCCCAAAGCCCCCTCTTCTCTGACCTCCCAGTAAGCCAGAGCAGCCCAGCCCAGGCTCTCCTGTTGCTTCTTCTATGCTAAGCCCTTCCTTGTTCCACCATCCCCCACCCCTGATAAATGCTCCTCATGGTCACCAGAACTTGTGTTGTGAAGTCTACACAGTCAAGAAGCCACACACGGCAGCTGGCCTCAGGGCCAGGCCCGTCTGGTAACACATTCAGGAAAAACTCTTCTTTATAGAGTAATTCCAGGGAATGAGGACAGAAGAAATGATCGAAGCAAACCATTTTACAACTAATGAAATCACAGATCGGAGCAAATGGGGAGTTTTATAATGACAGACCAAGGTAACAATACCTGAATTCACTCATCACTCAAGAAGACAACCAGATGTGATACGACAGGGAGAGGATATTTATTACCTCCATTAACTAAACTTGATGAAGCCTCCAGGTCCTATACCTATAAATACCATCCATCAAAAGTGAGTCAGGAGTGTTCTTCCTCCAGGTGGTGACGTTACAGGACCCTGATCTCAGGTCCTCCCACGGCCACACCTAACCTCCCACTACACACAGAACAATTTCCCTGAAAAGAAACCCAAAACGAGCAACTCCTACACATTGGGCCAATGAGGAAAAGCTCCACAACAAAATGAGAGGCTGAAACGCAGTCACGGTGAAGCCCCACCCCTGGTGCGATGGCCCACAATTGATGAGGGACCGCACAACCCCGGGCTCCTCCCTGAGGGAGGAGTCCCCCAGACACCACGCTCTGGAAGCCAGTGGGGCTTTTGTCTGGGAGGCCCACGAGCCCAGCAGGACCTGAGAAACAGTTCTTGCAGGGTGCCGGCTCCAACGGATGACCCTGCCCCAGGGCCCAGCACCCAGCACCCCGGCAGCCAACTGAAAAGTGCTCTCTGTGTGTGGAAGAGGCCGTTTTGCTTATCTTCAAGTTAGTGAGCCACAATTCAACACACACCTGGGGCCTACTGAAATACTCTTCAACGACAGAGACCAGCTGGCGCCATTCTCGCCCTCTCTCCCTCCACCTCATCCCAGGTCGCTGGTATCTTCCAGACAGGAGCCTGTGTGCTTGGTCGGGCACCCTGATTTTGTGGCCGCCACCCGGGGAACACCCCTTATCACATGGCTCTAGTGGCCACTGGGGCTCATGCTCCGGTCCCTCGGGAGTGTAACAAGCAGAGAAAAGCGTCCCTAAGCCCAGAGAAGCCAACAGACTGAAATGCTCATTCTTTCAGTGTGAGAGACCTGAGGGCTCATCTGCACGGCTGCAGCCTGAGGGGCAGGCTGCCAATGCATCCCACCTCTAAGGGCCCAAGGTGACCCTCTCCAGAGAACTCAGTGGGCACTGTCTTCCGGCTCTCCCTCCGCTGCTGCTACCCACAGAGAGGAGCTTGTGCACTCATCCGGTGACCCAGGTGAGTGCTATGCAGGTGACAACGCTCCCCTCCTCACAGCCCTCAGGTGGCCAGCAGGGCTTCCAGTCCTGGGTCCCACCCTGTAACAGACCGACAATTCATAACTAGCACCTCCAGGGCACATTCCAGGGACAGAAGCCTGAGACACACCTCAGTCTTTCTGTGAAAAAGGTCTATTTGTGTATCTTCCCAGCTGCAGCCAGAGGGACAGGCTTTATCTACGGGACCACTGCAGTCCTCTCCAGACATCTCAGAGAGTGGGCACCATCCTGTACCCTCCCTTGGCCTCGCTGCCAGTCCCCAGTACCTCCTGAAAAGGAACTTTTGTACATGCCTGGTGGCCCAGGTTTTGCAGTTCGGCTAATGGGTCCCGCAGCGCTGGAACAAACAGAAAAACAGTTCGTAACCGGCTGCCACCACCAGGACACACACAGTGCAGTGCGGAGGCAGCAGACAGAAACTCCCTCTAGTCTTTCTATGAAAGAGGCCTGTTCACTTATCTTCATAGCTGTGGCCTGGGGGCAGGCTTCTAATTAAAACTCTAGGGGCCAGCTGAAATTCTCTCCAGAAATCGGGGGAGAGGCATCTTTGCACCCTCTCTCCCTGCCTCAGGCTGTGTATGTCTCCAGCAAGCACCACAGCTTTCGTGGCTACCGCCCAGCGGACTCATCCCTAACAGCCTGGCTCTGGTGGCTAGTGGGGCTTGCGTTCACAGGTCCAGCAGGACGGGACAGTGGACTGGCCGTCACCCCAGCACTGAGTGGAGGAAGCAGACAGAAATGTCTGTGTCACAGTCCTTCCCCCCAAAAGGTGTATGCATTTGCTGTCAATGCAGCTGCCTGAGGACCTGGCTTCCAATCAACTTGCATCCAGGTGCTGACTAAGATCCCCCCCAGCCCTGCCTTGAGGGGCACTGGCAGCTGTTGGCACATCCTCAGCTACTGGGAGCCACGAAGGATAAAGCAGGCTGCTTGGGCAAACACAAGGTTTTAAGAGGCAGCCAGGAGCTAGGGCAGGGTTGAGTGGTAAGGCTCATCTCCTACATGAGGTAACTCCAAGAGGGGGAGAGGCGGCCGTTTTATCTGAGGCCCAGAAACCAACACACGGAGTCGAGCAGAATGAAGAAACAGAGGAGTATGTTTCAAATGAAAGAACAAAATAATACTTAGAAACAAGGAGTTAACAAAAGGCAGATAAGTGATTTACCTGATAAAGGATTCAAAATAATGATCATGAAGATGCTCATCAAGCTCAGGGGAACAAGTGAGTGGACAATGTGAGGACGTCTGCAGAGACAGGAGATGGAGGGAAGCACCAAACCCACGCCACAGAGCTCCAGCAGACAGTGAGCCGCCTGCAGACCACGCCGTGGGGTCAGCAGCAGACCAAGTGGAGCAGTGGGCGGACCAGTGCACTCGAACGTGGGCTGGGCATGGAGCTCCCCCAATCGGAGCAGCCAAAATAATAAAGCATAAAGAGTGAAGGCAGCATAAGGGGCTTCTAGAACATCATCCGGTGGACCATTATTTGCGGTACAGGGGTCCCAGGAGGTGAACAGAGAGAGAGGGAAGCAGAAATAACAGCTGACTTCCATAACTTGAGAAGAAAACAGATCCTCAAGCCCAGAGAGTTCCAGCTAAGATAGGCCTCAAGAGGCCCACAGCAAGACACGTGCCTAAAGTGCCTAAAGTTAACAACAAAGAACCTCTAAAGCGGCGGAATAAAAACACCTTGTTACATACTTGGAACCCCCATAAGAATTCTAGCGGATTTTTAGCAGAAACGTTGCAGGGCAGGAGAGCACAGCCCAATATATTCTAAATGCTGGAGGAAATTCCCAATCAAGCATGCTCTACCCAGCAAAGCTGTTCTTCAGAACTAAGGAAGGAAGAAGGTTTCCGACAAGCAAAAGCTAAAGGACTCCACCACCGCCAGGCTGGCATCACAAGAAATGTTAAAGGGGTGGCTTTAGGCTGCCATGAAAGCGTGCTGACTCGTCACAGGAGACTTCTGGCAACACAAATCTCACTGGTAAAGGTAAGCACAGGGTAAAATTCAGAATAACCTAATGTTATAATAGAATGACTTAATCACAAAGTTAGTATGAAGGTTAAAAGATAATAGTAAAAATAACTAACTACTAATTCGTTAATGGATAGACAAAATAAGCTGTAAAATGTGACAGCAAACATTAAACAAGGGGTGGGGAGAAAAAATGTAGAGCTTTAGAATGTGGTCCAACTTAAGCTGTCAACTTAAGATGGACCGTCATAAATGTGCGGTTGCTGGGGGCCGTGGCCTGCAACCCAGGCATGTGCCCTGACTGGGAATTGAACCTGCGATGCTTTGGTTCGCAGCCCTTGCTCAATCCACTGAGCTACACCAGCCAGGGCATAAACATGTTTTTAAAAAATACGTTTTTAATGTAAGCCTCAAGTAACCACAAAGCGAAGACCTATAGTAGGTACACTAAAGATAGAGGAATCTAAGTGTACTAAGTGTACCACCACTACAGAAACTCATGAACACAAAGGAAGAGGGCAAGAAGAAATGAACAGCCAGAAGACAATACGATGGCAATAAGTATATATCTATCAACAATTATTTAAATGAAAATGAACTAAATTTTCCAATCAAAAGGCATAGAGTGGCTCAATGAATTAAAAAACACACACAAGACCCACCTATATGCTGCCCACAAGGGATCCATTCACTTCAGAAATAAGCACATGCAAAGATTAACGTGAACAGATGGAAAAAGATATTTAATGAAAATGGAACCAGTAGAAAGCTGGGTTAGGAATACTTGTATCAGACAAAGCAGACATTCAGACACAGTGTATAATAAGAGTCAAGGAAGGGCATTAAATAAGCTCTAAACATTGGGTTGGCCAAAAAGCTCATTACTTTTTTTCTATACGATGGATCTCCTAGTGTTTAGTTGTCTTTAACGTCATTCGAAACAATTTTGTTAGATTGTCCTGTGACAGCTGTCATGTCAGTGTGCATTAAAAACACTCACCAAAATTGGTGAATTTCTGTGCAGCCATTTTAATATTGAAGATGGGAAGAAAATGCAATATTTTCAACATATCATCCTTTATTTCAAGAAAGGTAACAATGCAACTGAAATGCAAAGAAGGATTTGTGCAGTGTATGGAGAAGGTGCTGTGACTGATTGAACGTGTTAAAAGTGGTTTGTGAAGTCGTTGGTACTATGGACATCTTGGCCAAATAATTCTTTGTTGTGGGGCTGTCTTATGCATTGGAAGATGTTTAGCAGCACCCCTGGCCTCTACCCACTGGAAGTCAATAGCAGGAGATAGCCAACATACTCAAAATATCCAAATCAATAAAGTTATGGTGAAAATGAAAAAATGTGTCTTTTATTTTACAGAAAAAAATGTCACGAACTTTTTGGCCAACCCAACATATAAAACAAAAATGCACCCACTGTAGGAAAACCTAAATATATGTAACAAATATTAACAGACCTAAAGGAAGAAATACACAGCAATACAATAATACTAGGGGCCTTTAATACCTCACTTTCATTAATGGATACATCATCCAGGCAGAAAACAAGGAAACACTGGTTTTAAATAACATGCTAGATCCAATGAACTTAACAGATAAAACACAACAAAATATAAATTCTTCTCAAGTGCACATAGAATATTATCCAGGACAGACCATATGTTAGCCCACAAAATAAGTCTCAATAAATTTAAGATTGAAATCATATCAAACATTATTTCCAACTTACAATGCTATGGAACTGGAAACCAACTCCAAGAAGAAAACTGGAAAACTCACACATATGAGATTAAACAACATGCTTCTGAAAAACCAATGGGTCAAAGAAGACATCAAAGTTTTCAAAAAGGTCCCTGGCTGGTGTGGCTCAGTGGATTGAGCACCAGCCTGCAAACCAAAGGGTCATCTGTTCCATTCCCAGTCAGGGCATTTGCCTGGGTTGCAGGCCAGGTCCCTAGTAGTAGGGGGTGTGCAAGAGGCAACCACACATTGATGTCTTTATCCCTCTCTTTCTCCCTTCCTTCCCTTCACTCTAAAAATAAATAAATAAAATCTAACAGCCAAAGAAGGGCGGGGGGGGGGCGAGGGGGAAGGATCTGTTTAAAAAAAATACCTTGAAACAAAAAATAAACAGAAACTTAAAACACACCTTGAAACAAGTGGAAATGGAAATACAATAAACCAACACTTGTGGGTACGGGCAGAAGCAGTTACTAAAGGGAAGTTTGTAGCAATACATGCCTACATGAAGAAACAGGAAAGGTCCTACAATGATTCCCAGTCAGGGTACATGCCTGGGTTGCAGGCCATGACCCCCAGCAACCGCACATTGATGTTTGTCTCTCTCTCTCTCTCTCTTTATCTCCCTCCCTCCTCTCTCTGAAAATAAATAAATAAAATCTTAAAAAAAAAAGAAAAAGAAAAAAGAAAGGTCCTACAAAAAGGAAAAAAACGTAACCTTACTTTTAAGGAACTAGAAAAAGAAGAACCAACTTAACACAACGTTAACAAAAGAAAGAACAAAGATCAAAGCAGAAATAAATGAAATAGAAACTAAGAATATAATACAAAAGGTAAATTAAGAGCCGGTTTTTGAAAAGATAAACAAAATTGACAAACCTTCATAACCAGACCCACCGAGAAAAAAGAGAGGACTTCAATAAAATCCGAGAGGAAGGAAGACGGGTTACAATGACAGCACAGAAGTACGAAGGTTGTAAGTGGTGGCCACAAGCACTCGTATGCCATAAACTGTATGAACTAGAAGAGAGGGATTAATCCTAGAAACATAAAACCTACCAAAGCTGAATCACGAAGTAAAAAATCAGAACAGACTGATTACTAGTAATGTTGCTTCCCTGGTGAGTTCCACCAAACATTCAAAGAATTTAACTTTGGGGGGGGGGGTGGACACAATGCAATACACAGAACAGAAATGTACACTTGAAACCTGTGTCATCTTATTAACCAGTGTCACCCCGAAACACTTAATAAAAATAAGTTAATTAAAATAAAGAAGAACGAATACCAATCCTTTTCAAATTCATTTCATGAGGACAGCGTCACCAAAACCAGACAAGCATAACACAAGAAAAGGAGATTACAGGCCAATATTTCTGATGAACACAGATGCAAATATTTTTAGAGAAGGGGGAAGGGAGGTAGAAAGAGAGGAAGAGCAACATCCGTGGGCTGCCTCTCACATGTCCCCAGCTGGGGACCTGGCCCAGCGACCTTTTGGTTTGCAGGCTGGAGCTCAATCCACTGAGCACACCAGCCAGGGCTGTTTCTTGCATTGATGTGTTCTAGTTTTCAGTTACAGGTCCTTCACCTCCTCTGTTACATTTATTCCTAGGGATTTTTTTTTATGCAACTGTAAATGGGGTTCTTTCCTTAATTCCTCTTTCATTTAATTCATTATTAGTGTATGGAGTGCAACTAACTTTTGCATGTGGATTTTGTAACCTACAAGTTTGCTGAATTGATTAGTTCTGACACATTTTTGGTGTTTTTAGGGCTTTCTATATATAATATCATGTCATCTGCAAATCATGCCTTTTACTTTTCTCTCTGATTTGATGCTTTTTCTGTTCCCTGCCTAATTGCTCTGGCTAGAACGTCCAATGCTGTGTTGAATTCAAGTGTTGAGAGTGACACCCTGGTCTCTGATCTTAGAGGAAAAGCTTTCAGCTGTTCATCACTGCGTGTGATGTTAGCTGTGGGTTGGTCACATAAGGCCTTTGTTATGTTGAGGTACATTCCCTCTATACCACTTCGTTGAGTTTTTCAGAATGGATGTTGAATTTTGCTGATTGTTTTCCCTGCGCCTATTGAGATGATCCTATTATTTTTACCCTTCATTTTGTTAATGGAGTGCATCACAGTGATTGATTTGTGGATGCTGAACCATCTCTGCATCCCTGGACTAAATCCCACGTCATCGTGGTCTATGATCCCTTTAAGGTACTGTTTCGAATGAAGTTAAAGACAAATAAGCGCTACCGGAGCTGTCTAATGGGAAAACGAACTTTTTGGCCAGCCCAGCAAACATCTGCACTCCACTTTCACTGCAGCATTATTTGCAACACCCATACACGAAAACAACCCGAGAGTCCATCGAGGAGGAAGGAAAGTGTAACTGATAGGTACACACACACACACACACACACACACACAGAGGAACATTACTCCAAAAACAGGAGGCGATCTTGTCATTTGTGGCAATATGCAGGAACCTTCAGGGAATTATCCTAAGCAAAAGAATTCAGACAGAGAAAGACAAATACTGTATAATCTCAGCTGCCTGTGGAAGTAAATGAACGAAACCCAAACTCACAGATACAGAGAACAGACTGGTGGTTGTGAGAGGTGGGGGGTGAGGGTGGAGGTGGCTGAAATGGGCGAAAGTGGTCAAAGCTTCACTGCTTCTCGTTAAAAAGTAACCAGGTCCCGGGGATGTTCCCGGAGATGTGCAGCACGGCACCCACAGTTAACAACACTGCACTGTATAGCTGCAAGTCACTGAGAGGTTAGATCTTAAAAGTTCTCAACACAAGAAAAAAAGTTGTAACTGCGTATGGTGTTGCATGCTAAATGGGTTTTTGATTTCCTCCTCCACCTCGTGCTACGGAAGCTCCAGCATCTCAGCTTCATTAAACATAGGCCACCAGAGTCCAAGTTTTAGTCAAATCCAAACCAGGAAGCTGTTATCCTTTAAATCCAGAATCTTTAGGAAGTGCATCCACACCAATGAACTGAGTTTTATCTTGTGTTATATTCCGTTCTCCTGCTCTAACACCTTTCAAACACACTCCCGCACCTACTCCCCAGAGTTCAGCCAGTGCATGCCAGGAAAAGCTTACAATTTTTCCCATTTGGCACTCCAGCTGTGGGTGTGGTGGCAACAGACAAGTTCTTGAGCATGAGCATCTCTTTGCAAGGCAGCGTCTCAGGGGAGGTATCTCAGGATCTTCCAGGGTAACGCAGGAGGCAAATTTTGTCAGTGGGTAGGGAGGCTCAGAGAAACATGAAGTTTTAGACTCTCGGTTTCGTCTGAGTCCAGGCAGATGCTGCTACACCAAGTTTCAGGGTCCACCCTCCCCAGCTGATATTTTAACTTTACATGACAAAGTTTAATAAGGTTGTGAATTCAGCAGAGGTAATTCTGCAACTTTCATAATTAAATTGTTTAATTTTCCGCAACACCAGCCCCCTGGCTACGTGAAATGATTCCATCAGAGCTGGCGGGGGTGGGGAGGGCGGTGCTTTCTGGTCCTCCGACTGTCACTTGAGCTGAGAGTGCAGGGATCTGAGTTTCTCATTTCTTTCTGTGAGCACTCACATGCCTGTAGAAGCAACTGCACGCTAGTCATTGCAGACGTCATCACTGCCATGAAAGTCACGTGAAACCTAAGTCCAGGGGCCCCGAGGCATTTGCTGCAGTAGATGCTTCTTCTTCGCGTGCGCGACGTGGCAGCTTGGTTGTAATGCCAGCACACATTGGGACTGGACATTGCATTTCCCACTGGCAAGGACGATGCCAAAGGCACCGCCAAACCAATCCCCCAAATCCAATCTTTGAGGGCGTGTCTCCAAAGACCATTCCTGGTGCCATTTCATCAGCCAGCATTCAGTCAGGAAACAAATTAAACCAGTAATTTAAAAAGGAGAAAAAATAGTAAAAGGGTGGTTCACTACTGAGAACGGTAAAAGAGTACACTGGGAACAGCAAGCCACTACCCCGTAGCACCGGGGGAGAGGGAACAAGGAAGGGACTTAGAATCCTGAAGGCCTCTCAAGGCTGAACCTCAAACCCGTGAGGGGAGAGCACAGCGGGCAACACCCAGCCCACCAGCGGCAGAGCAGCTTACTGCAGGGTGTGAGCCACGTCTACCCGCGAGGGCCCCTGCCATCCACCTGTTGGCTGCTCAGAACAGGGCTTGTCTCTCACCAATGCTACGGTGTTCCTCCAGCGCCCTCTACTGGTAAAGGAGAGATGAGTACAGGACCCAGAGCCCCTGATTCACACGCAAGGCAGGGCAGCTTCCGCCGGTCAAGGCAGTAAATAATTAGCACACTACATGTTTGTAAGAAATGTAGGAAAGCAACCTTCTAAATTTAGAGTGTGGAAAGTCCTACAAACCACACGACCAGGTTTCTTCAAAAACTAAGTGGTGGCCCTGGCTGGCGTAGCTCAGTGGATTGAACGCGGGCTTGCGAACCAAAGTGTCGCAGGTTCGATTCCCAGCCAGGGTACATTCCTGGGTTGCAGGCCATAACCCCCAGCAACCGCACATTGATGTTTCTCTCTATCTCCCTCCCTTCCCTCTCCAAACATAAGTAAATAAAATTAAAAACAAACAAACAACAACAAAAAAAACAAAACTAAGTGGTGAGAATGAAGTGGGAGAACTACCAGGGGCTTGAAAGGCTAAATGCAATGGGTCGTCCTCGTCTGGACTCCGCTTCAGACAAGCCAACTGGGAAGCGCCGTGAGAAACGAGAGAAATTTTAACACCAGCAGGACATCCGATAGCAAATGTCTGCTTTTTAGGTGTGATAATGGTGTGATGGTTGAGTATCCCAGGGTGGAAAACATTCGTGGATGACTTAGGTCTGGGGTTGTTAGCTTTTAAATAACCCAGGAAACAGGGAGGTGTTTACAGGTAAAATGAGGGTGGCCGTGAATTGGTAATTGTCCCAGCTAGGTTAGGGGTTCAAGAACACTTGTTATACTCTACTCTGTACTAATGTATTTGAAATTTTTCATAAAACATTAAAAAAAAACCTCCCTCCTCCAGCCATTAAAACATAGTACAACTCACCTCAACATCAGCTCCGTATTCTGCCGCTTCGAGAGGAGGGTGGGTGGGCGAGCAGCTGCCCCTGGGACTCCCGTGCCGGCTGCGGGATGGGACGCCGCGAAGGGCGGGCGCCTTCCAAGTCCGAGTCCAAGGGGCGTTTGTTTCCCACTTCCCTTCTCGCGCTTAAATCCAGCGGGAGGCGTGGGAGCCCAGCCTCCCGGGGAAGGACCCGCCGGCGTCAGGCCTCCTGGGCCCGAGTCCCGGCTCCCTGATTGCCAGCGCCGTGGTTCCCGCAGGCTCCTTAGCCTCCCAGACCCGGTTTTCCGTCTTTCAGGGATGAAATGAGCAACAGCTGTTACATGTTTAGAAGAGTGCCCGGCCCAAGGCTCAATATTATTATTTTTAAAATTCCAACGAATGATTTGCTATTTAACATTCTTGACACAATGGAGCTGAGGTTCTAAAAAAGGGAATGCCAGGGAGGAGCAAAGGGACATGATGGGAGGCTGCAGCCTGCGTTCGCCCCATCCCCATGGTGCCACTGAGGTTGGAGTTCCCGACTCCCAGGTTTAATTTCGTCTCTAATTAAAGACATGTATTTGAACTGTAAAACCAGACACACCCAGGAAGAAAACCACCATAGTCCCAGCAAGTTAAAGCCCAAGACAAGCCTCAGAGGATTCCTCTATGCGCCCATTAAACAGGATGCTGAAGTGCGGCCCATAATGTGACCCTAAAAGGCGGCAGCTGGGGAGTGAACGGAACCACAGGCTACGCGTGCAGGTGGTACGGGCGTCTGAGCTTCCAGGGGCTGAGCTCACCTCTGGTAAAGTTAATTATGGTTCATTCCACAGTCACCAGGGAGAGCTACGGAATTCTAAAGAAACCCTGAAAACCCAGAGGTGTGGTAACCTGGCTACAAGACGAAAGGGCACATTAAAAGTAGCCAGGGGGTAGGGTTAAGCACTTAACATTTACAGTGAGTAAATTCTGGAATGGCCAGGCTCACGGCCAAGACACGTCAAACAGAATGATGTTACTGTGTAGAGAAGGGAAACAAAGTAGCTATAGTCAGTGTGTTGGTGGTGAGGTCGTTGTCATGACACAGGAAGCATTAAAAATGATCATACTGGAAACACTGAACTATAAAAAACAAAAATTAAATTTTATGCACACATAAAAATTAGACTATTATTTCAGCTGATAGGTCTTTCCTCCCAATTTTAGTTATCTACTTCCCTCCATTGAACAGTCAACAAAACATGCTTTTAGAAGTATGGCTGCCCTTTCTGCACCAGGACAAGTGAAAGGATTTCCTCCATACTCTAACTAGCCCCACGACTGTTTTACTACTTCCATCACTCTTGCTTGTGACATAACCTAGTGGTTCCCAAACTTTGCTGCACGTTAGAATTAACTGGGGACTTAAAAAAAATTTCTTGTGTGCAGGTCACACCCCATCATACCAATAAATTAGAGTGTGTGGGGTGGGAGCCAGGCCTCAGTGTTTAAATGGTCTCCAGGTTACTCCAGAATGCAGCCCTTGGAAAACCATGGGAGTGACCTGCAGAGCCGCCTGCTTCTCACAAAAAACATGGCTCACACAGAAAAACTGCAGCTGCAGTCTTTTTCAAGAGAAGGTATACTGTTTAAATTTTGGCTTTAGCCCTGGCTGGTGTGGCTCAGTGGATTGAGCGCTGGCCTGCGAGCCAAAGGGTTGCTGGGTTTAAGTTCCGGTCAGGGCACATGCCTGGGTTGTGGGCCAGGTCCCCAGTAGGGGGTACATGAGGGGCAACTACACATGGATTTTTCTCTCCCTTTCTCCTCTTCTTCTAAAAATAAAATCTTAAAAAAAATAAAACTTTGGATTTAAACAGGAAGACGATCAAGTTTCTGTCCTGGGATAATGTGAGTTTCCTTACGCTAACATTCAAATCAAGTTTATTCTGTACATCTTGCCTCTCTTTACAAAAGTAACTTTATTAAAGTTTTCGGGGTAGGGGTGGGGGCAGGTAAAATCACCCAGGGGTTAAGAGAAGATATGGAAAATTATTGCCAGATAGTGTAAGAACGAGGTGAAAAAAAGTAAAATATACTGGCTTAAGATGGAAAACTTCAGAGCCTGGGGTCAAAAACTGCTCCGGCCTAAAACTAACACCACCCCCTCCAAACTCCTCTCAGAAGACCAGGTTCCCAAAAGTATCACTGCAGAATTTAAAACATCACACTAAATATTTGCAACAAAGTTTTGAAGTCATCCCCTCTGTTAGACCTGCTACCATTTTCAGTGAGGAAGTGACTGCCTGCTCCACCGTGGCTAACCCCACCTCTCCCCCCACGCCGAAGCTGTTCTGCTCAAGTACAGTGATGAGTCCGCACAGTTTGTCTGGCGCTTACACGGTTCACTGGCATCACTAGAGAGAAAGGGCCTTACCCTCACATGCATCTTGTTGCACGCTCTGATGGGTTATCTGTGAGGTTCAGGTGGGGCAGGGTATTCACAGGTGAAAGAGTGGAAAACTTAAGTCCTATCGGCTTCTGTTATGTACCCAGTTGCTGCATCCTTTGTAACATCCACTATTTTTGTGTCAAGCACGGGAGAAGCAACCAGTAGCTTGCCTGCGTCTGTGGGTGTCATTTCCATCCAGTCCAAGTGGTGGGGTGAAGAACCGAAACAGTCACAAACCTGCAGCTTTGGGACACTCCTTATTAGAACGAGTTTACGTGATTCTCTCTGTTCTCGATTCTCCTTCCCAGCTTTTGTCTCTACTCCACATTCCGCCTGACCTCACTCCCCATTCCTACCCTGCCCAGACCCCAATCTCCTGACACCCCTTCCTACACATTTCTACTCCGAATGTCACATTCTAGCAGAGGAATAGAAACAGGTGTAATGTTTAGTGTGCCAAATAATGGAGGAGTATTTTCAAAAAACGGGGCTGGACAACTGGATACTTGCCTATAAAAGAATAGAATGAAATTTGACTCCTACTTCACACCATACTCAAATATTAACTCAAAATGATTAAAATAAAACAAAAGGAAAAAAATATTAACTCAAAATGGAGTAGAGCTAAATGAAAGAGCAAAAACCTACAAGACTTAGAGCACACATTAAATCTTCATGATTTTGGGTTAGGTAATTATTTCTTAAGTATACCCAAAGCAAAAGCATCTAAAACAAAAAAAGATAAATTTGGCTTTATCAAAATTAAAAACTCTTGTGCTTCAGAAGACACTATTAAGATGGGAGAAAATATTTGCAAATCATGTATCTGACAAGGTATTAGTATCCAGAATATATAAAGAATGCTTATAGTTCAATAATAAAAAGGCAAAAACTCAATTACAAATTAGCAAAGGATTTGAACAGACATTTCCCCCAAGACAAAATGCCTGTAAGTATACACAGATGTTCTTCACTCGTCATTACAGAAATGCACATCAAAGCCATCAGATACCACCTCACACCAACCAGGACGTCTAGACTGGAAGAATCAGGTGATGAGCCATTGTGAGGACGGGGAGCAATCACAGCCCTCGCATCACTGAGGGGAGTATGAGGTGGTGCGGCCACTCTGGCAGAGCTGGGCAGATGCTCAAAGTCACCGTAAGGCCCGGCAATTTCACACCTCAGTCGGCGTACACCCGAAAGCACTGAACACGCTGACACAGAAACTTGTCCGTGGAAGTTTGTGCCAGTGTTCTTCGTGGAGAGGACAAAGGGGGAACGGCTCAAACCTTCATCAAGGGATCGAGGAAATGCGGTAGACTCGCACAACGGACTGGCAGTGAGGATGAAGTGTGGACTCCTGCCACAGCAAAGAGGCACCTCAGAAACAGGCAGGGCGAACAGAGGCAGCCGAGGTCACACACTGTAGGTGCAGCCCCGTCTGCATGAAACGTGCAGAGTAACTTACAGAGACCCGGAGGGCTGGGGGGCTGAGGGGAGTGGGAGAGGACCCCTAGCACTGTGCAGTTTCTTTCTGGGCTGATGAAAATGCTCCAGGATTAAGGGTGGTGACAACTGTACCACTTCAGGAATACACTAAAAAGCACTTAAAAATTGTGTACTTCTGAAGGGTGACTTTTAACTCAGAAAAACAAAATTGGTTTTAAAAACTATGGATGAACTTACAAGGGGGGACAGGTGACGAGTTGTCTGATTTTTTGGTGTATTCTATTTTAAACAGGGCTGTCAGGAAAAAAAATTCAAGTACAAGAATGACCAGACAGTGAATTTAAACTCCATCACCAAAAAGACTTGAAACATACTTTTTCGGAAATTTAGGGACTATAATCTAGACTAAATCCTGAAATTTGAAATGGCTGCTCATCTGAGAAACCAACAAGCTTCTCCAAGACCGCGCCTCAGGTGTCCGGTCTGCACGGTCGAGGCGGTGAAGCCCCTGCGGGTTTAAGACAGCACAACTGAACACAGTAATGAAGACGGAAGTCCGTTTCAGTGCGCTCTCTCTGGAAGAGAACGTCCATCGCAGTTCTGCAGCCACTTCCATTCCGGGTCTCTCTCTCTAACCTGCAGGGCACTCTGCAAACACTTCTCCGGGTTCATTCCTGAGGTGAAAATGTTATCATCCTCCTGCAGCAAAGGAGGCATGACACCAACTCACCACTGTCAAAGACAGGCCATAGGTTAAGGGTGAAGAATGAAAACTACCAGACTCCTAAAACCATATACTTACTTTTTATTGACTTTGTTAATGTTACAGAGTTCTTGCACTGCCAAACCATGCCTGAGAATTCAAAGAAAGAAATGGTACAATGGACAGCCTACCCACCCATCATACAGTATATTAAAACTTGATTCATGTGCATTTTGATAATTTCACAATCTTTTAAAAAGTTGTAACAAGAGTTGGTTTTAAATCTCCTGAAGGTCTTCAGATTTCTAGTACAGTATGCCATTAAATAAGTTCCACGTTTCTCCATTTCAGTTCATTCCTCAATAACACAACCCTCAACAAAATTCTGCTGGAAAAAATGCATATTTTCAGGGAAAGTATGTGGCTCAAGGTCCAAGAGATTTATTAAGATATTTGGTTCCCAAACGAAGTTTTCAGTTTAACCAAGAATCCCGTTTCTCGCTTAACCATCCAACCCCTCCGCGGCTGGCTCAGCAGCTCACCAGACACACCGGGAGGCAGGCTTCCTGGTGCCGCCTCGAGTAACACCGACATTATTGCCCAGCCAGCAACGGCCGGCAGCTCCTGTCAGGAGGTGCTACAACCCCCAGGAGTCCGATTCCTGCGCTGACACTTTTATCAAGACTAAATTCCCACAGAAATACGCTTCTGCATCGGGACAGTTTTACTCACCCGTTTGCTTCACTCTTGCCAGTAGCAAGTCTGCAACTCCCACCATTTGGCTAAGGGATTTATTATAGAGAAACCCAGACTCTGCATCAGTGGTCACATACCACTTTCAAATATTTCTATTGAACAAAAGATACAAAACTAGGCAATTACCAGGCTATCTCATTAGATGAAAAGAAACTTTTCGGTAATCCTGGGTATCTTCCTGAAGTCCCTTTGAAGGACTGAAAATTTGCTGGATAGTTTAAGCTGTAATTATTCAAAACAGAAGTGCTACATCACCTGTCTTTTGCCCCTTTCCAAGTCAACAGCATAAAGACACACCGAAAGATTGATTAAGAGTCACCCTGGAGCAATTGCTGCATCTACAGAATGTCCAGTAACTTAAAGCATTTGGGCACAAGTATATTTGAAGTTGTCAAAGATCACGCAATAGGCTGAGGTTCTGCTCACATTGCTTTGAATTTATAAAACAGGTTAGTGAATCCCTTGGCCTGAGCAGAAACTGCAGTTAACTTTATAATTTAGACCTGATTCGAGGAGGCTTTAGCAGCACCGGAAGTAGAGCCCTCTGCATCCACTGCCCTTTACATCAAAGGCTATTTGGTTCCACTCTAGGGATTGGCAATTTCATGAGACATCTCACAATTCTAATGCATATTCAGGGCACTTACTTAACCAAGCAATATGCTCTGTCAAAGAACTTCTTCCAAGTCAAAGCAAAAAAAAAAAAAAAGGCCTTAATGTGGAACATAGATAAAGCACTATCCAAATAAAAATTTCCAAAAGAAACAAGATTATCCCCCCCATACCCCCATCCCACTTGGTGGACTCAAGTTTGGTTGAATTTGTGGTTACCTCAGAATACAACTCAAAGTTTAAATTATAAATCACAGCCCTACACAGATATCTGAACATATCAGTTCTTTTGAGAGCGGCACGTCCCAGGAAGTCTAACACAGCCACAGCCCACTACAGAGAGCATTCCTTAAGGGTGGGGCGCAGGGCAGGTTAATTAAGGTCACTTAAATCTTCATCTTTTACAGCAGATCAGAACCCAGATGGCTGACTTTCTGCAGGATTTCTGATAGGAATCCAGTAGAGCTGGTTTCAAGTTTCACACCGACACTTAAGAGCTGTAACCTTCTTGT
Source organism: Phyllostomus discolor (assembly GCF_004126475.2). NCBI lineage: Eukaryota > Metazoa > Chordata > Mammalia > Chiroptera > Phyllostomidae > Phyllostomus > Phyllostomus discolor. The sequence continues at coordinate 30,658,491 of NC_040909.2, read as the reverse complement.
CCAGAAGTTGTGATCCACATGAAGTCCACATGAGTGCAGCAAATCTGAGGTAGTCAACCTTACAAAGGCTCAGTATCTGAACATAAAAAGATTTTGAAATGACCACTGGCTGCAGTTTTTGTGGAGGTTTTTTTTTTTTGTATTTGCAGAGTAAGTATCATGAAAGGACACTGCTGAATCTAGTTCACACATTTATAACAGTGAGAATCCCCCTATATTCAATACACATAAAGAGCAGCTGTGACACATGAAACTTCCATAGTGCAACGGGGCCGGTCCCTTACATCGAGGGGTCTGCATCGGCTGCGGTAGATCCAGCAGAGGTGAGGTGATGAGTGGCTGTTCGTGGTGGTTAGCTGTGGTCTAGTTACCTTAGCAGGGTTAGCAAAGACCATTCCTTAACTGTGTTGTGTGTGGCTGCTTTTCTGAGTTTCGAGCACAGCGTACTGGTTGTCTAGCTGAAGTTTAAGGGCCTGGTTTTTTGCAACCTCATCCCTACCTCTAGTTTTGTGTCTTACTACTTCAAAGCTCTTCTCCATTTCTTTATCCCTAAGGGAAAATAAATGTAATCAGTAAATATTTCTTGAGGTTGTTTTTAAAATATTCTTCCTTGAGTTAAAAGAAAAAAACAAAACCACCCTTAGGGGAATCTTGAGGGAGAGACAGGAGGGCCACACCAGTATATAAAATCTTTATCAAACCACTTTTAAGGCTTCAACTGAATAGAAAACAGAGCACACTGTAACTGAAGCTCCACGGTTCCATGTTAAGTAGTAGCAAAACCTAGTGCAGGACTCACTAGTATCTGCAAACCTATTTTGGGACCAGCCTGAAGACAGGTGGAAAGTTAAAAAGCTCTCCGATAACACCGTGATTCCTTCTAAGACTCACTTTTATGTTGGCAGACAGACAGTACACCTCCCTTTATGCATAAGTAAGAGCAACAATTTTCTCACTCATGTGAAGTCTACTCAGTATTCAATGACTTCCCCTCACTTCTACTTCCTGGGGGTGGGTCAGGTAGAGGAGGAGGAGTGCGTGGGTTGATAACCCTTATTTTGTAGGACAGGGCAGAGGAGCAAGTCCAAGCGGAGGTTTAAATTCACGCCAGCTGTGGTCTCAGAGAGGCAGAAGGGCTGGGATTTACTTTAAAAGAAGTCAACCCCCCCCCCAAAAAACCCCAATTATTTCCATCTATCACTTATAATTCAATTCTTCCCATTTTATTTTAAAAATTCATGGCTCTAAGCAAGATGTGGATGTACCATATGTGGTCATTTAACTCCAGGTAGCATTCATTTTAAGTACCTGCTGAAATAAGATTTTAATATTAGACTTATAAATGCCAACATCTTCCACCTATTCACATTTACTGGGAATACAACAAAACATTGCTCTTTCATTTCTAGTTTCCGTATCATAAGGACCGTAAACCAGGAATAATGCACTCAAAAATTTCCAGCTTGGGAGAATGGCATGGCAGCTTTGTCACAGCTACAGAACAACATGAACCAGGGGAAAGGGAAGCTTCTGCAGACAGGGTTTGTCCTTGATGCCCTTCCCCTCTGCCCCTCCAGGGCACCTAAACAAGTCCCACCCTAATTCTCAGCTGCCCGTCAGGTGCAGCCGGGGGTTTACCAGTCAACAGCACCCCCTCCCTATGGGTTCTGTGTCTCCTACCTCCCACCCCCAACCAAGGGACAGGGTTCCAAAACCCGGCCTGCGAAGCAGGGCACTTACTTCCGGCTTTCAACGTGCTTGGCGGTGGACTGCAGGGACGGGAACTGCGTATCACTGTATATTTCCGGTGGTCCTTGGGGTGCTTTCCTCGTTGTGGTTAGCCTGGCTCCAGGAGGCCGATACACACCACTAGTCATGGCCGGTTCTGGGGTTTCTGTAACTAACATTGCATCACAGTTTAGAGAAAATATTCAGATGCTTGGCATATTAATGAACTAGTCTTGTAATCCTGATCACTTGTCAATTCCAGAAATGAACCCGATACCTGGACAATAGAAGTAACGTCAGTTGTCTGGGAGTGTCTGAAGGTGAAAACACTCTACTTTTCAGGGCAGTCCTCTGACCTTTCCATGTACAACTCAATCATTTACATAAATGAGTCTGCAAGTCAGCGTCCTGGACGTGGGAAGGACTCTGCTGCACTTCAGGGACAGGCCTCATCAAGGACGGCCTTTTGGAGCATGGCCACTTTAGTGCTCAGCGTATATACCAGGAAGTGTGGGTGGACAGTCACTTATTTGCCTAGGTAGTGCATTACATATGATGCCATGTATTTAAAAAGAAAAACTTATTTAATAAAATGCCTGTGCTGTTTATTTTTAATTCTAAAGATGACTAATAAGCCCCAGCTGGTGCGACTCAGTGGCCTGACCACTGGCCTATGAACCGAAAGGTCACTGGTTCGATGGACCCAGTCAGGGCGTGGGCCTGGGTTGCGGGCCAGGTCCCAGGCTGGGCGTTGCATGGGAGGCAGCCGGTAAGATGTTTCTCCCACACATCGATGTTTCACTGCACAGTGATATTCCACCACTGCAAAAAGTACTACTGGACAGTGCTACTCTAGACGCAGCAAACAGGATATGTAAAAAGACAGGTGCCATCCAAAAAGTAAAGTAGAGACGGGTTTGTAAAGAAGGCAAGCACTGAGCAGGGTGGCGCTGGAAGGGGCTGTGGTGTTACATGGGGTGGTCCTGAAGGGCTGCCAGCGACGAGGTGAAAATGGAGCAAAGGACTGAAAGGAAGCAGCAAGCACACCTAGAGCTGGCAGACCAGCCACAGCTGGCCCCACAGCTCATTCTGTATGTAATGTTACACTGGAACACAACTACACTCACTGGGTGTACGTAGTGTCCACGGTACTGGTGCTAAATGGCAACGCTGAGTATGAAGCAGAGTCTTTAGGGCCCTCAAAGCCTAAATTATTTATCGTCTGGCCCTTTATGGAAAAAGTTTACCAACTCCCAATATAAAGAAAATTCCAGGCTGAAAATATCAGTACAAAGAGCTTGCACAGCAAAGTGGGCAAGTTCAGATTAAGAGAAAGACAAAGTTGGAAAAAAGGAGGATCGCGGGCCAGGCGTCTAAGGCCTTGCAAGTCCCCGACAATGTTAGTTTCCATGCGGACCGGAGAGGACGCTGCGGGCGGCTCACAAACAGCACAGCGCACGCTCCGCTGCATCTGGAAAGACCCCTCTCGCCACTGGCTGCGCTGGGAAAAGTGTCTGTGGAGGGGCAGGCAGCCCGGGCAAGAAACGATATTGGTAATCTGTGTAACAAGATGACAGTTCAAAAACAGGGGCTGGCTGTGGAACTGCTGAAAACTAGTCATAAAATCTCAATTTATTTTGTACGTAAGCCAACAAGAATTTACAGACAGATTAAAATCATGTTTGGAGCAAGAGAAAGGCTCAAAAATGGCCCCCGAGTTGGAGGCTGAGGGACTGAAAGAACAGCACCGACATGAACGAGAAAGGCAGGCGGGTGCAGCAGATACACGAGTCCAGGTCTGGAAAGGCTGAGTTGGGGATGCGGTGCAGGCAGTTAAATAAACACGCCGGGCGTTCAGGAGAGCTGAGCTGTGATATAAATCTACAGGTGGCTGGTACACAGAGACGGCCAAGGGAGACTGAGAACGCAGCGCCCTGGAACCCGACAGAAGGGCCCGCTTCGTCAGGGCGAACTCTGCGGCCGACACCACTGATGGGGCTGAGTAGAGGAGGACTGAGCCTTGGGCGATGGACTCAGCAGTGCGGAGTGCACAGCGGCCACTGACAGACCCAGATAAAAAAGAGTTACATGGAAAAACACATATACAGCAAAAGGCCAGAAAGGATGCAAAAATATTGACATGGTGGTTATTTGTGATCTCTGGACAGTACGATTTGGGGTGGTTTGTTTTTCTTTATATTACTTGGGATAAAATAACGGATATACACGACAGCAGCAATACCTAACCGGTGTGCCGCAAGGAGCACTGACCTCTTTTCCCTCAGACTGTTAAATAAAAAAATAACAAGAGCCAACACAATAGCCACCCAGTATGAAAGAATCAAAATTACACTATTTTATTTTTTTTGGTCACATCAGCAAAAGAAATATTTTTTAAAAAGATTTTATTTATTTATTTATTTATTTTAGAGAGGGAAGGGAGGGAGAGAGAGAGAGAGAAACATCAATGTGAGGTTGCTGGGGATTATGGCCTACAACCCAGGAATGTACCCTGGCTGGGAATGGAACCTGGGATACTTTGGTTCCCAGCCCGCGCTCATTCCACTGAGCTATGCCAGCCAGGGCTAAAAGAAATATTTTTTTGGTGTGCCACAGAATTAATTTTTGTGTGCCATGAGATGAAAAAGGTTGAAAACTGCTGTACTAAAGCAACGTTCTTCAACTTCTTCCCCATTACTGCCTCCAAGGGGCCCTTTAAACACCCTTTTCCCTAAAAGCCCCCTGTGCTAACACCACAGATATGCACAGTATGCACAGAACCCCGGCAAGACCTTGGATTTCCTCACCGCCCAGAACCACTTTTTACCCCCTCGGGAATGAGAGCACCTGCCCGCCCACCAGGGAATTCAGGGAGTGAAATGGGGAATGGGGGCGGGGCGGGGCAGGTGAAAGGGCAAACAGGTGGAATAGGCAGCCACTATCCCTTAGTCAACTGTCTAAAACCGAAATAAATGCTTACACACTCAAATTTGGCAACTTAGTTTACACGTCAATTTAACCAGCCTAAAGAAAAGCATGTATCTTAACTTACACATTGCTTTGGGTGCAGAAGTTTTTAAACACACACCTGTAAATCTCCATGCCGGGGACGGAAGAGAACCCTGCTCGCCCATCACATGCACATATTCAGGTGAAAGCTGACTGCATATATAAAATTATACATAAGGAGACAACTTCTTGAAAATGAAATATTAAAATTACCAGTTACTGGAGCAGGAGATGCTTGTACCGGAGCTGTTTTATTCCAGGGGCCTGAAGATTTTTCTACACCACCACCGCCACCTCCACCTTCTTCCCAGTTATCGCCTGGATCTTCTCTTTTTTCACTATCATCTTCTTCCTTTTCACTATTGGAAAAGCAAGCAAGTGAATTCAATTACAGAACCACCAGAAAAACTGTCAGTGCAAATCTTCAGTTCTAGAGATGCTGGTTTTGTGTGACCCTGAAGAAGTCACTTAAGCTCTATAAAGCTCCAGGGCTCACTTGTTTAAGAGAGACAGAGAATTTCAGGGGAATTTCAGGGGAAAGGGGGAGAGGTTTACAGGAACAAATATAAAGGACACATGGACAAAAACTAGGGGCAGGTGGAAATGGGAGGGAGGTGGGGAGGACTGGGTAGGTGGGCTGGGATGGGAGTAAAAGGTAGAAAATTGTACTTCAACAATTAAAATAAAATAAAACTTAAAAAAAAAAAAAAGAGAGAGACAGAGAGCTTGGGGACTTTATCTATACCAGGAGGACTTCCACTTGACCTCATGTGAAAAAAGGATTTCATTGCTGAAAAAAGGCCTAGGAAACCACTCGGCCTGATGACAGTCTGCTCTACCCTTCTGCAACCTCAGGTACTCAAGACTGTCCAGAAATATTTAACATACTGATATGGTAGGCTACGGCAACCTGCAAGGTTGTGTACAGCAGCCCCAAGAAAGCACAGAATGCCAGCTATTGGCTCAGCAACTACGGGAGGAAGAACAACTGGTTCGTCTAACCTGATATGCAGAGAAAAGGGCTACTTGAAGGATTCAAAGTATAATTACTAGATTTTTCTAGGACCAAAGTATACAACCAGGCATTTATGGTAAGTATATTTTTAGTGATGGAATGAGTGGGTTTAAAAAATACATATACATTTTCATCCTCACTCGAGGATATGCTCAGATTTTAGAGGGGAGGAGGGGAGGAGGGGAGGGAGGGGAGGGGAGGGGAGAGGGGGAGAGGACCATTGATGTGAGAGAGTGAGAGACAAACGTGGATCTGCTGTCTCTGGAAACCTGCACCAGGAAACCTGCTGGTGCACCGGGACAACACTCCAACCAGCTGGGCCACCTGGCCAGGGCAGAATGAATGGTTTTTGAAAGTTGTATAATTTCATTTGCTAATCTGTTAGTAGGTTACAAAATACAATCAAAATTAGAATTCACATTCCAACAGAGGAAAACAAGTCAGTGCTCAGTGTTTGAACATCAGAGCTCCAGATTTAATGAGTGCCAGTCTCTACTGTCTGACAGAAATACGCAGAACAGGCCACTAACACCAGATACATGTCACTGACTTAAAAAAGGAAGAGAATATAAGAACTCAGTCTTTGGCTTACTTAGTGATTGTAAATGCAAAAGCTGTCCCCAGTGGTACACAGCATCCTAAGACTGCTTGCAGTGTTTATTTTAATGCCATTTAAAAACTTCTTTATTCGTAAATTGGCTTGAGTCAGAAACCTATAATTTCTCCAAGTTTCCTTTGATTATTTTTCCTTTTGCTAGATTACTTATTATGACTTTATGTAAACCTGAATGTTCTAAATTATCAAGAGCATATCTGGTCTCTCTACACTGGTGGCTCCACAGCAGGGAGGTTCTGCCAGATCGAACTGCCCTTTCCCAGCTCCTTGCCCTCGCTGACACTGCCCTCACTGACACTGCCCCCGCTGACGCTGCCCCCGCAGGCACCAACTCCCAGCCTGTTCTCTGAACTGTTTCCCATGCCGTCGGGGTTCCCCCTAGTTTTCAGTGTGTTCAGTCTCCACTATTCTGACTACCCTTCTCCTTGTTAAAAAAGCAAACGAAACATGGCTGTTACCTAAAGCTCTGACCTTCGGCCTTCCAGACACTTTCCCCTTTTGCTATCTCACCCACTATCACGGCCGCCCTCGCAGTGCCCAGATGACCCCGCCCAGACTACAGGCCCTTCGAACACCACAGCCTCTCCTGACCGCTGCAGAAGGACACCTGAAGGTACTTTCCTTCCATTTCTTTTCAAACGGGACAAGTCCTGGCTATATAACAAAGTCCTGAGATAGCCAATGGTCTCCTTTAAAGGCATTTATTAAAAAATTTACATGATAATGGTGGCACCATGTAAACTGTCCACGAACAAGAATGATTCCAGAATTTAAAGGCTTAGGGTGGCAATAAGGAAGGGGAGAAGGGAACAACCCTCTCTCTAGTCTGCATTTATAGTACGATTTTGCTTAAGATTATCCTCTGGGTGGAAGAAAGGATATAGAATATGGTCAAGCCACCCTGCAGTTTTCCTTTTCGTTAAGAGAGAGTCCTGTGCAGCCATTTAAATAAAATGTTAGGCCTGTTATATAAACCAACAACTTACTAAAACAAACTTTCTACCCCTGAAATAGGAAGACATCTAGAATGATTTTTAAGATGTTGAGAGTAAGCAGCTGGGCCCTGGCCTGTATGGCTCAGTTGGCTGGAGCACCGTCCCGCTTGGGATGCACGTGAGAAGGCACCCGACTGATGTGTGTGTGTGTCTGTCCGTCCGTCCGTCCGTCCCTCCCTCCCAAAGCAACGAAAGAATGTCCTCGGCTAAGGATAAAAAAAAAGTAGCTGGGTGCTGGAATGCACGACTTTCTCTTCCTCATGCAAGAGGCAGTTATGAGCAGATTTTAAAGCCAGACTGCCTGGTTCAAATCACCCTGGTGCTGCCATTTACCAGCCAGGAGACCCTGAGTGTGACTAAGCCCCTGTCCGCCTGAGTGTGCTCCGTGTAAGACGGGGCCACGGCCCCATGTGAAGGTGGGGTGAGCTAACAGACTGAGAACAGTGCCTGGCACAGACTGCTGTTCACTATTATGTGATTTGAAACATTCACTTGAATTCTCACACAAGCAGCACGTATACCACTCATGATGGGAAAAAAAAGAGTGGTTCTCATTTGGGAAAAACAAACAGGAAAACATGTTTTTTTAAAAAAGACACCAACAGTATGCCTTGTTTTCCAAAGCTTATTGAGTGGAATGAATGATGAGGTAGGGATATGAAGGTCATAATTTATGCAGCAATGTAGAAGTGGTATCCAAACATAACAGAACTATCATCAAAAAAAAAATTGTTTTTGAGACATAATCCACTTCTGAAGCTATGCCAATGTAATTACACCATAATGTAACCTGCTTGGATTGTGAGTAAAAACCATAGGTGTTATTCACCTAGCTGCAATGAACTAATCAGTAATGTCCCAGCAAACCCAGCACAGGCCAGACAGGGAGGTGAAGACCCCCACAAAGACTTAAGTGCCTTCTTAGCCCTTTTATACTCTCATGCACCCCAGCTGTGACAGCTTTCAGTAGCTGGTTGCCTCTGGCATGCTCCCAACCAGGGACCTGGCCGGCAACCCAGGCATGTGACCTGACCAGGAATTGAACTGGCAACCTTTCGGTTAGCAGGCAAGTACCCAATCCACTGAACCATACCAGTCAGGGCTAATTCACAAAAATTTTTAAAGAAAAACTCTAGTTTGGTCTGACAGACTATTTAGAGTCCCAAGTTAAAAGATTCTTTATGTCTAGTATTTATCACCTCTTTACCATCAGAGACAAGTGAAGAAACAAGTAATCACAATCTAAAATTATTTCTAATGATAAACTGTTACTAAAAAAGTAATCTGTTAATTAGATGGACTGCATTATCTATAATCAGCACAAAAAGTCAGCTTAGCATTTAGCCCTTCTTAAGATTCTCAAATCCTAGCTAAGTGAAATATTGGAAATTGTCTAGTCAAGACCCTGCATCCCACAGAGGGAACTAAGGCCCAGAGATGCCAGGAACCTTGCCAAAATGCCACAGCACTAATGGTAAGGCAGAAATGATTTAAATATCCTATTACTTTTTCATATTTGCACACTCCAGTAAACGTCAAACTCCTAAATACCAAAGCCAGAACAAGAACCATGCTGCAAGCACACTTAGACTAAACTCCTGTCTCTGACCCACATGTAATATATAGCTTCTCATCAGCTGAACTGGGCAATTTTAAACACTATGATGCTATCGTAAATTCACAGCACAATTCACAGTATACTGTCTTAAATATGCATGTCTGTAAGGCACTACTGGTGGGGTAGGGGAATGACGGTGCTAGGAATGTCTACTATGCCAGCAGCGTTCCAATTTTACAAAGTTAAACTTTGAAACAACACTAAGGCAGGGAGAAAACCCATTGTACATACAACAACACTGATACTCAGACATTTAAATACTTTTCCAGGGCTACAAAGTAGCAGAGCCAAGTAGTGGGACCACACAGCCCAATTCTTTCAGGTTGTCTCATTTCACTTTATCTTCTTTACAGCTCTAAGATATGACACAGAAATTCTCTCTATTTTGAGATTTGAGGAATTCACTTTCTTTAATAAGGCTGTTCAGGATTACACATCCTACAGCAGTGTATTTATAAAGAACAGAACATTCTTACTGCCTTATCTCAAAGGATATTACATGAGAATTTATGTATCCTAAAGGGGAAGCAGCTAAGACAAAATCAGCCTGGGCTGTGTTTCTGCTGGAATGCTGGGCATCTCCACTGGTTTGACACTATTACCCAGCAACTGTTATGACAGTAAAATGGGGAGACAGAAACGGCCCAATGAACTATGCCTGGCAGCTTAAATGTCACTGCACCTCATCCAAGGGCTCTTTCTCTACCCCTTCCTGGTAGACTTTGTCTCTCTCTCCCGTGCCCCATAACACCCTGCACATCGCTGGAACAATCTGCTGGTGTGTAAGTACAGCAGGAGTTATTTTTACAACACCAAGACCCAGCACAATGTGTAGCAGTCACACAAATATTTGCCACACTAGATTCGGTTTGGATGCAGAAGTAATCTCAATGGCTTCCCTCTCAAGAATTTATTGGTAAGTAATGACATGACCTTGAATGAAATCTATTAAACTAGACACAAATTTGACACATGTCCTTATAATAATACTCTTGGTACTTAAAATCCTGGACTAGTTGGTAAATGTGAGATGGGTTGTTAATACAGTATGTTTGCTGCTATTGAAATTTTCCCCTTCAAATGAACACTTATCTTCGATAAAAGTCCAGCTTGTCAACCTACTATATAAAGACAAGTGTCAAGAACTTCAAGAGTGTATCAATATCTGCAGTGAACTAAAGGTAAAGCAAATGTAGCAAAATGACGGGTAGATAGAAGTAAGCAGAGTATACGGGTACTTACTTTACTTTCTTGTAACTTCTCTGAGGTTTGTAATTTTCCACAGCAAAAAGTTGGAAGAAAAAAGTAAGACTATAAGCTGGGAATTTCAAGATATTTTAAGCCAAATTCCAAAGTTTCATTTTCCTTGTCCCATACTGAGGGAGCAAAGCTGCCTCTCTCATGGGAAGAAAAGATACTGAAGGAATAAAGGAACCCCACCTCCCAATCCCAGAGAAAAGAAAAAAATCTGATCTCTCTTCCCTTTTAAGGGTTTCTATCTCAAGGTAAGACCAAGCTACAGAAGACAAGGGTTCTTCTCTGGCAACACTGAACACTCAGAGAACTTGTGTTTGTAGGTTATACTCATGCTGGCCCTTAGGTGTCATTTTCTCCTTTCATGTCCCAGTGAACTGACTCACCAGAGTCCGATATGAGTCATGATAACCTCTGGGACGTCACTACTCCTTCTCCTCAAATCTTAGTAATTGTAAGTCAAGTGCCTCGTGGTTAAATAGCAGAGAATTCCCAAGAGTAACACATTCTAATTTACCCACTTATCTAGATTAATATTAATCAAGTGGGTATTTTACAAACACCCTATTCAAAATCCTTACAACACTTGAGTAGTCGTCACAATTTTGCAGATAAGAACCAACATTCAAAAGTAGTGACTTGCCCAAGGTTATACACAAGCAGCAGGGCTAAAACGCAAACTTAGGTTTATCTTTCTCCTAAAGTCCATCATTTTGCCACATTAAGAACTCCATCCCTTTGGTGTGACTAACCACTCCTATGAAAGATGTCTTTTCTCCTCCACCCCAGCATCGAGTTGCACTGTCAAGAACATTTAATACACAGTTTATAAAGACATTGAGTATATTAAGTGAAAATTTTAGTCCTGTTATAAGACCTCGGATGGCTTCTCAGTCTTGAGCCTTTCCTGGAAGCTGCTAGTCTCCCCTTGATTGAAAGATTTATAAAGGCAATGGAAATACAGGCCCCAGACTCCACAGTGACTGAGGATACACAAAAGCAGCTTCCTGAAGAAGGTATGTTTTTCAATGTTAGTAGGTTAGAGGAAGATCTTTGGACCAACACTTAGGGGCAGTGACTAGATGCTAAGAATAATGGAAAACCCCACAATATAAAAGATGGTCTACCTCAGGTCAAGCAGTACTTAAACACTCATTCTAGCTGAGATTTACTTATGCCCCTGGCAAAGGATGTAAGGATGAAGGATGTAAGTAATGTAAGGAATGTTTCGCTGTCTGAGGAGTAGCCAGAAACAAAGACTAAAATAGCCTTGAATATATATATTCAATGCCAGAGAAACAGGTGTAGTTTAAAATCACCCATAATACAACAAAATCAATTTCTAACATTAAGTGAACTTGAAACATTTTCCCCTCAGAAAGTGCTCTCATGCTGAGTAAGTTCAACCCAACCAAACACTATCCTTCCCATCATTAGGACTTCAAGACTCCGAAGTCTGGGGTCTGCAGTCAGGGAAGGAGGCCCAGGAGCCTTACTCCACAAGGCAAGGACCCACCCGTGCAGACAGTTCCATAAACCCAAATGGTTAAGAATTGAAACTCCAGTCTAATCATTTCTACTTAACATTACTACTGAGGAATCTCAAGAGTGAAGAAGCTGCATTCCATCAAAGCTTCCCATTATCAATCAGGTTTCACCTTGGTTAAGTTCATGAAATGATGTGAAAGAGCCTAGGACATTAATCCCTAGCTGTGGTAGGTATTCAACAGATGTCAAAATTAGCCCTGGTTTGTGAATGAATAAAGACCATAAATATTACTATCTAGCAAGGCCAAAAGACAGTGTTTCGTTATGAAAAAATATTTCCTCCACTGTGCCATGTGGTCACTAGCATATACAAACTAAAATTACAAAATTTTAAATCTTAGACCAATAGAACTGTCTATCCACTTGTTTTTTTCTACTTTACCAATCCCTCAAAATATGGCATTTATTTACATGAATCTAAAATTGACCACCATAAATTGGACCTGATAAAATATGTTCTTAATTTCAAATTCTCTAAAAACCAACCAATCCAATTTCTCAAAACTACTGTTCTCTTGAACTTTAAAAAAAACCTAGCCAGGACTGGAAGTAGGCAAGCTCTCCTAGGATTTTTGGAGCTCGCAGCTAATTTGATCAGCATATAGAATGACTATCACCGAGAGAAGGAACAGACACTGTTAGAGCCCTAGCAAGCATATGTAGAGTGCAAGGCTACTATGGTGCTGTTTTGGGGCCAAAGAAAAGCCAGACATACAACACCTATCCTTAGGGCTATCTAAACATTTTTGTAACCAGTCCATACCTTATTTGCATCGCCTGAACTCTGAGGCCGCTGTAATCAACCTCTTTTTGCTCAAATTCTTTCCACTCATCTTCATCCTGTAAAACACATACCATCTGATTAAAGATATTCGTAAAAATACCACTAAGGCAGATATCAGACTATGAAAAGTGGATCAAGTGCCTGGAACCTAAAGTATGGACTCATTTTCTGGCCACAGCCCTTGCTTGATCCCGAGGTCGACTAGGCTGGAGGACAACGTGCCCTTTCAACAGTTACTTCCACCTGGTTCCTTCACAAGAGCTGTTAATTTTAAATCAACCAGGAAAAGTCAAATGAAAAAGTCAACAGTAAGCCCACAACTAAACGTCTACCTTAATGTTGCCATGTGACTTCTTTTTCCACCGTCTTAGAGGCTAAATCATGCCAATTAGAGTGACCACAAATGCAATTGTTAGAAAATTCAGCTCCGACTCCTAGGCTTAAGTCAGAACACTAAATTAACTCACAGTAAACGTCACACGATAAATGCCGCTGTGTGCTGGGGGCACTTCGGAACCAAACCAACTGCCCCCTGAGGGTGCTGCTGCCTCGGTCTTGGCTCAAGACAAGTGACGCTGGGTGCACCTGGGTGGGCAGGGAGCACCTGGGTGGGCAGGGAGCAGGGTGGAAGGGGTCGCGCGAGGAGGCTAGCGGGCCAGACATGAGAAGCCCACGTCACGTGGCCGGCTTCCGCGCCCGTCCGCCCTCTGGCCGGCCCCCGGACGCTCCGCCAGACAGGCGGAGGCAGGCACATGGGCGCAAGCGCGCGGCTCCGGCCCCGAATCCCGGCCCCTCACCTTCGTCACGGCCTTGGTGGCGGCACCAAAGCCCGCGGCTCCCGCGGTCCCGCCGTCTGCCGGCCGGGCTCCCACGCCTGCCCCACTGCCCGCCGCGCCAGCGGCTGCGAGGCTCCCGCCGGCGGCACCCGCAGCGCCCGCGGCGCTCGCTGCCCGGTTGCTTCGCTCCTTCTTCTTCTTCTTGTCCCTCTTGGCGAAGAAGTTGTCCAGGCTCCGCTCCTCAGTCTCGGCCATGGCCTTGGCCTCCTCGACCCGGATGGGTGGGGCCGGCGGCGGGCGCGGCCCGCGGGGCTCCGACCTCGGGGTGGACGCCGGCTCCGCGCTCAGGCTCCGGGGCGCGGCGACGCCTCAGCCCCGCGGGGTTGCCGAGACGTGTGCGGCGGGGCAGGCGGCTCCCCCCGCGTGCTGTCGGGCGGTGGTATGATCCGCCTGATGGATCGCGCGCCGCTGCAGGCGCCCGAGCCCGCCAAGGCTGCCTCTTCTCCCGCGACCACGGTGCAGGATCCTGCCCGCTCCGCAGCCGGAGGGGAAAAGGAACGCGCGGGTCAGAAGCTCCGGCGTGAGTGCTGGACTAGAGGCGGCGCGTGCAGGAGGAAGACGCGCGCGCGCAGGCCGGGAGAGGAGGGGAGAAGGGGTGGGAAGGGGAGGAGGGAGGGCGGGCCACCAGAATAGAGAGGCAGCGTCTGCGCCTGCGTACTGAGATCCGCCCGCCGCTGTGGGAGCGCGGCGGGGCGGGCGGTGGGAGGAAACGGAGGCGGGGCTGGAAAAGAAGCCAATCAAGTTCCAAGACGAAGCGCTTAGGCGACAATCCCTGTCACAAACGGGGCGGGGCCGGGGAGTAGGGGTGGGAAGAGAATGTATGCTAAATAAGTGACGAATATGACGATTTCGCCAATCGTGGACTGGGTTTAGCCTTGAGGGTGGACGTTTAGAGGACTGTCTGGTGACTGGGTAGGAGAGGTCTGGTAGAAGGGGCGGGTGGATCGGATCTGGGCGCATGCGTAGGATACACGTGTGCCTGTTCGCCTAGAGTGAACTGTGGCCTTGCCGTCTGAACTTTCTCGGAACGGAAAGGCACTGTGTTCAAGTATCTATGTTAAAAATGATACCGCTCCCCTGCTGTCCTCTGTACTTCCACCCTCTCTGGCCTGGCAATTATTTTCATTTTACGGGATTATTATGAAAGCAGGCTTGAAGTTTAGGTCTAGTTTAAATATCTTTAATAAACCAGTGGGTAGATAGAAGGGGATTGGCTTTTGCCTGAACTTCACCCTCTACGAGATATGTCTATTAAGTTAAGACTAAATAAGTCTGACCCTCAAGGTCCTCATCTAGGAATCGTTAGCTTTTGTATGTGAGGAAAGTACACCTGTTAGCTACCTAGTAGAGTGCTTAATTAGATAAGTGATTTTTAAATACATTTTAAAGTGTCCTCTGCCCTGCCCTGCCTGGAGTCTGGATTCAGGCAGATGACTGCAATTTATCCTTAGCTTTTATCCCTGTTAAAAGGAGGGGAAGAGCAAATCGTAGCAATAGCGACAAAAAAATGCCTATGCAGCCCTGGCTGGTGTAGCTCAGTGGATTGAGCTCCGGCTGGGAACCAAAGTATCCCAGGTTCGATTCCCAGCCAGGGTACATACCTGGGTTGCAGGCCATAACCCCCAGCAACCGCACATTGATGTCTCTGTCTCTGTCTCTGTCTCTGTCTCTCTATATCTCCCTCCCTTCCCTCTCTAAAAATAAATAAAAAAAAAATGCCTATGCAAATCTGGCGTTACCATTCAAGTACTCTCTGGGTCTTGAGAATGAAATGAATCCTTGTATATGTAAAAGGTGGTGTCCTGTAATGTATTAAACTTTCCACTTCCTCCTAAGGACAGAGGAGAGAGCTGTCACAACCACTGAGGAAATGACTCAGACACGTATGTTAGTAGCCTCATGGGATAGATAGAGCACAGGCAGCCAATGGAGCTATTTCTTTGTTTTTTCCTTTACAGGTTCTCCATTAAAGGTTGTCACCGCCCCCTCCACTATATTCAGAATTAAATCCAGAATATGTTAAGTAAACCAAGGACCTAGCCTTAGCCAACAACAAGTTTACATATTATTCCCCAAACATAAACTGCCCCTAACTACAACTACCCAGGATGGGCCCCTGGGTGACTTCCTTCTGTGACACCACTTATCTTCTGTGATGGAGGCCAGGTTCAGTACTGCCCCACACCTCCACCTCCCTTAACACCTGTGGCCCAAGTGCTTTTTCTTTATTTTTATTTCCCTCACCCTCCCTCCCTCCCTTTCTTTTTCTCCTTTTCTCTTTCTTTCCACCTCCCTCCCTCCCTTCCTTGTCTGTTCTTTATCTACAAAGAGCACCTATTTAGCTATAGTTAGGGCAGCATACCTTGTTCTAGGTTGAGTAATTTGTCATTCCTGCCTTCAACTCCCTCTTAATTTTAAAAGAGAAGATCTAGATATGAATAACTAAAATTCAGTCCTCCCTTTCTTAGGTCCCCATCAATATATCAGTATCTTGAAAGAATTATTGACTTGGGAAAATGCAGAGAAGGAAGAGTAGTTGAAGGTAGATAGAGCAGAATTCCCCATTACGTTTTTCAGGGGGATTGATGGCACTGTCCCAGAGCTTGATCAGGTGTAAGAAATTCAGGTCAGTCCAGTAAAGAGACCAGTGTCTGTGGTGGTTGTTATTGTCTGTACTTAAGTCTTTCCTCCATGAAACTGAGTCCTTCCTTTTCGAATCCCCTGCCCTGAAACTGACAGCATATATTCTCACCAGTTGTTCTTAAATCTCCCCAGCTACACTCTTTCAGAACAGTTATAGAGCCCCAAATCTTGCTGTCACCATCCCCTTCTCATCATTCTGCCATTGAAGTATCCTCCAGCTCTCTTTTGATGAAGGTATCTTCTCCTCTGCCTTCTAATGTTTGGACCTTCAGCATCTTTAAAGCAAAACAGACCTTTACTTGTTCTTGCTAGATGGAAAGTTGTATAGTGGCGAGGACTCGGACCATTCCCAAGTATTTCAGCACGTCTTCTAAGGATTCTGATGCTGTCTGAACATGAAAATTTCTCCCTGGGTGCTGTAGCTGACAAAACGCGTCTAGAGGGCCCAGCCCCATTGTCCCTGGGTTCTGTTTTGCTGAGCTATTTGTTCCAAGTTCCATTCTGCTACCTAGGCTGGAAATTCCACACATGCTCAGCTCAAAGGAATGCAGCTCAGGCTGACCAAAGAGCTTGCCAGGAAATGAGGAGCAACTTTGCATTTGTGGCTTCTTTTCACTTGTGGCTTCCTCCCTCACAGCTGTGAGGCAGACTCTGCTACTGCCTGAGCTGTTCCACCAACCTTTTCCAATTGGAGAGCAACTAGGTACAGGTCACCTCCTGGGGGGGCCTCTGCTGACTTCTATAAGCGGGCTGGTTCCTGACCTTTGAAGGCCCAGAGACCTTTCATCTGACGTCATATTAATGCCTTCCTGGTTTTTCCATGATGTGTTCAACCTTTTCATTCATTCATTCATTCATTCACTCATTCTTTAATATAAAACATTTATTTAATGAGCACCTGCCATATGCCAGGCCCTATGACAGGAGTTAAGAATTAGTAAATCAGACATAGGCCCTACCCTCACAGAATTTACCATATGGTAAGATGGTAGCTAGAAGCAGTCACACAGGCATACATACACTTGTAGCACATTGAAAACCCTTGCAGGTGGGGATGGTGTTGGGCATACAGACTACATCACACAGGTGTTTGAGTGATGTCTGTAAATGTGAAATGTCTCCATTGGTCCTTAATTTTCCACGTTAATAGTAATGCACAAACAATGGACTATCTAAAAGGGTTCCTTAAAATTGTTCCTAGCTGGCTTCAGAACACATACTCTGTCATACGTAACAAATAATTCAACCTTCTCCCTCAACCTCAAGTCCCTTCTTTGCCCACCCCTGACTTTAGGCCCTTGCTGAAGGATGAATAGACAGCAACAGGAATAAGTCTACTCAGAAGGGCTCATTTCTAGAAAGAGGTAGAAAGGCTGCCATATATGATCCTTCCTCCCTGTACACACCTACCACCAAGGCTTGCAAAAGAGCACTGGACTTATTAAGCCCACCCCCCTAGTGGATCTAGTCTGCTGTTAGTTGAACCACATGAAGTTGCTGCTATTTGACTGTTTTTGACCTATCAAAATTGCAATTTCATATGGTTTGACCTAATATATCTGAGAATAAACAAACAAAAAATCCCATAAATAAATGAAGAGCTTGGGAAAAACCAACCTACCCAAGTGACTTCCTTGACTTCATCTCAGGGATCCAGGGCTAAAATATGATGGCAATGGAATGATCAGCCTGATCAATTGTATTGTATGGAGAACCCACGAAACAAGAATGTGGGATAAGGATGGAGACTAGAAAGAGGAAGGAGAAAAAAAGTTGGGCAAAGCCAAGAGGCCAGAAGTTGGCACTTAGTACCCACCAGTGTCCAAGAGGGAGAAACATGAAATCAGAGCTCACACAGATGGGCCCTGCTATGAGGCAGAGATGACTCAGGAAGCCCCACCCTGCCCTGGGTGAAATCTGCCTCCCCGAACACAGGCGAAACACTCACCCACCAGCTCACTGATGACTCATTCGGCTCCCCAGGATTGCTGATATTTGGAAGAGGGGGCCCCAGTTGACAGAGGAGCATTCCAGTTACTGAAGGATGAACCACTGGTGTTCTGAATTAATGAATTAATGGGTATCCGGTTATATACTTCGGCCTCCTGTGAGTTGGATTGCTGGGAGTCAGGCTTGTCCAGGCACATGAACCTCAGCATACTAACTTGGCTGTGAAACTGGTTCAGCTCTGTAGTAAATTTATTAACGTAACACTATCCCTGGTTGCCTCTTTGGGAATCAGTCAGATGACTCTTGCACAAAGCAAAACCTTCTGACTCGATCAAATTAGCACAGACTGCAGGGGGTTAATTAGGTTGGCAAGGCACGATGATCTTGTCTCTGACCCTCACTCCATTCCTAATCCTTCTTAATGGCCCAGCAGGTAGATTTGAAATTGTCTGGCATCTTCTGCTCTGACTCAGAGCCATTCCAGTCCTAGTTACCAGGTCAGTAGGTCAGTGGTATTGTCATACTAATTGGGCTAAAAAAAGCAAGGAAAGGGTCAGGGCATAGGGAGCACAGAGAGATCTTCCCCATGCTAAAGGCAAGTCCTTATTTTCACCCTTCTCTTTCCTTCATGGTGAAGTGCATGCTTCCTGGAGCATGGACTTGGTTCAAAATCACAGCCTTTTCCTACCAAGTCACTTAACTTCTTTGGACCTCAGATGTTTTCACCTGTAAAGTGGGGATGATAAACACATCTGTCCTGTGGAGCTGTAAGGACTAAATGAGGGGATGAACTGAAGACTGTGCAGCTCAGCACTCGGCAAACAGTCAACCAAGTTAATGTTAGATATTATTGATAGTATTAATGTTAGTACTAAGACATGTGCCATGAATTATAGTTATATGGGTGTTTGAGTGACCACTCCTTTCATCTGTCCTGTCCTACCCTGCCCATCATTCATTGCTGGGTCTTCAGCGCCAGCTGGCTGAGTGCCTGCCCCATGGTAGACAATCACTAAATATTTATTGACCATTAAGAAAAAATGTTTCATGCTTTGTATTAGCAATTACTAATAATGAAATTGCTTGGTATTTTGATATTTCTCTCAGATTTTCTGGTTATATAGTATTTTTTTAAGACTTTATTTATTTATTTTTAGAGAGAGGGGAGGGAGGGGGAAAGGGGGGAGAGAAACATCCCCACTGGGAGACCTGGCCCTCAAACCAGGCATATGCCCTGACTGGGAATCAAACCAGTGACCCTTTGGTTCGCAGGCCAGCACTCAATCCAGTGAGCCATTCCAGCCAGGGCTGGTTATATAGTTTTTATTCATGCTGAACTGTCAGTGAGCTGCAAAGGGCTGGGTCAAAAAAGCTACTACAAAGTAATCCATTTACCTGGTGACTCTGCAGCTCTTTCTGAGGAGCTCAGTGCTAACTGCTATCCACTCAGTCTTTTGAGCTGGGGAGTCACTGGCCCCCTCAGCCCAAATAGGACTGGATTTACTGGCTTACTTCGAAGTCTGGTGTTTGAAGGAGGGATCAGGAGTATCCTCAAATAACCATCGATTAGCCTGCAGCCAAATGATTACACAGAGGAAGAAAGCATTTTGATGACTCAGCCCAACCTTCTGCTTGGAATTAATCCTAGATGGTGATTCTGGGGTCTGCCCCCACCCCCAACCCCTCCCTAGCCTGAGGCAGACTTCTCCCTGCAAAGGGAAGCCCAGCCTGAGGAATGCTAAGAGGATAGAAACTTGGGAAAGTTTTGTGAGGCTGCCTGCCTGGGGCTTCCTTCCTTGTTGCTGGCAAATCTCCTTTGGGGCCTCTGTGGGCCATAGAGAAACAAAAAGTATGTCATGTACTTGTAAACAACTGCAAATGTAAGCAAATCAGTAAGGTACAATTATAAATTGTGCATTGAACCTGCTACTAATTGCAGCTCAATGCAGAATAACTCAACTTGTAAGTTCTCAGTAAAATGGCACAGTTGATTAAAGGTTCTTAGTGATGCTGTGCCTCTCCCTTCCCTCTACCCTCAAGTCCATGGCAAAGAAGCTCAGCTCCCAACCTACTCCTCCTCCACACCCACCCTTCCAAACTGCAGTAAATCTACAGTTGCTCTGAGATTTTTTATCACCATGCCCCAACCCAGTTTCCAGGTCCCTGAGCCCCTTACATTACCCAGGATGTCCGACACAAATAGGAACCTCATTTCTTCCTTGTGGAAAATGTGAGGCTGAAGAATCTCTCAACCCCTGAATATGACATTTGGATAAAAATGACCTGGTTGCCCTGGCTGGTGTGGCTCAGTGGACTGAGTGCAGACCTGTGAACCAAAGGGTCTCTGGTTTATTCCCAGTCAGGGCATGTGCCTGGGCGGTGGGCCTGGTCCTCTTCAGGGGTCATGCAAGAGGCAACAACACATTGATGTTTCTCTCCCTCTATTTCTCCCTCCCTCCCCTCTCTCTAAAAATAAATAAAATCTTCAAAAAAAAAATGACCTGGCATCTTGTCTTGCCTGACTAGCCTCTATGGAAGCAACTTCATGTATGCAGGTAGACTTTAATATCCTCATTATGAGGTGCTTTCAGTTCAGCTCATTCCAAACCCCGTCCCGGAGTCCCCTGTCCATTTAGGCTCTTCTCCCTGACCTGCCTACTTTGCCTCATCTGGCTCCACCCATGACACTCGAGGCCCCTCTGAAGATTTGGTGGACACTGGATGTGTTTTGAAAGATAATACGAAGGCTTAGTGTTTTATACATTTATTTTTATGTACATCATCTAAACTAAAGGTTGATATAGGAGGCAAAAGGAAAAATACAGGTAGGAAAGTAAGAGGCAAGGAAAGATAACAAAAGAACAAAAAAATGCACCCCCAACTCTGGTTGGTATGACTCAGTTGATTGGGCGTCATCCTGAAAACCAAAAGGTCACTGGTTCAGTTGCTGGTCAGGGCCCAGGCCCTGGTCTGGGCATGTGCAGGAGGCAGCCAATTGATCTTTCTTATGTCAATGTTTCTCACTCTTTCTCCCTTCCTTCCCCTCTCTCTAGAATCAATAAAAGGAAAAAAAAATTTTTTAAATGCACCTTCAGAGAGGCTCTGGGAAGTTACTTTTGGTGACAGAGGGCAAGGCAAGTTAAGGACTAAGTTTTCTAGCGTTGTTCCCAGATGATATCAGAGGAAATTTCTCTCTTGGCCACTGATAGGAAGATGTCTACTGGGCAAGGTTACTCTCATGGTCTTCCCTAGTGTCCCCAGTTCTCTTGCTGGGCCAGCTATGGCTTTCTAGAACCCTCCACTCCAATTCCATTGCCAGGCCTGGCCTATGTGGCCCTTTCTCCAGGGCCTGAGTCCCTAGCGAGCCAGGAGGAATCCTGGGGAACAGCATCTGGAAGTCCACCTGCCTCAGGTCCTGCCCTCAGACACCCCTGGCTCACGTGGTCCAAAAGGGAACTACTGCCCTGTCATTGTCTTGCCTCCTTGCTTTCATCCTACCCACCGGGATGTCCTGGGGGCAATCCTGGGGTCATGCTGGAGTCTTTCCTGTGCCCCACCCTCCATCACTTTAATCACTAAGCCCTCTGCCTCCCAAACCAGGGTCTTCTTTCTATGGGTAGATAAAAAAACCAGCTCAGGCCATTGCTCCTCAATGGCCACCCATTGCTCTCAGGATAAAGGGTAAAATTCTTAACAGGATTTAAAAACCTGTTTCTTGGTCCTTTTGACATAAGAGGACTTAAAACTTTTCAAAACCAACAAGAGTCCTGATGTAATCTTAATCTTTCCAGCTGTCAAAACTATTTAAGAGGGATGAGGTTTGCATGGAGTTGTTAAAAGGTGATGAACTCATCTGGCCTGAACAGGATAAGTTCAAAGGGAATTTTTGCCTCCCCCCTTTTTGCTCCACCAGCTACCTGACCTTCTCCTCAGGTGACTGTGTAACCAGGTGCATTAAGACAGTCAGGGCGGAGAGGCCAGGTGTGTGCGCAGGGAGCTGAAGGAGGGGCGCTATAGATGGGAGTCCTGGTAATGCCCAAGAAACCCAAAGAATGGCCCACCACTCCCTCATTTCTACTCTTACCAGCATGATGCAGCTCTCCGAATCCCTCTCAGTGGCAAAAAGATTTGGAAGGAATGTAAATACTCAACAATAGGGGCTGGTATGTGAACTATAGTGGGAATAATATGGTGCCATTTAAAAGGAAGCTTTGAAGTCTTTGCGGCAACATGAAAAACCACATACGATGTCACATTACGTGGAATGTAGACCACTGTCTGAGCCAAAAGAGGTGGTGTGGGGATGTGGGATGGTGACAAAAATATGGGTTTTCTAGCTGGATAGGCCAGACTTGGTGCTCAGTTCCCATTTCCCCCACTCGAGAGGTGTACAATCAACTGCAAGTTACTTACTTCTCTGGGCTTTGAAAATGCAAATAATAACACAAACTGGATTGTCTTGAATATTAGATAAGATCATGGAGCCCTGGCTGGTGTAGCTCAGTGGACTGAATGCGGGCCTGTGAACCAAAGGGCCACCACTTGGATTCCCAGTCAGGGCACATGCCTAGGTTTCCGGGCTGGGTCCCCAGTAGGGGGCGCGTGAGAGGCAACCACACAGTGATGTTTCCCTCCCTCTCTTTCTCCCTCCCATGCCCTCTCTCTAAAAATAAATAAATAAAATCTTCAAAAAAACTATTCATATGAAAGTACCAGGCAGAAATTAGGACCTCAATAAACATTAGGTCACTTCTCTAAATTGTGTGTGTTTGTATAAATATGTGTATATACTTAATTTTATTTTAAAAACTTGAAGAAAATAATTAACTAGATTAAAAACATTTTTACTTTCCTAACTGTTTTAGTTATCTATTGCTTTGTAACAAACTGTCCTTAAACTTACTGGCTTAAAACAACAACCCTTTTATTATATCTCACAATTATCACAAAAGTCGGGGATTGGTACAAGTCTCAGCCAGGCAATTATTCTGCTCTACGTGGCATTAACTGAAGCTACTTGTTGGTATGGATCTCATGACTGGGCTGGTCTAGAGGGTCCAGAGGGGCTTCTCATTCATGGGTTTAGGGCCTTGAGGAGACGGCTGGCAGGCTGGGCTCATTTGGAACAATTGACTAGGAAGGAAGTGAGTTACAGGAAGAGAAATTATAGTATGCAAATGTGTGCAGTTGTGAAAGTCCAGAACGAGGAGCCCAAAATAACAAGGTGCTTTAGCCCGTCAAATGAAAAGAAGGTTCGTCTTTTTGGGAGATTCTGAGAAGGCCTTCATCTGGACGTTAATGAGAGTGGAAGAGTTCCCAGGCCAAGATGGGGTGAAAGGCATCTCAGAGGAAATAAAAAATCACTAGCAAATGCATGAGTGTGGGAAAAGAAGGGGCCTGTTTGGGGATGAAGATGTAAATAAATGAGAAATGAAGTATCTTCATGGGTGGTAAGTCTGAAAAGCCATGCTGTGAGGATATTTGAATGCCAGAGCAAGGCTAGAGGTATTTGATTTGATAGGCAAAGGGGAGGTTTCAGTTGGCCTTCGTTAAAAGCTCAAATTCCTAATGGGGTCAGGAAAGGGAGATGAATGAGTCACGTAGTCTGGGTATAAAAATAATCAACTTGGAGGCAGCCGCTGCTCAACTTTGGCTGGCAGTTTCCACTCAGGGATCAGAGGCACTTGGCCAGAGCCTTTGGTTTTGGAAAAGAAGCAAGCAAAAAAAAAAAAAAAAAATCTAGATTCTTATGCAAAACTTCTTACTTTTAAAAATATGTTAACAACTACTTAAAAACCATGTGCAGGTTAAACAAAACTCATCTATGGGGCAGATGAGGTGTGTGGGTGGCTGTTTTACACTGTCCACTCTGCTTAGATATTTGTAGGGCTGAACTGTGGGTGGAAACACAGCTGTGGCGGAGAAGATGAGGGGAAGGTCTGGGAAAGGCCCACAGAGGATTTAGCTGCTTTGGCTCTTTTTCTTTTTTTGATCCTGCTATAGTCTCAGGGTGGTCACGGACTAAACTCATAATCCCAGGTGACTACCAGAGGTTATCAGCAAACTGTGGTAGAATAAAATGTTGTACTACATCATGTCTTTGCATTGGGATGACAGGTACCATAGTAGAAGAAATATTAGAACCAGCAGAACTAGATTAGGATGCTTATTGGCTGGATGACCTTGGTCAAGTCACTTTACCTCTCTGTGTCTTAGCTCTTTATCTATAAAATATAGCCAGAAATATTTTTCTCCTAGGGGTGTTGTGAGGATTCAGTGAGATCATGGGTGCAGGAACAGCTGACTACCTAGTTATATAAAATTGGAAAGGAAAGAATAAAGGTATCAGAACTGAGGAGGTGTAGATTTAAATTTTGACTTCACTACTTATAACAATAGCTATCATAAGTTCAATAATTACTGGGTGCCAGCCTCCATGTATTATCTTTAAAATTCTTGCAATGACTCAGCATGGATGGAGGTATTACTATCCTCACATTACAAATGAGGAGACAGAGAGATTCATACACCTGCCCAAGGCCTCCCAGTTAAGCGGTGAAGCCAGGCTATTTGATTCCAGAGCCTATATTTTCTAGCTCTGTGAGTAAGAAGAAGACCTGTAATCTTTCTGATCCTCAGTTTCTACAGCTGTAATATTGTGAAATGGTGTGAGGATTAGAAAAATGTATGTAAAAATGGCTATAATGGCAAATGCCTGGAATTTCATGGCTGTTAACCGCTTTTACTAATGCAGTGCGTTATGGGTCGAATGGTGTTCTGCTCCAAATACGTTGAAATCCTAACTCCTAGTGCCCATGAATGTGACTTATTTGGCCATGGAGTCTTTGCAGATGATCACCTTAAATGAAGTCATTAGCATGAAAAGACATGCACTCAGAGACATGCACACAGAGAGAATGCTGTATGAACACGAAGGCCGAGGTCGGGGAGATGCATGGACAAGCTGAGGAATGCCAAAGATTGCCATCGAACCACCAGAAGCCAGGAGAGAGGGTTGGGACAGACTCCCTCACAGCCTCTAGCAGGAATCAACACTGCTGACACCTTAATTTTGGACTTCTAGCTTCCAGAACTATGAGAAAATACATTTCTGTAATTTTAAGCCACCCAGCTTGTGGCTTTATCCACTTTGCCACGAGTCTCTGGATGCCTGGATGTACACTGCAGCCTGCCCTTGAGCTTGCTGGGTGCCTCTGACGTGTCCAGACTCACAGCCCTAACGGCAGACAGAATCAGTCTAACTCAACGTTAGGAGGTCCCGCCTGCCTTGTGCTTTCCTGGATTAAGTTCCCCCTGCTCTTATGCTACCCTGGGTAGGGAAGAATGTCTTCAATGAACTCATTCAGAAGAAGGTGCCGGTGAATAAATAAAGTTTCCCTCTGAAGTGAATTAATCACACTTGGAAGGTGAAATCTCACATACTCAGGTGCCTGGTTGGAAAAGATTTTAGGTCAAGACCCCCCAGGCCCCCACAAACCATCTGTATGCCCTGCACCTTGCGCATGGCTCACTGTACCCAGACACCCATGATGTCAGAGCTGGGGATGCCTTCTAGCAGAGAAGGCTGTTTAAGTGGCCCAGGTAGGCCCTTCTGGCCATCAGGGAAATCAGGGCAGCTTCACAGAGCATTTGGAAATGGAGAGGTGGGAGGGCCTTGTGAGCCCCAGAGATTTATTGTTAAAGCTTGGAAAACAATTAGAGTTGGAATGAACTCACCCCACAGCAGCCAGGGGCCCTGCCCAGCTCTGCTCTTCAGGAACTCTGATAGCGAAATTCCCTCAGGTTGATTTTCAGGAAAGGCAAAGAAATTCCCAAACAGGAAGATCACTGCAGCTGTTTAAAACAGGGCGGAAAAACCCACTCTGTTAGGGTTCCTCGTTTCTGTTATCCATTAGGCTGTAACAAGCCACCTGTATAAGTTACCTATTGCTGTTTAACAAATTACCCCCAGTCCAGCAGCTTAAAATAACTATGCTAGTATTATCTCACCCAGTTTCTAGGGGTCAGGAATCTGGGGTCAGCTTACCTAGGGTTCTGGCTCAGGGTCTTTAATGAGGCTTCAGTCGTCTCAAGGCTTGACTGGGGCCGGGGGGCTGGCTTCCAAGGTGGCTCTTCATGTGGTTGTTGGTGGGAGGCCTCAACTTCTTGCTCACTGTTGTCCAGAGGCCTCCGTTCCTCATCATGTGGTGGAGGCTGACCATCCTAGTGTGCCCAGGGCTGAGGGAGTTTTCGGGACGTGAGCCTTCCAATCCAACACCAGGGAAGTCCTGAGCAACCTGGCGACAGGTTGGCCATCTGTATGGACTCCTCCCCGGGGGGGGGGGGGGGGGGGGCTGCCCACAACATGAAGGGTGATCTGTGGAAACCAAGACAGGAGCAACACGTTTTTGGAGTCAGGAGTAACCTAATCTCGGAAGTGACACATCTGTGTCACTTTTTTTTTTCAAACAATAAGGAAGTTTATTTAGAAAGTCACAGAGGTGGAAGTGAGCCGTAGAAGAAATGGGCTCAGGAAACAAGTTACAGAGGCAAAGGAGAACCCTGCTGCTCGGGGGGGGGGGGGGGGGGGGGGGGGGGGGGGGGCAGCAGCAAGGAAACTCTCCTGGGGGGAAGGTGGGGAAAGGTGCAGGGTGCTCCAGGGAGAGAGCCGCCTACGTGTGTCCCTTTTGTTGTATTTGATTAGTCACACAGACCAGCCCTGGTCCCCTGTGCAAAGGAACTCTGAACAGGTGTGACTATCGGGAGGAGCCATCTTGGAGGCCGGCTACCATTTTACCCTGAAATCTAGTGATGAAAAACAACTGCCATTTTAGTGCCTCTCGTGAGCCTGCAGGTGGACAGGGCTCAGGGGGGTGGTGGCTCTTCAGCCCCGCATGACGCTGGTGAGAGCAGCCGTCATCTGTGTCTCTGCTGGGCTGGGATCCCACAGGACTCACTCACATGGCTGGCAGTTGGTGACAGCCGTTGGCCACGAGCTCAGCTGAGGCTGCCAAGGAGAGTCTTGGCTCCCCTCCAGGTGACCTCTGCACATGGCTGGGGCTGAGTTCTGCAAGGGAACACCCCAAGAACAAGAATGTAAGAGGGAGGAAACAGAAGCTTCCGGTCTTCCTAAGGCTGGAGGTGGGAAGTACTCAAGCATCTTATGTTGCATTCTATTGGCTAAAGCAGTCACAGCAATGGCCCAGATTTAAGAAAGGGGAAGTAAACTCTACTTCTAGAAGTGAGGAACAGCATATGCTTATAGGAAGGGGAGGAATTATCAGCAGCTACCATATATTATAAAGGCTGTGCTTTGGGGTCTCTCACTGAGGAATGTACAAAATTCCCAGAGGTGAAGAGGTATGCCAGGTACTCTCACATTCCTGGATCTATAATCCTGGCTTTACTTTTTTTTTTTTTTTAATTTAAAACTGCCCTGGCTGGTGTGGCTCAGTGGATTGAGCGTCAGACTGCAAAGCAAAGGGTTGCTGGTTCAATTCCCAGTTAGGGCCCATGCCTGGGTTGCAGGCCAGGTCCCCAGTAGGGGGCGCATGAGAGGAAACCACACATTGATGTTTCTCTCTTTTTTCCTTCCTTCCCCTCTAAAAAATAAATTAAAATCTTTAAAAAAATGAAAACTGTTCAAGTCATTGCTTAATGATGTTCATTATTTCATAAAACTTAGAAAATACAGATAAGCACAAGAAAAAAATCCCTACAATTTTAATACCTGAAGACAATACTGTATAATTTTGGTACATAGCACCTTAAAATTTATTCTATGCGAAAGTAATAATTTTATTTTACCCAAATGGAACAATTCTGTACTTACTGTTTTAGAATCTGCCATTTTCATTTTACAACTGCATTGTGAACATCTTTTTGTGACAGTTTATATAGAAATACCTCAGGGTTTTTGGTAGAGATTTTATTTATTTTTAGAGAGAGGGGAAGGGAGAAAGAAATAGAGGGAGAGAAACATCACTGTGCAAGGGAAACATCAATTGGTTGCCTCCCACATGCTCCCAGCCTCCCGACAGGGGACCAGGCCTGAAACCCAGGCATGTGCCCTGATGGGAGATCGAACCCGAGACCTTTTGCTCTGCAGGATGATGCCCAACCCACTGAGCCACACCAGTCAGGGCCAGCCACATCCATTTTAGGGCTATGTAGTGTTTCATTGTCACGATTCTTGATTGCGGCAACAGAAACCAACTGGTTAACTTAGCAAAGAAGAATTTTTTGGGAGGTATTGGATATCTCAGAGAATTTATGATATGTTAGTTTAGTGTCCCATTAGCTACCACAGTACAACAAACCACAAAATAAAACCACTGCCATTTTGATAGCTCATAAATTTTGTGGGTCAGGAATTCTAACGTCACAGCAGGGATGATGCCACAACATCTGGGACCTCAGTTGGGAAAACTCAAAGTAGGAGTGAGGTAGAAGGCTGGGGTGGGGTTAGGGCAATGAAGTTAGCTAGAGGCTTCCCATATTTGGAGGCTGGACTGGGGTGACTCAGACCTTGGGCTGAGCTCTGGGTAGTCTGACTTCTTACAAGATAGCTCAGTGCTCCAAGGTCTAGTGTTCTGCTGAGCAGGCAGAAAGCTGTGTGCCTCCCATGACCTTGCCTCAGAAGGTACTTCTACCAGGTCCATTGATCAAAGTAGACATTAGCCTGCCCCCATTCAAGGGAAGTGGACAAAGACTGTACTTCTCAGTGGGAGGCATGTCAAAGAATTTGTGACCATGTTCTAAAATCACCACGATTAGGCTAAGCTAGGCTGCTGTAACAAAGAAAGCCCCATTTAGAGTGATTTAATGAATATAGAAGTGTATTTCTCTTGTGCAAAACAGTTCCAAGGTGAGTAGTCTAGGCTCCAGGTCACTGAGGTGGGTCTGCTCCACCAGACACTTACAGTATTTGGGCTCCACTGCTGAAGGCACCTTGACCATCACTGTCTTTGTGTCTTTGTGGGCAAAGCCTGAGGCAGGGGCATCTCATTGGCTGCACTCAGCTCACGTGCCTATACTTCACCTTCCAGGGTGCAGAGGGAGTGGGCTGATCAGAAAATTCTGTACTACAGAAGTGTAAAAAATTTTAGTGTAAAAATTTTTTTACACTCCTGTAGTGGAGAGCAGGGCTGCTTCTTTCCTGTCTTAGAACTTCCCCTCTGGAGGAAGGATGATCAGGTGCCAGATACCCTAAAAGCAATTACTATCCAGTAGAATGTGGATGTATCAGATCCTATCCCCTATTGATAGACATGTAGTTGATAACATGCTATGGATAACATGTTACACTTTTGCAAAAAACAGTTTTCTATAAAGGTCTTTCAACACTTGTAATATTTTTTCCTCTTTCAGATAAATTCTGAAGAGTCATGTCATAGTTTCTGATTTATGCATTTAGTCCTGAAGGATCCCATCAAAGAGGTCAACCTTCCCCTTTTCTTCAAGTCAGGGGTGGCAACTCTGGATCTCGATGAGCCTGGGAGAAAGAATGGGGAGATTAAGCACATACACTCAGGATCAGTGCTGGTGTGTACCCGATCATAACCCCATCCTGTTTACAAGGCACTGTAGGAAAGGCTTTATGCAAATTATCTCCCTTCATTTTCTTGTCCTTCTGATAAGGAAGGCACTGTCTTCATTTGGTGATGAAGAAGCTGAGACTTCAAGAGATTAAGAAATTTATCCAAGACTTTAGAGCTGGTGTCTAATCCCAGATCAGTGCTCTGAACCATGTCCTCCCTCTTGGAACACTTGCCCTGAGGTTATTCCCTCTCCTGGCCCAGCTGCCATAGTGTGGGGAAGCCCAAGCCTCAGGAAGAGGCCAGGAGTCCACATTTCAGCCAACAGCCCCCGCTAGGCTCCCACCTGACAGCGTCAGCTGCCAGCCATGGGAGTGAGCCAGCTTGGACACTTCAGACCCACTGGTGACACCCCATGGAGCAGGACTGCTCAACTGGGCTCAGTCAATCCAGTGAGCGGTGAAAACTAATACTGTGGTGGTTGTGTTAAGCTATGAAGTTTTGACAAGTTTTGTTACATAGCAATGGAAAATCAAAACAGGTGGGGAACTACTTATTCTTGGATGATTCCCAGAAGAACCTGAAGAGGGAACTCCTGATCTTGGGGTGTCACTGGAGTCAGGGGCCTTTGACAATCCTTGTGAGTTCAGTGCACTAGTCTGGGGCTGTATGTGACAGTTTCCCTGTTGCCTGCCCCAGCTGGGGAAAAATTCACTGAGTCACAAGGCTGGGAGGAGAAACTGTGTGTGAATGAGTTAACAGAGATCTGGGAAAGAGTCCCAAAGTAAATAATGTTGATTCTCAGCACAAAAAAGGCATTGCTTAATGCTGTGAAAATGCACATAAACAGTCATTGCTTCATGACTGATTTGCTATACTTCCAAATATCATAACAGTAATCACCATTTAAGAAAAATAACAATACTAGGAAATGCTTAAACACCGTGCACGTTTCCCAAGGGTCATAAAAGCGTCCTTATCTTTTGGAAGTTCAGAGTCCCGTGGCCAGGAGGTAGTGCCAATCTGACCTTAGGGTGACCCTAGTTGGCACTTGGGTCCCAAAGCAAAACCTCACTCCTCCTTCCCTCTTAAAGAGCAGAGGAGGAAGCTGACAACAGTTCAGCAAGACAGCAGCTCTTTGGCCTCACCAACTGTATGCATTTATTCTCCACCCTCTCCTCTCAGCTCCTCCCAGCTCAGTGGTTCTCAAATGTGGGGCCATCAAAATTGCCTGGAAAGTATTTAAAACATACATGTTTCAGGGTCTCTCAACAAAAGATTCCCATTCTCTAAGTCTGGGGCTGGATACCAGGATTTCCATTTTAACAAGAACCAGATGGCTCTTCCGTAGGTGGGCTGCACACACCCTGAAGAGCACTGCGACCCCAGCCTTCCCTGCAAATGTGGAATGGAGAGGGGAGGCCTTTTCCAGTCCAACCTCCAGGTCCCTTGGAAAGGGATCTTCAGAGTCTAAGCCAGGCAGGGTCTAACAAACCCATTTAGGGCAGGTGGTTTTCAAACGGAGTTTCTTAGAACGCTAGGGACTTCCTTGGAAATCCTGTCACCTTCACCTGAGCATTTTCTCTTTAATCTGTTTTATTACAGAGAGTTTCCAAGAAATATTCCTTTAGAAGGAAAGGTTTTTATTACAAAATGCCCTCTGTGCTTAAAAAAAAGTCCCGTGTTGGTGAGGGCGAAGAGCAAACAGAACCCTCAGACACTGAGGTGGGGGTGGAAAATGGTGCAGCCACTGTAGAAAATAGTTCAGTGGTTCCTCAATAAATTAAACATGGAATTACCATATATTTACGCTGCTTGGGCTGCCTTAACAGAATGCCGTGCACTGGGTGACTTAGCAGACATTTATTTCTCACAGCTCTGGAGTCTGGGAAGTATCAGATCAGGGTTAGGATCTTGGTGAGGGTCCTCTTCCTGGCTTGCAGATGGCTGCCTCTCTCTGTGTCCTCATGTGGGTGGGTGGGGATGGAGGTAGGGGTGGGGTTGGATGGGAGAGGTCTGATCCCCTTCCTTCCTTCCTGCCTGCCTGCCTGCCTGCCAAATTTTATTTATTTATCCCTGGCTGGTGTGGTTTACTGGGTTAAACACCAGCCTGTGAACCAAAGGGTTACCAGTTCGGTTCCCAGTCAGGGTGCATGCATGGGTTGCTGGCCAGGTCCCCAGTCGGGGATATGCAAGAGACAACCGCACATTGATGTTTCTCTTTAAAAGATTTTATTTATTTATTTTTGGAGAAAGGGAAGGGAGAGAGAAAAACATCAATGTACAAGAGATATATCAATTGGTTGCCTCTCATGTACACCCAACTTGGTACCTGGTCCAAAACCCAGGCATGTGCCCTGACTGGGAATCGAACTGGCAACCCTTCAGTTTGCAGGCCAGCACTCAATCCACTGAGCCACACCAGCCAAGGCTCCTCTTTTTCTTATAAGGACACTAATCCCACCATGGAGGCCCTACCCCATGAGTTCATTTAAACCTAATTGTCTCCCAGAGACCCCACCTTCAAACACCATCACATTGGAATTAGGGCTTCAATATACAAATTTTGGGAGGACACCAACATTCAGTCCACAGCACCATGTGACCCAGCACTTCTGCGCCTGGCTCTATACCCAGAAGAATTGAAAACTGATATCCAAACAGATGCTTGTACACAAACATTCTTATTGTGTTGGGCCATTTATGATAGCCAAAAGGTGGAAACAAACCAAACGTTCGTCAGCAGATAAATAGGTTAAGAGTGGTATATCCCTACACTGAAATGTTGTTTAGCCATAAAAAGGAACCAAGTGCTGATATATAGGTGAACCTTGAAAACATTAAGCTAAGTGACAGAAGGTAGTCGCAAAAGGTCATGTATTTGTATGACTTCATTTTATGATATGTCCAGAACAGGCAAATTCACAGAGACAGAAAGCAGATTAGTGGTTGCCAGGGGCTGGGGGAGGAGTAATGGGAAGTGACTGCTTAATGGGCATGAGGCTTCTATTGAGGATGATGAAATGTCCTAGAACTAGAGAGTGGTAATGGTTGCACAACGTTGGGAATGTACTAAATGTCAGTAATGACAAATGTTATGTTATAGGGGTTTTGCTGCAATAAAAAATGTATTCCCAATCAAAGGATCTAAATTCCTGTCCCATTTACCGCTGACAAGGAAGCTGGGTCAGAACGGAGAAATGACCTGCTGAGATCACCCAGCCTGTCAGAGGTCAAGCCAAGGAGGCTGACCCCGAGTCCACCCCAGCAGGTGGCCTCTCTACCTCAACATCCTTGGTCTCCCGCCTCCAGGCCCCACCATAAAAAGCTCAGATTAAGGGGCATGCAGAGGCCTGAGCTGCATGCTACTCACACCATAGTTTCTGCAGCCAAGGCCCGGGCTTTCCAGGGGGAGGTCCTCCTTGCCCACCCACAGACCTCTCAGCCAGGCTTTCTTTTACTGTCCAGTGCCTGCTCCCTTTAAGTGTGTTGATGGAAAAAAAAATCCACATCTAACTTTATTCTTGAGTAAATCTCCCCAAGGGCCTCAACTGCAGCCTCCTGATAGGGCTGATAAAGACTGGGTGGATCAAATTCCTCACATTGCAGACATTGCTCAGTGTCCCAAACTTCAGCTGAGCAGGCGGTCTGGAGGAGCTCCTGGCCGGCCCAGGGTCGGCTGAGAGGAATCCCAGCCGCAAGTGTTTGGGTGCCGTGGGCTCTTCCCTCTGGCCATTGGCCTGTATGCACCAGTCATCAAGTAGATGCTTACTCAATCAGGATTCATTGGCTCCAGGGGTTACGGGGTCATCCTGGGGTTTTCCTTCATTCTAATTCAAAGAGTTCAAGGAAAGATTTCAGTTTCCCCAGTGCCCCTGAGAATAAAAGATTCAGGGTAAGCTTGTATGGGAAGTGAGAGTCTTTTTATCTGGTCTCTGTCTGAGAGAGAATCATTCACCATTCCTGGAGGTGGCAACAGGGGGGTAGAACTCACTTGCATGTGCCTTACCTGTGACTTGGAAATCATTGTTCCCTCGGAACAATGCCCCAGCCCCTTCCTCTGTGTCTGTATCTTAGGAAATTGTGAAGGCTTTTCCTCTGTCTCAGATTCTAACCCTTTCCTTACATCTTTTAGTTACAGCCTCCAAATTTACCATGGATTTTTTTTTAAAGTACACTAACTTGCAGAAGGGCAATTGCAGGGCCCAAGAAAGTCAGCTCTCTGAATATTTGCTGCACTCAGCAGCTGAGAGACCAGGCTGAGGAGGGAAACCTGCTTCTGCCCACCTGTGTTTGGACCTGCTTCAGGGTGGAAATGGGGAGGGCCAGGTTCTTCAGTGCTGATAAGGTAACCCTCTTTTCTCAGCCTCACATTACCTAACACCTCGAACTTGAACTTGGAGATTGGCTTCACATAGCAGGGATGAGTGGGGCACCCTAAGGAAGACTACAGAGCGCAGTGGCTGGAGTTTGCAAGTTGCCATTCTCGATAGAGCAGGAAAGGAGAGAATTTCTACAATGCAGCGGTGTTTGGGGTGAGTATATAGAATTCAAGGCTGAGGCCAGTTTGGGTTGTTGGACGTGGGTTCTTTGCTGTGTGGACTGACACCTCGTTTTTGGAGGCAGCCTTCCCAGCTGGGGAATGTCTCCCAGGATGCAGAGATTTAAGAAACGCTGCTGACTCCATTTCTCCTGGGAGATTTCCAAGTGCACGGCTCGCTGCTCTGAGAAGTCCTGCAGAAGAGAAACCTGCGTTGGCGTTATTTAACCTAGGCTTTCCCCATGTTATTTGACCTCAGAATTCTCTTCCCCCTTGATAACACTCATGCGTACCCCGTGAAAGCCAAGTTTCCAAGAACACCCTTGGGAAAGGCCACCCCAGTGTCCAGCAGAGTTGGTTTTGACCCCCATTGCCCTACCGTGAGCAGCGATGGGGACATGTGGGCATGAGGAACGATTGGAACCCTGCTATGGTAATCCAGGAAATCACTTGTCGTACAGGTCAGGCTCTCTCCCACACTGAGATTTTGTGGTTCTCTCCGCACCGACCAGGGCACCCCTGACATTTCCCGACCACCAGTGCCAGGAGCTCTTCACATGTCGTCTGGTAACCCTCTCTCAGCTCTAGTGTCCCCATTTTCCTAATGGGAAAGTGAAACCCAGAGAGGTTATGTAAGGAGGTCACTAAGTTCAGTCTGTGGCAGAGCTAGGATGCAGGCTGAGGACATTGGGACTCCACGCTGGTATTCTCCCCTTAGACACTGAGCGTGGGAATGGAAAATGGTGCAGCCATTGTAGAAAACAGTTCAGTAGTTAGTATGTTAAACATAGACTTACCATGTGCCTTGGTCTGCTCTGGCTGCTATAACAAAATACCCATCGACAGGGTGACTTAAACAATGATGTTTTGCGCACAGATCGGGAGGCTGGGAAGGCCAAGATCAGGGTTAGATTCTTGGTGAGGGCCTCCTCCTGGCTTGCAGATGGCTGCCTCTCGCTGTGTCTCTCCTCCGTGCCATTCTACTGGAATGCCTCACTAACAAGTTGCATTTCTGAGGCACTGTTTCCAGAGTGCCTGATTCCCATGAGGAACTGTGCTGGACATCAGAAAATGGTCTTCTTGGGGAAATTGTTTTCTTTTCTTTGTTTTTTTTTTTTCCATCCCATAAATGGTGTCTTTGTTATTATTAGTCACAATTATTAGAGTTTGAGAATACCTCACTGTATTTTTTTGTTAAAATTTTAATTTACTTTTTAATTTTTCAATTTCAGTTTATTTTCAGTATTATTTAGTTCTGGTTTCAGGGGTACAGCATAGTCATTAGACAATCACACAGTTTACACTTAACCACACCTTTAACATTGAATCAGGGCCAGGGCAATATGAGATTCCCAGTCCTGACAGACATTTTACTCTGTTACAAGTGGAGACAGCTCGCACAAGCATCTTCTACATCTTGGATGAAAAAGCCTTTAAGTGAATCTACTTTTCCTCATTCTCATATCTGGGTGTGCCTACTTAGGAAATTTGAGTAACTCAAACATAGAAAGGAATGCCCCATAAGAAAATCAGTTATTATTCTGATTCATAACTCAACTTTTTGGTGAGTTTAATTATTATGAATCAGCAACTACGAGCCCCATCAGGACCAGCACACTGAAAAGATCCAGTTTCTGGACCCATGTAGGTGAGACCCAGACTCTTAACCAGCTTGGTTTTACCAAGCACCAGTAGTACTGCTTGAGCACCAATGAATAATTTCAGAAGTAATTCAGACACAGAAGCAAACAAAAACCTGTTTGCTATAGTTGTTGAGGACAAAAGCTGGTGTTTAAAACTAGTCAGTGAGATTTTAGTTCCCAGCCAGGCACATCAACTCCTGCCAAGGCGTGCTTATGCATTTATTTTAATCTATAGTGGAAAAATAATTAGCAGCAAATTTGCTTTTATAAACGTATGTATATACATGTATATAGTAAATAATAGAACAGGTGATATATAGTTTGGTAAAAATATTGAAGAGAAATGATTAAGGTTTCAAACCCTCAACACATCAAGTTCTTGGAAATCCACTGAAAAGTGGTCCAGTGGCCATATTAACGTGAAGATTGGGATTTATTTACTTATTATTCATGGAACTTATTGGGGTGATTTATTATTGGTTAATAAAATTATACTAGTTTCAGGTCCACAATTCTCAAACTTGTAGAAAATTTTTTTGAGAGTTCCTCTGAGCCAAATAGAGGATACACTGGGAGCAAGCGCTCAACAGACTGAAAACACTTCAATGAGTTGGGGCAATTGTTTTCTCCTTTGGGGGTTTTATTTCTCTTGGATTTGAAATTCAGCTTGGTTATGTACTGGTTATATGACCTTGACCCTCTGGGTCTCAGTTTCCTCATCTGTAAAATAGGATAATAATCTCATTTTCTTCTTTCTGATCTTTACTTTTTCTTCCTTCCCTCCTTTCTCTTTCCTTCACCCTCCCTTAGTTTCTCCCTCGTTTTATTTTTTCATTTTTAATATCCCCCAACCTCCTATGTTAATTTTCCCCTGAAAGAGCCTCGACTTCCCACACGGATCCTCCATGAAGTGGCCGGAGAGGCACGGGTGGGTTCTCAGGAGCAGAGACCGGTAGGGAAGGCGGCTGCTGATTAATGCCGTGTCGGCTGGGGCGCTCTGTGCTCTGCATCTAGAATAGGGCAGTTTCCAAGGTGACCGAGACCAGCGCGTGAGGATAAGGTGAGGGCCTGGAGTTATGAGCTGCTAAACTCGTACTCCACGCGGGCTTCCTCCGAGGCACTTGTCACACGCTTCTCGCCAAGTAATTTAACAACCAACCTGTGACAGGCAAAGCGTTCCAACAATATTTAATGATCAGTGCATCTATAAATAGGATCATAGGAACAATTTGGATAGACGTTAATATATGGGTTCAGGCCTGGAGTGACTAAACCTTGAGATGCTTTGACCTCGGAGAGCCATCAAAAATCTGCTGTGATGTTTTGTTCCTGTCCAACGTGTCCTTGTGTGTATAATTTACTAACATGATAATAACCTGCTGCTTGGCAGTTTGCACTTTACAAAGTGCCTTCACGCACATGCTCTCATTTGATCCTTGCAAGGAATTATTACTGAGCTGACGGGAAGACAAGTAACTTGCCCCAGGACATTCTCATTGTGGAGCAGTGAGTGGAGCTGGAGGGGACAGTGATGGTGGTGGTGACAGAGTCCAGATTTGAGATAAGGACTGTGTGGCTCCCAAATGGATTCTTCTTTCTTAGTCCACCAAAATCCCGTTTCCTGGTTTAAAAGGCTTGAAACAATCAATTCCTCTCCTTGCTTCAAAGGAGCCAGCACATTGGAGGCCAGCTCTCTGACCTCTCCTTTGATTACTTTGCATTAGAAGTAGGCTTGATTTAGCCCTGGCTGGTGTGGTTCAGTGGATTGAGTGCTGGGCTCCAAATCGAAAGGTTGCTGGTTCGATTCCCAGTCAGGGCATATGCCTGAGTTGTGGGCCAGATCCCCAACTGGGGGCATGTGAGAAGCAACCGATTGATGTATCTTGTATCTCTTGCACATCGATGTTTCTCTGTCTCTCTTTCTCCCTCCCTCCCTTCTCCTCTCTCCAAAAATAAATACAATCTTTAAAAAAGTAGTCCTGACTTAGCAAATAAAAATATGGGACACCTGATACAGGTAGATCTGGCCAGACCACGGGGGAGAGGGGAGGGGTGGTAGGAGGAGGTTGCCAGAGGCAGCATAGCATGTCATGTTGCCTGGGTAACCAAGCTATCCGCTGCAGGTGTCCACAGATTTCCTTATCCTCAGGCAGAGGTGCAGCGGGGAAGGCCTTGCACAGAGAATGTGCAAAGTTAGTGAAATATTTGGTTGAGGGGAAAACCCTCTTACCCTCTTCCAGTCCCTGATTGAAGGTGGGACCAGGGGACAGAGCAGCACATGTACTGTAAAGGTTGGCGTGGCAGCAGGGGGCGGTGCTGACCTCTGTTGGCTGGGGGTGCTGCGGTAGTACGGTGGTGCGGCCCCACACACAGACTCCAGCGAGGAGCCGGAAGCTGGGCTGCAACCAGGAACGAGCTAAGCCGCTTGGGTGGCCGTGATACCTTCCCCTCCGGTTCCCAAAGGACGGTGTTCTTAAATGGGAGAAGGAACTCTGGGTGCAGCCTTGGACTGGCCTGGTAGAGGCGGGTGGAGTCTTTATCTGGGTATTTTGGAGGGGATGGGCCCTGAGGCAGGAACCTGTCCCTTCCCAGATTGGGTAGCTTTTGAATAAAAGACCTCTTTCCTCTTTCACCAAACCTCTGCCTCTGGAATTTGCCTGTGGGCAGCGGGTAGCTGAATCTCACTTTCTGCTTAGTAACACATCCACATATATTTAAATCTTAGAGAAAAAAATGCATAATGTTGTAGTTTAGTACATCCCATGGTGTATATTATCTGGCAACTTTAATTAAAAGTACTTGTTATTAAAACCTTTTCCTTTACTTCCGGCAAGATGGAGGAATAGGTGGACGCACTGTACCTCCTCATACACCCAAGATTAGAAAAACAATAATTTACAACAATAATTTACTATCAGAATAACACCCAGATCCGGCAGAGGATTTATCTGAATGGAAGTCGGGCAGCCAAGAAGTTGAAGTAGACGCGTTCATCCGGACTGGTAGGAGAAGACGAGCTGGGTGGGTGCGGGGCTGGCGCGGGTTGGCGGTGCGCGGAGGTCGGGGAAAGTTTGGCGCGAAATCGGCGCAAAAGCCATCCGGAGGCGCAAGAACGCAGAGGTGATCCCTGAGTACGCAAGCTGCGACTGGCAGACTCAGAGGGGTAGCGATTGTGGACCAGGGCAGAACTCGCGGCCCGGAAGCCCAGACAAGGGTCTGAGTCCAGGAGAACAGAACTATCACCATTGTTTTCTTCTGTCCCCACTCCCGCTCCCACCCCGCCCCCACATATAACGTCACAATCTAGCGACTGCTGAGCACCTAAGGCTCCGCCCCCCACCATAACAAGAGCAACCAGACTGAAAAAAAAAAAAAAAAAAAAAAAAAGGAGAGACGGGGAAAAAATATGTTTTCAACACAGATCAGTCCCCCAGGACTCATCCTTTTGAGCGGCCAAGAATTAGCCAATCTATCAGATGCGCAGTTCAAAACACTGGTGATCAGAAAGCTCACGGAACTGGTGGATTTTGGACGAAATTTAGATGAAAGAATGCAGAGTACCATAAAACAGATGCAGGAAGACACGCGGAGGAGAGCCAATAGTGAAAGGAAGGAATATGAGTCTCAAAACAATACAGTGGACCAGAAGGAAGATAGAATCAACCAAGCAGGAAAGCATGATGAAATAAGAATTCAAAAAATTGAGGAAAAGATTAAGAGCATCCAAGACACCTTTAAACGTTCCAATATCCGAATTATAGGGGTACCAGAATCGGATGGGGAAAAGCAACAGATTGAGCACATATTTGAACAAATAATAAAGGAGAACTTCCCCAAACTGGCAAAGGGAACAGTCTTCCAAGACATCCAAGAACTCAGAGAGCCCCAAAGAAGTTGGACCCAAGAAGAAACACACCAAGGCACATCATAATTATATTAGCCAAGGTAAAAACGAAGGAGAGAATCCTAGAAGCAGCAAGAGATAAGGGGACAGTCACCTACAAAGGAGTTCCCATCAGACTGTCAGCTGATTTCTCCAAAGAGACCTTAGAGGCAAGAAGGGGCTGGAAAGAAATATTCCAAGTCATGAAAGACAAGGACCTGCATCCCAGATTGCTCTATCCAGCAAAGCTCTCATTTAGAATGGAAGGGCAGATAAAGTGCTTCTCAGATAAGGTCAAGTTAAAGGAGTTCATCATCACCAAGCCTTTATTTTATGAAATGCTAAAGGGACTTATCTAAGAAAAGAAGATAAAGAAAAGACATGTATAGTAAAAGGACAGCAAACTCACAAATATTAACAACCACACCTAAAGCAAAACCAATAGAAACTAAGTAAACAATTAGAACAGGAACAGAACCACAGAAATGGAGGGCACATGGAGGGTTAGCAGCAGGGGGGTGGGAGGAGGAGAGAGGGGGAAAAGGTATAGAGAATAGGTAACATAGAATGTAGGCTGAAAACAGATAGGGGGAGGGCAAGAATAGTACGGGAAATGCAGAAACTAAAGAACTCACAAGTATGACACATGGACATGAACTAAAGGGGGGAAAAGTGGGTGGGAGGGGGGTACAGGGTGGAGGGGAGTGAAGGGGGAAATGGGACAACTGTAATAGCATAATCAATAAAATATATAAAAAAATAAAATAAAATAAATTAAAAAACATGTATAGTAAAATGACAGCAAACTCACAATTATTAACAACCACACCTACAACAAAACCAAAAGAAACTAAACAAACAACTAGAACAGGAACAGAACCACAGAAATGGAGATCACATGGAGGGTTAGCAACAGGGGTGTGGGAGGAGGAGAGAGAGGGAAAAGGTACAGAGCATAAGTAGCATAGATTGTAGGTTGAAAATAGACAGGGGGAGGGTAAGAATAGCATGAGAAATGTAGAAGCTAAAGAACTTGTGACACATGGACATGAACTAAAGGGGGGGAAGTGGGTGGGAGAGGGTGTACAGGGTGGAGGGGAGTGAAGGGGGAAAATGGGACAACTGTAATAGCATAATCAATAAAATATTTTTTTTCAAAAAAAAACAAAAACCTTTTCCTTTAAAAATATGAATTACTTATAGGAAATTTTGAAAGACTAGCTCAGCAAAAGGGAAAATATAAACTACTCTTAATTTTACCATCAAGTAATATTAATATTTTCATATTAACTTAATATTTTGGTATACCTACTGTGACATTTTTTCCATGTGTATATTCATATATATAAATTCCTTTTTTAAAAAATTGAAAATGAAACTTACTGAATATGTTACTTTTGGACTTGCTTTTTTTCACTCAACAATATGTCATGTATTCTGTAATATTCCAATGACTGGGGTCATTGATTATATAGCATATTGTGTTTAGCTAATAATCCCCTATAGGCAAACCCTTGGGTTGTTTCCAATATTTTATTATTGCAGACTTGCCATGAACAACCTTTGCTACGTCTCCCTGCATATCCTCAGGATAAATTTCTGGTAGTAAAATTTCTAGGTCAACGGGTATAAAAACTATTAAGGTTTTTTGTTACATATCATCATATTGTCCTCCAGGAAAGTGGTGCCAACTTACAGTCTCAAAAACAGTATCCCAGAGTGTCATTTTTCTTGCATATTGTCAATGCTGGGAATTATCATTAAAAAAAAATAACCCTTTGATTCTGAATCTGCCCTGACTCCATAATCATATTCAATACTCTGTCCCTAACCCAAACTTAGTGAACTTATTTCTTTCTACTGAGCCTTCATTTCTAAAAGAGGGGAATACATAGATTAGGGGTAGAAATTACTACCACTGTTCCATCATGCTCATGTCAGACATCATTAATTGATCCTAGAAGGAAGTAAAACTGTTACTTTTTCAGAGTACATGAAAACCCTGAAGACTCTATCAAAAAAATGTTTGAAATAATAAACTAACTCAGCAAAGTTGCAGGATAAAAAAGTCAATATGCAAAAATCTGTTGAATTTGTATACATTAATAATGAAGGCTCCAAAAGAGAAATTAAGAAAACAACCCCATTTACAATTGCACACACACACACACACACACAAAAAAAACCCCAGGAAAAAAAACGTAACTGAGGAGGTGAAAGACCTGTGTACTGAAAACTACAAGAAATTAATGAAAGAAATTGAAAAAGACACAAATAAGTAAAAGATATTCCATGCTCATTGACTGGAAGAATTAATTTGTTAAAATGTCCATACTACCCAAAGAAATCTGTAGATGTAATGCAATCCCTATAAAAATTCCAATGGTAATTTTGTACACAAATAGAACAAAAAATTATAAAATTTGTATGAGACCATAAAACACCCTGAAAAGCCAAAATAAGCGTGATAAAGTGCAAAGTTGGAGACATCATGTTCCCTGATTTCTAACTCTGTCACAAAGCTATTGTAATGAAAACAGTATAGTATTGGCTTGAAAACAGACACATACGTCAATGAAACAGAATAGAGAGCCCAGAAATAAACTCCCCATGTATGGTCAATTAATTTATGACAAAGGCATCAAGAATATACAGTAGGGAAAGACAGTCTCTTTAATAAATACTTCTGGGAATATTGGACAGCCAGATGCAAAAGAATGAGACTGGGACTGTAACATCACACACACACACACACACACACACACTTAAAAATGGATTAAACACATCTCTCTCCCCTTAGTTCAGTCTGTAATCTCAACTTGAACTAAAATGTTTTTTTTAAAGTTTTATTTATTTACTTTTAGAAAGAGGGGAAGGAAGGGAGAAAGAGAGGGAGGGAAACATTAATCCATCACCCCTCGTATGCACCCCAACCACTGGGCGCTGAACCCAAAACCCAGGCATGTGCCCTAATTGGGAATTGAACCTGTGACCTTTTGCTTTGCAGGATGACGCCCAACCAACTGAGCCACACCAATCAGGGCTAAAGTGTTGTTGTTTTTTTTAATGACTTTATTTATTTACTTTTAGAGGGAGGGGCGGGAGGGAGAAAGAGAGGGGGAGAAACATGTGAGAGATACATCGATCCACTACCTCTCTCACATGCTGCAAACTGGGCACCTGGCCTACAACCCATGCATGTGCCCTGACTGAGAATCGAACCAGTGACCTTTCAATTTGCAGGCTGGCACTCAATCCACTGAGCCACACCAGCCAGGGCAAGGCTAAAGTGTTTTAATTTCAATGCAATTTTAGTCTCAAGAGTTACTTGGGAGTAACTTCAATTTCCAAAAGAATTTGTATAGAACTGACATTATTTCTTCCTTACGTGTTTGGTAGAATTCACCTGTAAAGCCACCTGGACCTGGAGTTTTCTCTGTGGACAGGTTTAAACTATAAATTCAATATCTTTAATAGGTAGACAGGTTTTCTATTTGTTCTTTGGTGAGTTTGATAGTGTGTGTCTTTCAAGGAATTTGTCCATATCATCTAAGTCGTCAAAGCTATTGGTATAAAGCTGTTCATAAATTTCTGTTATCATCCTTTTAATCATGGCAGAATCTATAGTGATATCTTTTCTCCAATTCCTTACATTGGTAAGTTGTGTATGAATTAAAGTCTTTTAGAAAACCCAAATTCAGCAGGAAGATAGGATTCCTTTGTTCACATGAGAAAACCTATTCAAGTTTGAAGTCTTTGCTTTTATACCTTTTTATAGAATTACTTCTCATGCTGAATTAAAGCATCAGGAGGCTACTGGGAAGGGGCAGCGGGACAGTCAATGCAAATCCGATTTGCAACCAGGCTCTGCCATTATGAAAGGAGGAAGCAGAGGTGGCAGGTCACCTAGGAATTGTCTGCCTTCTGAGTTAGAGTCAAAGAATGGGGTGGTTCTGCTCAGGGTCTTTGGCTCCTGTAGTCTGGACCCTTGGCAAAACCTTCAGTTAACCGTCTGTTATTTTAGTAGCATGTGATCCAAAATGATGTCACCGTGCCTGTTTACTCTCAAACCCCAAGATTTATTTTTCATAGTTTCTTAATAAGGTAACTCTGGTAAATAGCAAAGATCCTATTCTGGATCATCACTGGAATTTACAGTTTATGAAGAGGCATGGGAGCTGACTAAAGAACTCTGAAAAACCACACTGAATATTAACAAATACATAAGTATTTTAACTAACATCTGTCAAACCCTGGAGATTCTG
Source organism: Phyllostomus discolor (assembly GCF_004126475.2). Classification (NCBI taxonomy): domain Eukaryota; kingdom Metazoa; phylum Chordata; class Mammalia; order Chiroptera; family Phyllostomidae; genus Phyllostomus; species Phyllostomus discolor. The sequence goes on along the minus strand of NC_040909.2, from coordinate 30,614,627 downwards.
ACAACACTGACCAGCTCAGATAATATTCGAGGCCTGTTTTTCCAGGAAATGCATGTTGGGGTGGGGAGGGGAGGTTTGAAATAGTGGGAAAACTGTGGGCTTTGGAGTTAGGCCTAAATTCCTGGTTTGGCTTTGTCATTCACTAGCTGTGGACTCAGGGCAAGTTCTGAAAGTTCCCTGGACTTTAACTTTGTTCGTGTACAATATGGGGATAATGATATCTACTTTATAGTGCTCGTGGGGTGTTTAAATGAGATAGTATATGTGCCTAGCAGAGATGATCAACTTGGAGTGGATCTTAAGTATGGTTTCTGGGCCAGCAGCATCAGCATCACCTGAAACTTGTTAAAAATGTAAATTCTTGGAACCCTGGCCCATTGCAGTCACAGTGCAGTGCAGTTGCATTTGTTCAGGAAAAAACAAAATCTGAAAACTGGAAACTTCACTGATAACCTAAGACTTCACCAGGGGAGGAAGTGGTGAAATGGGCTACCCTCGCTTAGGTGGAGAAGGTGGAAGAGGTGGTCATGTCTGGGCTGCAGCTCATAATGGAATGACATTATTTTATTTTTATTTTAAAAACATGTTATTTATTTATTTTTAGAGAGAGAGGAAGAGAGGAAAATCAATGTGAGAGAGAAACATCAATTGGTTGCCTCTTGTGCACATCTTGACCTGGGACCAAACCCTTGACCGTTGATCAACCGGTGACCTTTTGCTTTGCAGGATGATGCCCAACCAGCTGAGCCGTACTGGTCAGGGTGTAACAGAATGCCTTTGAAACAAAACTGAATATCCTCAGAAATGGTGTGTGAAGGAGCAGGAGAAGGAGTGAGCATCCAGGTTAGTGCACTAAAGGGCACTGTCAGGGCAAGTCATGTGGGTCAGCCCAATGTGGACAGACAGAGAAGGAAACTCCATCATTTGGGGAGGAATTGCAGTTACATGGAAAAGGGCAGGGGTATAAGGAGGGAGGTAAAATTTGGGACCAATAATACAATCTTTCACAAAGCTCCTTTTTAGTACCAGACTCACTGGATGTTCAGAAAGCCATTTATTTACCACTGACAGTGCCGTGTGCCAGCCACTGCTCTCAGTGCTTTACGAATATTTAATTCTCCAAGCAGACCTACGAGGTGAGTGCTATTATTAACCTCATTGTACAGAAGAGGAAATTGAGGTACAGGGAGGTTAAACAGCTCTCCCACAGAGAGCAAGTTCACACGGAGTCTGTGCATGCATGCACCTGCCTCTCTCATGGTCTGTCTGTCACCCTGTCCCCACGGTACTGTGGACAGGAAGCAGCGCCAAGGGCGGCCAGGACCTGGCCCTGTGAACACTTGGTATATATTTCTTGAATGAGTTTAATCATATCCTATTATCAGATATTTTGGTTGGTTCTAATGCATTTGCTATTATATAGTGTTATAGGTTGTATGGTATCCCTCTAAAATTTATATGTCGAAGCCCTAACTCGCATCCCAAGTGCTTGGAATGAGACTGTATTTGGACGTGGGATCTCTTTAAGCGGTGATTAAGTTAAGATGATTCTGTTAGGGTGGGCCCTAATCCAGTCTGACTGGTGTCCTTAAACCAGAGGAAATTTGGACACAGAGAGTGACACCGACACTGGGGATGTTTGCGCACAGAGAAAGGACCATGCGAGGACATGGTGAGAAAGAAGGTGGCCTTCTGCAAGCCGAGGAGGGCGGGCTCAGAAGAAGCCAAATCTGCCGACAGTTAGACCTTGGACTTCTAGCCTCCAGAATTAGGACAGAATAAATTTCTGTGGCTTAAGCCACCCAGTCTGTGGTATTTTATATGGCAGCCCTAGCAAACTAATATCTATATACCATGTTATTATAAGCATCCTGGGTTTGTCTAAATTTATCTAACTCTATGAATACTTTTATAACTACTTGAGAGATCTCTTTAAAATCCTATTCAGCCACCTTTTGGGGGGAAGGGTGTTGTTTTAATTCCATGGGAATTAAATATCTGTTTCCCCATGAGACTAGGTCATTTGAAGACAGGACAGTGGCACTCAGTGTATATTTCCAGTGACTCCTGAATATGTGAGACACTCAGTGGACACTCAGTCAACATCTGTCACGAAAATTAGTAGACTCACACTTTCTTCTCTCTCCTCAGCCAGAGCCAGGGCGAAGAACTTAGCAGGGGCTCCTGGTCAGAGTGGATGGTGAGAGGTGGTGGTGGGGGGGAAGATTTCAGGGCCCAGACTCATCAGAAGGCAGGAGTGCAGGGAGGGAGAAACAGAGACAGAGGCAGAGAGGAGACCTCCTCAGTAGGAAAGGCGAATTACTGTCATAAAGTGAAATTTTTCCTGAGGTGACAAAGAAAAAGAGCAACAGCAAAATTTCAGGGGGACCATCTGCCTTGCTCAAGAATGCAGTAATAGGGGTGGAAGTAAGGCAAACCAGGGTCTGGAACTCTGAATGAGCACTTCATTTTCTCTGTAGGTTTTCTTTAAAAAGGAATGCAGCCTTGGCTGGTGTGGCTCCATGGACTGAACGCTAGCCTATGATCCAAAAGGTTGCCAGTTCCATTCCCGGTCAGGGCACAAGCCTGAGTTGCAGGCTGGGTCCCCAGGTTGGGGGTGTGCAAGAGGCAACGGATCAATGTATCTCTCACACACTGATGTTTCTCTCCCTTTCTTTCTCCCTCCCTTCCCCTCTCTCTAAAAGTAAATAAATAAAATATTTTTTAAAAAGGAATGCAAATAATAGGGCAAGAACAGTGGATAGTATTTAGAAAATTACCATCTGTGGGCAAAGACTCCTTCTTTCCCTTGAATATCTACTAACTGACTCACTCATTCAACAAACAGTTATCTGCTGTGCTGAGAACTGCGCTGGGTGCTGGGGCCACATTGGAGGCAGGATGAGTACCTGCCCTCATGGTGCTTGTGTTCTAATTCTCATCTGCAGCTAAAAAAAACAGTCACACTGGCAGTGTTGAGGGAGAGGCACTGAAGTGATTCCCTTGCTCACTGATTCACTGTCTCATTGATTCGTTCACTCACAAAGATTTATTTAGCACCCACTAGGCACCAGGTACTGTTCTAAGCACATCAGAGGGCTCAAGTCAGATGAGAAAACAGGTAATGCTCATGGCCTGAGGGCAGTGGTGGGAGTGTGACTGTGGCAGTATAATGGGACTGTGGTACTATGGGGTGACTGTGCTTTAGTACAAGGGAATGTGATAGTATAGGAAGAGTGTGGCAGGTTATCGGGTGACTGTGGTTATTTAAGGCGATCAGGTGGTATAGGCGGAATGTGGCAGTATAGGAATATCAGGCAGGAAATGGTCACTCAGCCTGAAAGGGTCAGGAAAGTCTTCCCAGAATAGGGGACATTTTTACCTAGTCTCGAAGGACAGTAGAAGTAACGTGGATTTAGGTCAACCTGGAGCTAGTTTAAACAAAAAGGGGACATTTTCTGGGGCATACATGGACTTTTCTGGAATCCACAGGAAACAGGCTCTTCCAAGGGCTGGGGCCAGGAGCTGCAGAGACTTTGGGAACCAAGACAGAGATTTCCTCTGATTCTCCAAAGCTTCGGGTCTCTGTCTCTCCTCTCTGCACGTCTTCTTCCTGCCTTCCCCACAGTAGGCCAACCTTCTAGATTTCTCTGCTCACCCACAGCTCCTGAGCTGGCTCATCTCGGAGTCAAGCAACCAACAGAATCTGATTCATTTATATTAGGCCCAATTCCACATTCTTGGGAGATTGAATTCTTTTTTTTTTCTTATTGATTTTAGAGAGAAAGGAAGAGAGAAACATTGACTTGTTGTTCCAATTATTTATGCACTCATTGGTTGATTCTTGTATGTGCCCTGACTGGGGATTGAATCTGCACCTTGGAGTATCAGGACAACACTAACCAACTAAGCTACCTGGCTGGGGCTTGGGAGGTAAAATTCTGATTGACCATTTTGAGTCAGGTGTCCACCCTTGGCCCAGTCAGCTGTGGCCAGGGAGAGGCAAAGTCTCTGATAACAGAATGGCTGCCAGGTCCCATTCCTGAAGGTGGGTGAGGCAGTTCCCAGGCAGGGGGGAGGTGAGCCACGCTGACATTACAGAAATTGTCTTCCACAGCTGCAAAGGTGAGGAGTCAATGAAGGCTTTTAATTTTTGAACCATTTAAGAAAACTGGCAGCCTATGAGGTGAAGAGTAGCAAATACCACAGGCCCAAGTCAGATTCCCAAACCAACAAGAATAACTAAACAGGGAGGAGTGTTGGGGGACTGAGTGAAAAAGGTAAGAGATTAAGCAACAAACAAATAAACAAACAAAAACTCGTGGACACAGAGGGAAAAGGGCCAGGGAGGTGGAAGAGGGTATAGGGGGGACAAATGGTGATGGAAGGAGACTTGACTTGGGGTGTGAACCCACAATGCAACTTACAGATGATGTGTTGTAGAATTGTACACCTGCAACCTATATAATTTTGTTAAGCAATGTCACCCCAATAAAATCAATAAAAAAAGAAGAAAAAGAATAACTAAATATAAAGAATGATATAGGGAAGCTTAGATAACAAATACCAGAGGATTAAGTAATAAAATCTAGTGAAATTTCCATAGTCAGTTTAACCATGAAGAGGGAAAATAATCAAATTCCAGGGTCAGATCGGAGCCCCAGAAAGCACTTTGAAAGCTGGGAGTTGGGAAAGAGCAGAACAAAGGTGAAATCTCTCTGGGTTGGGGGGCTACAGCACAGGGGAGTAGAAGGTCCAGCGTTCCCATCTGCAGAGCTTCTGTCATTGCTGCTGTTCTTGTGACTTTGCTGCACTCGGCCACTGTAATCAGATAGAAAGAATCAGGCAGCTTTCCCAGAGGAGGGAATATCCTTTCCCTTTCAGGTCAAGGATTTCCCAGAAGCCTTTGGGACTGCTGGAATTTCTGTTATGAAATTCAGAAATCCTGACAATTTGCGGGCAACACTGTTTTAAAATGGCAGAAAGAAAGAAGAAAACTTCATAAAATATGAATAAAATATACCAATACATATCATTTTATAGACCAGATCATCAGAGTAAGACAAAGATTGGTTATAATTCTGGCTTATGGTTTCTTTCTTTCTTTTTTTAAAAAATACACTTTCAGTATTTCTCCTGAAGATACCAGGGAAGCCAAATGTGTGACCCTGGAATCTATTTCTGCCTGGGCCTGCCAATGACTGAGCGGAAATGACTAGAGAGAAAGAAAGAAAGAAAAGCGTGTGTGATGAAGGCTGCCCAGACTCCCCTGAGCGGTTCCCTAAGTACGGTCCGAGGAGCTCTGGGCCAGGACTGTGCTTCCCCACTTATTCACGGGAGTCCCAGAGCTCAGACCGCTTCTAATTTTAATACGAAGACTTTAAGGGTTCCTAAGGCTCTTAAACTGCTGCCCATGAGTGCCCATCATCTCGCTCTTCTGTGTGACGGCAGAATGGGAGGTGCCCATAAAGCACTGCTGTTGTTGTGGGGGAACACGGTTATGCACCTGAGCCATGAGCTGAATAAACTAGGTGCTTTTCCCACGGATCATCAGTTTTACTAGAAAGAGTGACAGATGAACTATCATAATTTAGGCTTGGGTGTCAGGCAGACGTTTTCCTGAATGAAGTGAGCTTATTACTTGGCAGTATTTGCTGCCAATGATAACACTGGAGCTTTTTAAGTAGAAATTAGAATTCTGGAAAACTAGTATCTGCCATTACGAACTTTAAACCTTCCCAACACTTTCATGATAATATTGGTGGTGATATTAAGAAGTATGATTTTAAAAATATTTATCAGCTTTGGTTGGGTGGCTCAGTTAGGTGGAGCGTGGTCCCGTACACCGAAATGTTGCAGGTTTGATTCCCAGTCAGGGCGCATGCCTAGGTTGTGGGTTTGGTTCCTGGTTGGGGTACGTGTGAGAGGCAACCAATTGATGTTTCTCTCTCACATCAATGTTTCTCTCCTTCTATTTCCTTCTCTATAAAATCAATAAGCATGTCCTGAGGTGAGGATAAAAAAGTATTGGGCAGCAAAATGTTTCAACATTTGGAAGATCTACATCACTCAGTGAAGCACTGTTTTCCGTGGATGCTGTTACAAAATCATGCATGGGCAAAATATCCTTTCAAAGTGCGAGATAAACTGGTGAATTTTAATTTAACAGAATATGAAAAGTTCATTGATATGGTTTCAGATTGCACACTGCAACTAACCTGTAAGAAACTATCACTTCTAGAGTTTAGACATACACTAGTTCCCCCTTATCTGTAGTTTGGCTTTCCATAGGTTTCAGTTACCTGCTGTCAACAGTGATTTGAAAATACTAAATGGGAAATCCTAGAAATAAACAGCTCATAAACTTTAAATTGTGCAGTGTGCTGAGTAGCATGATGAAACCTCGAGCTGTCCTGCTGCATCTCACCTGGACACGAGCCACCCACCCCTTCGTCGAGCGTCTCCACCCTGTGCGTGCCACCCGCCGCAGATCACTTAGTAGCCACTCAGTTTTCAGAGAACGGGAGAGGCCACATTCACAAAGCTTTTATTACAGTATATAGTCCTAATTGTTCTAGTTTATCATTAGTTATTGTTGTCAGTCTCTCACAGTGTCTAATTTATAAATTACGCTTTACCACAGGTGTGTATTTTATATGCATGTTTCCAGGGCTCAGCACTATCTGCAGTTTCAGGCACCCCCTGGGGATCTTGGGCTGTATCATCCATAGATAAGGGGGGAGCACTGTAGTATATATATAAAAAGAATATATACAACTATCTGGGGAAAAAAACCTATTAAAATGCTCCTCCTTTTAAAATTACATATATGTGTGAAGCTGGATTTTTTCAATTGCTTAAACCAAAACAATTCATCTCACGGATTAAATGCAGAAGCAGATAGTATGAGAATCTAGCCCATCTTCTATTTTAAACCAGAATTAAAGAGATTTGCAAAAGTATGAACTTTTTTGTTTTTAAAAATATATTTCTATTAAAATATTTATGGTAACATGTAATGGATTCATTTTTCTTAAAGGAATGAAAAAATATTCTAAATATTTTTCAGTTTTGATTTCTAATACAGTAAGTATCACTGGATATAGAACTTTTCAAGTCCTTAATACTTGTAAGAGTGCAAAGGGGGAAATGTAAAGAGTGTGTGGTTTGACTTAGTAGAAGTTTGTTTCTCAGGCCACGGTGGGAAGGTCAGGGGGCAGCTCCTCCCCACGCTGATTAGTCACTCCAGCTCCTTCATGTTGTAGCTCCACCAGCCTGGAGAGTCTGGCCATTGTCTAAGTTCAGTTAATACAGGGAAAGAGCCTGGAACACAGCCTTTGGAGGTGTTTATGGACCTGACCTGCAGGTGGTACCCATTCATTCATCACATCCTGTTGACTAAATCCAATCTCTTGACCATGTTGAGAGCAGACTGGGAAATCCAGGGAGAAGAGGAACTAGATTGGGGGTGGAGGGCTAGTAGTCCCTGAACTGCCATTTTGTGTTTCTTATACACATTTATTTTTGATCTAAATTATTTTTTATCTCCCCCAATCTTTTGATTTATTTATATAATTTTTCAAATTTTTCATTTGAAATAATATAGACACACAGGAAATTGCAAAAATAGTACCAAGTCTCATGTACCCTTCCCCAAAGGAGACATCTTTTTTAAAAAAAAGATTTTATTTATTTTTTATTTTTAGAGAGAGAGGATGGGAGGGAGAAAGGAAGAGAAACATGAATGTGTGGTTGCCTCTTGCGTGTCCCCTACTGGGGACCTGGCCCACAACCCAGGCATGTGCCCTGACTGGGAATTGAACAGGTGACACTTAGGTTCGCAGGCCAGCACTCAATCCACACAGCCACACCAGCCAGGGCTAAAGAAGACATCTTATATAGTTATAGTATGACAAACCTGGAAATTTACATTGGTACATTACTCTTAAGTAGACTATTGACCTTATTCAGTTTTTATCATTTTTTGAAACTACATTTATTTGTGTGCATATATATGGGGTCTGGCACAAATAATGCCCCTTTTTAAATGACAGCAAACTCAAAGCTATTAACAACCAAACCTAAAAAACCCCACAAAAAATAAAAACAAACTAAGCAAACAACTAGAACAGGAACAGAATCACAGAAATGGAGATCACATGGAGGGTTATCAGCGGAGGAGTGGGAGGGGGAGTGAGGGGGAAAGGTACGGAGAATAAGTAGCATAGATGGTAGGTAGAAAATAGACAGGGGGAGGGTAAGAATAGTATGGGAAAAGTAGAAGCTAAAGAACTTATGACACATGGACATGAACTAAAGGGAGGGAATGTGGATGGGAGGGGGCATGCAGGGTGGAGGGGAATAAAGGGAGGGAAATGGGACAACGGTAATAGCATAATCAATAAAATATATTTAAAAAACAATGCCCCTTTTTAATTACAAAATCATAAGCATATAATTCTGTAACATAACTATTACACTCAAGTACACCATATGACATTTTAGGTGAAATGTTCAAATTAAAACTGTAAATTGTTACACCCATATTATTACCCTACCAACTACACTCAAGTAGGCCTTGCTTCTGTCAGATCCTGTTTATCTTTTAATTTAAAAAACCTGCCCTATAGTATGTATTTTAATATTTTGAGCTGCCTTAGATCCATTTTGGAAGTGTGCTATAAATATTATTAACATTTTTTAAATCCTCACCCAAGGATATGTTTATTCATGTGTGAGAGAGAATCATTGATCAGTTGCCTCCTGCACGTGCCATGACTGGGGGTCAAACCCACAGCCTTTTGGTGTACGGGACGACACTCCAACCAACTAAGCCACCTAGCCAGGGAAAGTGTGCTATAAGTGACAAAGAAGTAAAAAGCATCCAGTGATATATCTTTGATTCTCCTGGTATTCCTGTAAATGGGTGGGGCGGGAGGGGACTCATTTCTTGCAAACCTGGAGACTTGTGCAGCCTGGTGCAGTAGAAGGGCATGACCGTGGGAGGCAGATATAGCTGGGTTCAAATCCAGCCTCTGCTATATCCAAGCTGAATAATCGGGGGTGGGCTACTTAACCTCCCCGAGCCTTCTCTATCTATTTGCAATGTAATAAAGTATAGTCCTTACTTCCCAGGCCACTGTGAGGACAAAGTGAGATCATGCAGATAAACATTTTTGCTCAATGCCTTGCACAGTTGTACTTATAATTAGGAACATAGAGAAGTGCAAGGCATGCTGGGCCTTCTCCTAGGGTATCAGCAAATTAGTACAAGCACTGGGATTCAAAACTCAGCCACAGGAAAGCAGTGTCATCCAGGGAAGAAGACGTGAGGGTAGGTCCCAACCTCTTTGGGTAGGGGGACCCCTTTCTAATGCCATAATTTCCAAGAGGCCCTCCTCCCTGCCCTCCTTCCATAATCGTTGCACGCATGGCCTGATAGAGCTAGGACCTTTGATTGTTCAGATCTGGGAATTTTGAAGTTTGGGGGCTAAAAGGAAACTTCAGTGTCATTGGGTGGAGACACTTTAATTTGCAGTTGTGGAAACTGAGGCTCAGGAAAGTAAAGGCTATTGCCAAAATCGTAGAGCAAGCTGGATGCCAAGATAGACAGAAGCTATGCCCCCTCCCGCCAGGTCAGAGCCCTTCCCACTATACAGTCTGATCCTCTCAGCTGCTCTTTGCCCTTCCTCTTCTTGCTTCCCCTCTTTCCTGAGCCCCACTCTGAGGGTTTAAGTTTGATGGCTTCTTGGTCTGAACTTCCTTGACTCAAGATCACACCAACATTCATTCCCTCCTTCACTCAGGCCCTTTCTGCCATCACTGACCATGGGCTGTTTGGTGCCGGCTGACTGGACATTGAGTGTACGTCCAGTCACTTGACTGGATGTGTTTGTGTTGGGTGATGTCCCCTGCTGGTCATCAGAGGGTCTTAGTGAATGAAGGTTTTTCATGATCAAAACTAGTCCCCAAATGTAGAAGGACAGGAAAGCTAGCCCCTCGGTGCCACTTGAGGAGATCTAATTATGTATTAGTATCTTTGTTGAGGGATTCAGAAAACCTATAGGCTTCAGAATGACATTGAATCAGTCCAGCAGCGTATATACAGTGCCTGATCTGCATTTTGGGACTAGTTTGGTAACCACTATTGCTCTACCTAGCCAGCTTAAAGTTCACATTTTCCCTAGCACACAGTTAAGGAAACCCAGAGAAAGGCTCACGTTTGATTAACAGAGAAGGGAATAGGCAAGATTGAGCTGCCTCATTCTAGCCCCCGGGTTCAGGAGTTCTCTGGAGCCCGATCATGCCCTGTCTGAAGAACTGCTGAAGCAGGAGGGAATGTTAAGACTTATTCAAGACCAAACAATGTAAATAAAACCCAAGCTTGCACCACATTCTTTCTAGGAAGCTGATACTTTCAAATATTTAACAAACCACTGGCATCATCTTGCTGTAATAACACGTTTCCTTTTTATGTTATTTCAGTTGTTAAAGAGGCAGATGAAACTGATAGTTATTTGACTGGATGTGTTTGTGTTGGGTGATGTCCCTATCCTGTCCCAACACCCAGCCACTCACTCGGCAAATATTTATTAAACGGTATTAGAGTGGAGTGCAGGGTTTTCCAAGCCATGAGTCACAATATATTGATGGGTCATGAACTCTGTTGGGCTAATAGAAAACATCAATGTTTTCTATTCTATTTATGAAATTGTATGTGGTGAGGGTAAATATTGTCACATGAAACTTTTGGTTCAGCTATATGTGTACACGTGTGCGTATAATGTACTGTGCTATAAAATTTATTTTTTATTGGGGTCACCATAAAAATGTTTAAAAATATAGCAGTTAAGAGCACAGGCTCTGCCAAAGAGAGGCAGACTCAGAGAGAGCAGGCTGACCGCTCTGGGGGCAGGGTGGGAGTGTGTGGAGGGATCAAGCGGAAAAGAAAGACAGAAAAATAACTCAGGGTCATAGACAGCAGTGTGGTGATTGCAGGGTGGGAGTAGGGGTGGGTGGAGGTGGAGGAGGGTATGGGGGGATAAATGGTGATGGAAAAATGATTGTTTTTTTAAAGGAGTACAGACTCTGGAGCTCACATGAGTTCAGATTCTGTCTCCATCACTTTCTGGATCTATGGCTACTGGGCAATTACTTAAACTCTCTATGAAATGGGGACTGTGACAGACTCTGGCCCGGGCTGTGCATACATTCAGCCTCGGAGGCACATGGGCACCATGCCTGGGAGACGTGATGTTTTAGGAGATGACTAGAATGTTTTCATTTCTTTCAAACTCAGAAGAAAATAAAAAGAACTTTTAGGGTTGAAGGAAATAGTTTAATTCTTTTCCTGTATCATAAAAAAATGAATGTTTCAGGGCTCACCCAAACTACTACGGTGGGAGGGGCCCCTGGAAGAAGTGTGTAGGGCTGAGGCATGGCATAATGCAGATGTGAACTGAGCTAATGGGGCGGGGGGGCGACTGACTTGCTCCAGCTTTATTTTGTAAAAGATTTTATTTATTTTTAGAGAGAGGAAAAGGGAAGGAGAGAAGGAGAAAAACATCACTCAGCTGCCTCTCACGTGCCTGCTACTGGGGACCTGGCCCACAACCCAGGCATGTGCCCTGACTGGGAAACTAACCAGCGACCTTTGGATTCACAGGCCAGTGCTCCATCCACTGAGCTACACCAGCAAAGGCTGCTCCAGCTAAACTGAAAGTCTCAGGAACTCCTCAGCCTTGGATAAACCAGGGAGGTTGTGAGGATGAAGTCAGGTGATCATTGGTGATGCGAGGCAGATGCCTAGCACATCCGTGTTCAATAAATGCTTCAACATGTGTTGGGCACTGTGCTGGCCCTTAAGAATTTTAAGATGAGTAAGACTAGCCATTAGAAGTAGTAAAATATAATAGCTGAAAGTGAGAACTCAGGAGCCAGAGAACCTTGGTTCAAATCCCAGCCCTGCTAACTTATCACACTACTATTGATTTGGAGTGAGTTTCTTGGCCTTTCTGTGCCTCAGATTCTTTACCTGTGTGATGGGTGTGATTGTAACGGTACCTACTGCACTGGAAAGGTATGACTATTAAATGAATTGGTGCTTTAAAAATGCTTAGCATATGATAAGCATTCAGTAAGTCTTAGCTGTTTAGGTTTGTATCAGTTAACTTCAGCTGCTATAACAAAATACCATAGACTGGGGGGCTTAAGCAACAGAAGTTAATTTTCTCAGAGTTCTGGAGGCTGGAAGTCCAAGATCAAGGTTCTCATGGTTGGGTTCTAGCGAGAGCCCTCTTCCCAGCTCATAGATGGCCAACTCTTGCTGTGTCTTCACGTGGTGGAGGTTGAGAGAGAGAGAGTGAGGAGAATGCCTTTCTGGTGTGTTTTCTCTACATCCCAATGACCAGAATTGAGTCGTGCATCCAACCTTGCATCACTCACTGGCAGAGGACAGTGGAGTCACCATGACTGGTTTAATCTCATTGTGATTCCTCCAAATCCAACTGGTCTTCTGTTAGCAAGCATGAAGAGGGGAGTGGCCTTTGGGTAGGCTTCTGACAGTGTCTGCCACTGAGGAGCGCACAGGCTACCTGGGAAGCCAGACAGAATACTAACAGGTATGGAAAGGGTGGCACTACTAGTACAGGGAACAATGAGGGGCTGGGGATGCTTCAGGGGTGTTACAGGTACATGAGGCTTGAGGAAGATTTCTTCAGGCAAGGAAGTGGGGCAGAGGAGAGGAATAGCATGAGGGAGCGTACAGCAGTGTCAAGAGTGTAGGGTGGTCAGGGACCCGCAGGAGTGTGCTGGAAGGGAGACCTCAGGAGGCAGGAGTAAGTGGTGAGTGATAGGAAACAGGCAGAAGGAGAGTGAGCCCTGATCATGGGGCCTTGAATGCCAGGTTAGGGAGACTGGACTTGACCCTGATGGTACCCAACTCAAGGGGTTTGCAGTTCAGGTGCTCTATTCAAAAATGAGATGTGGTATCACAAAGTAGTTTTATTTACTTGCACAAGTAAAGCAGGTGGGGGATTTATATCCAAAGCTCTGTCTCCTGAAAGGAAGGCTTAGCCATTGCTTATATATATTATTAATATTTGGTCAATTACATGTTGATTTTTCCTTTGTAGTTGGCTGTTTTCATAGGTTGGATTCCTGTCAGCTCATCCTGTTTACAGCTGCCTCTGTAGAATACCCTGCTGCATGTTAACATTCAGCAACAGATCACGGTTAGGACTGCCCAGACCTTGAGACCTTTGTCTCGTGTGACAATTAGAGCACTTGGGAACCTTTGAACGTGTGAAGCAGGGGAGTGGCTGATGGGTTGAGCATCCAGGGAAAGTCAATGTTTCTCAGGTCTTGGGTGTGCACTTTTTAGGGGACCCACGATGGTGAGGTTGGGGCTCTTGAAGCCACAGGACAAATGGGTGCATCTTCTTTCATGCAACTGAATGGTTAGGGGAAAAAAAGTTAAGAAATGTATTCCCTAAGCAGCTTAAAGTTTATCTTGATACCAAAACAGGTACATTTATGTTGCAAAGTAAGACACAAAGTTTGCAGGAATAATGAAGATAAAATAGAAGACTTCAAAGAAATTATGAGTTTGTGGTTGGCCACTTTGGGCAATGAGCTCAGTCCTCTGGAGTGTACAATGCCTGCCTTCTGTAATTAGGGGTTTGTGGGTGGAAAAGTTGCAAAGCCAGGAGTAAATAACAGGGGTAGCAGGAATATTATGCCCCTCCCAATACATGCCTTACTGGCCCTCCAGTGCCTGAGACCCCTTTGAACTAATCAACTTTTTGTTCTCTGTAAAGTATCCATCTGTGGGGACTTCACAGAGAATATCAGGCATTTGTAACAGTGTGACTTTCTCTAAACATACTATGGTCAATTGTTCTATTGCCAAACTGGTTAAACTGGAAATGATGTCTCCAGAATTTCTTTCCTGTGCGGTTGCAGGATAGAGTTGGCCAAAAGAGGAACTTGCATAAAATTTGGGAGATGGAAGGGAAGCAGCAGCCATTACTCTCAGGATGTTGTCACGGTTCGATGCAGTTATCCATAAAGACGTGGCAGCAGGTTCCAGCCTGTCCTGGTCCCGTGCACTCTGAGATCAGCTCTTCTATCCAAGTGCTGACCCTGATGACCAACAGCAGCCCCAGATCTATCCCTGGATGCCTGGCGGTGGACCCACAGCCCACAGCTTCTCATGGATTCTGCTGCTTGCTTCCCTTTTGTACCCACTTCGACAGCAGAAGGACAGATTGACAGGCTGGTGACTCTCTGACCTCCCGCCCTCTTCCCTACTGCCATGTCTCAGCCCCCCCCACCGCCACCCCCATCACTATGTGAGGTCAAATCCCAAATCCTCATTCCAGAGCTCACTGTGGATCCGTGTCTCTGATTGAACCTAGATTGATAAACATAACCTCCTTCTGATGCTGCGCTCATCTCTGAAGAGAAAGGTGTTGTTAGAAAATAAAAAGAGGAGGTAGCCATAAAGCTGTGGCAATATTTGAAAAGGTGAGTCTGGATAGGATGCAGCAGAAGGAAGCTGTGAGCCCAGAGCATCCAGGATGCATAGAGGTGCTGGGGGTGGGGGTGGAGGGGAGGTGAAAATCCATGGAGAGGCGAGGGAGCACCAAAGGACAAAGTGTTTCTGCTTCCCGCTCTCACCAGACCTGCCTCTGACTGCGGCTCACTCCTTCTGTCTGGCTGTCAAAATGGTTCATGGAACAATGGCTTTTAACAGATGATGCTTATGTCCCCAAGGGAGACACAGAATCAGAGAAAGTGTACAAAGGCAGGGCAGGGGAAAATAGAATGCTGAGTGAGAACAAGGCTGCACAATAGACTCATCAATATAGACAGGACTCGAAAGAATTCCTTCTGTAGCACTGACTTTATGAAACTAGATCTTGCTTTATCGTCTTCATGTATGGGGTCATAGAACAGTCATAAGTACACGTCTCCTTATTTATTTGTTAAAATGATTACTGTGAATGTTGTTGTGTATTCCATTGTTTGTGAAACAGTACATCAAGATCCATGTAAAAACTGTCCTTTCAGAGTTCAAAGATGGGAAGAAATTTTGAGTTTTCCAATAGTTTGAAAATATTCATTTATGAGGCAAAAAAAAGTATGAAACCTATTTTATTTTATTTTATTTTATTTTATTTTATTTTATTTACCTTCTTGCCCTGGTTGCCAGGAAACTCAGAGATAGATTTTTTAGCTTGTATTCAGGAGTATTCTTTAGTCCAAATGGGTGTTACCATTTTGTACGTGGTTTCTTTGAGACCTTGTAATTCCCTTTGAAAGTTTCTTTGTTGCTGCTTGAGGCAATTGTGTCTGTTGAATCTGCTAAAGGTCCTGTCTCTCACCTTCTCCTTTGGTTTTGGAGACAACCAACAGAGGAAATATTTTATTTCTGATACCTGACCCCATTCCTTTCCATTCCACTGAAGAAGCCAGATGATCTTTGACCAAGAGGAAGACAAAAGAGAAGATGGAGGCCATATGTCCATCTTGGACACAAATGAAATTATATTTATACATGGACATTAAAAAAATGGTTATTTTTGCCCTGGCTGGTGTGTCTCAGTGGATTGAATGCTGGCCTGTGAACCAAAGGGTCATCAGTTCGATTCCCAGTGAGGGCACAAGCCCGGGTTGTGGGCCAGGTCCCTAGCAAGGGTTATGCAAGAGGCAACCACACACTGATATTTTTCTCCATCTCTTTCTCCCTCCTTTCCCCTATCTCTAAAAATAAATAAATAAGCATTTTTTTGAAGAAATGGTTATTTTTGTCATGAAATGCAATTAAGATATGGAACATCTTCAGGACTGCTCATTTGTATGAAACTGTTAGAAAAAGCTTAGTAGTTTACTTCTAAACAGTCAATAAAAAGTTTTCATCCCTGGCTGGGTGGCTCATTTGGTTGTAGTATTGTTCTATACACCAAAAGGTTGCAGGTTTGATTCCCAGTCAGGGCACATACCTAGGTTGCGGGTTCCATCCCCGGTCGGGGTGAGTATGGGAGGCAACTGATTGATGTTTCTCTCTCCCTCCTCCTTTCTCTCTAAAATCAATAAGCATATCTTTGGGTAAGGATTAAAAGGAGGAAAAAGAATTTTCAGAGTCATATAATGCATGTTCTTACAGGTTACCATAGAAACAAACCATGGGCTTGTTCTAATCATTCCTCAGCTTTTTCATTTTTAAGGTAATGGTCCAGTTACTCAAGAAGAGCCATAAAATTTGTTTTCCAGTAGAATCATTTATAAGTGACTTTATTCTTTTTTTTAACTTTTTGGAAATGTAGTTATATAACTTATAATTAGAAATTACATTTATAAAGAAAAGTTTGTTATGACAACAAACTGAATTCCCATTTGTAAGGTTGAAGTCCATAAATTTAATCATAATGATTCTATTCTTGGGCTACAGAAAAGTGGATTAAACCCAAAATAGGTAATTTAATCTGAAGCCCTGAAGGGAATTCAAACTGATTCCAGATAATGTGAAAAAATAAATGTCAAGGAAAATTCAATCTCGTGTTATTAGAGAAATGAAAGACCTGGGTAGCACAGGCCAGTTTTAACTAGCAGTAAAATGTCAAGAAATGACACAGTGATTATGTAAATGTATCACTGCAAACCCCCGAACACGTACAGTGTGTACGCACACAATGTAAGCGCACTGAAAGTAAAGACCTCTTTTGTGTGTGGTACTGCCAGACAGACACATTGTCTTGCAGTAGAAGCTCCTCAAATATATGTGGATTAAATGATTAGAATACAAAAGGCATACAAAGAAACCAGTATAGATGAAAATAACACCCTCAAAGGGATATATTCTCCATAGGTGTTATGCCCTATAAGAACATAAACATGTAGAATATTAATCTAATACAGTAAGATCTATGAGATGATAAGCTAAGACACAGACTGGGTTCAAAGGGATACTGCAGAGGAAAAATGTTTATACTTCTTAACTTTAATAGTACTTCAAGGACTATTACCCTTTGTCCTACCCTGTATGTTGAGTTTATTACTATTGCTATTGTAATAAATTCAACATACAGGGTGGGGCAAAAGGAGTTTTATAGTTGTTTGTACAGAAAAGAATACAATAACTGATAAATAATAATACAAGAATAAACTCTGTGTTTTGTGTACTCACCACTGCCCACCTACTTTTGCCCCCACCTGTAGTTATAAGTAGACATGGCCAGAAATCAAATTTTGTTGGAGAGGCCTGAGATAATCAAAATAATTGCAGAGAAAAGAGAAAAAAAGATTTTAAAAACTAGAGAGAAGATGAAAGACACAGAAGGGAGCAGAGATGATCCTTTGATGGCTTTGAAATAGAGACGTGAACAAATGGAACAGAAAAAGTACTCAGACAGGATGCAAAAAAGTTGCCTTGAAATGAAAGAAGAATAGAATTTCAGGCAAAAAAAAAAACAACCCCATATCACATAATTGGAAAAACTGGTTAAGAATGATAGCAATCAAAGCACATCTATATTCTGATTTAAGAACTTGAAACGTGAAGAGAAATATTCAGGTCTCCGGGAAGAGGAGCCGGGGCGAAGAGCTGGGCTGGCCTCAGACATCTTTACAAGGAACCATGAAGCGACATCTGCCAGGTTCTGGGGGAAGCGAAGTGTGACCCAGGAACTTGGTGCCCGGCCAAGTTCTCACTGAAACATAGCAGAGACAGACAAGAAAGAAGGCAGGAGGTGAAGTATCTATCAGCCATCAGCCCTCGGAAACAAGAGATGAATCAAAATAAGAATCCAGGAATGAAAATGCTGGGGTAAACGTATCCATTTAAATATAGGTTTATTTAAATATAGATAGACTAAGGCTGAGCAACAACATAAATTATGGGTTGCAGAAAGGAATGTGAATAAAGTAAACCTTGATAAAGTAACAACGATAGAAGAAAAATACTTAGAGGGAAAGAGAAGGGAAAGGAAAAAGTGTAGCTGTGCTAATAATTACGTGTTTTTAGTATAGAGGCATTGATACTATGTAAAACCAAAACATGTGGGGGGAGGGGCAGTGGGTGGAAAAGGGTATTGGGGGAAAATTGGTAATGGAAAAAATACAATACAATAAAAATAAAATAACAAAAAACCCCTTCCTGAAGCATGCATTTACAAGTAATGCACAATATTCCAACAGTTTCATTATCTTTTAAAAAATAAAACCCTGGGCCTCAAATAATCCTATAGCAACTAAGATTTCTCAAGCTAAACAACCATTTATTAAAAGTTCAGCATTTCTTTCAATTTAATGCCATATTTTTCTTATGTTAAAGTCCAGTGAAATCAAGCGATTTGTTAAAAAAAAAAAGCAGCATGTGCAGCGCGAGGCTCATCACGTGTGATCCGCTCTGGTCGCATCTCCTTTGCCCAGTGCTCCCGGCCCTGTGAGTGGAGACAGAGGGCTGCAGAAGTTGTTGCCGGGTGCTGGCACCGGTTATTTCTGGACAGGGGCATTTTAAGTGATTTATTGTTTCTGACTTGAACTTTTCAGGGTGGCTTAAAATTTCCAAAATAAGCAAGCTGTTTAGGTTTTTAAATTACTTTGGACTTCCAGCAAAGGTGCAATTATAGTACAAAACATTTCTACATTCCCTTCATCTAGGCTCCCCAAATACTGATATTTCACCATATTTGCCTTATCGTTGTGTGTGCTTGTGTGTGTGTGCATTTGTGTGTGTGTATTTCTGTATGCCCCTGAGCCATCTGGAAGTAGGTTGTAGACATGATGCCCTCTTTACCAAGAAATATCTCAGGTGTGTTTCCCAAAAGCAAAAGCATTCTCATAGCTATAGTACAATCATCAAAATCAGGAAATTAACGTTGATATGATACTAATATGCAAGGTCACCTGCAAAATATTCCAATTTTGTCAATTGTTCTTTATAGAATATAGAAATGTGTCTTTTATGGGAAAAAAATATGTGGTCCAGGACCCAGTCAAGGTGTGTGCGTCACATTTAGTTGTCATGTCTCATTAGTTGTCTTTCACCTGGACAGTTGCCCTGTCCTTTTCTTGTCTTTTGTGACCTTGACATTTTTGGAGACAGTGATTTTGAATTTGATGTTTTCTCGTGATTGGACTCGGATCTTGCATTTTCGGTGGGAATAGCGCAGGGGTGTCATTCCTCCCCCTCAGTAAGTGCGTCCTCAGAAGGCACGTGAGAGAAGTACGGCTCATTCTCAGAACGTGTATTGTTTTAATAAAAACAATAAAGCCATTAATTAAAAAGAAAAAGAAATCAAGGGCTACCTTAACACTGCCCCAGTGACAATGGTAAGAGAGTGAGCAGACTTGTACGTCAGTCAGCGTCACCTGAAGCAGCCCCCTGCCGGGAGGAGTCTGCTGTGCAGGGGGGGATGGGGAGGTTTGGGGGGGGGGGGACCCCCCTGCTGCAGGGTTTGCAGCGTGAGCACCGGAGCGGGGCTCTGCGATATCCCGATGTGGTGGCGTGTGTGAGCAGAGAGCTGGCGTGAAGCGGATGGCATACTCAACTTGGCTCCCTTGAGGACAGTTTGATAAATGGATTCTGTTCAAAGGCGTAGGGAGCCGAGGAGATCACTTGAGATGGTGCGCATCCCCAGGCTGGGAGCTATCGGGCACTGTTTCATCTCTGGGTGAGGCGGGTAGGGAGAGGAAGGAGCCGTTCCCACACTCAGAAAGACTGAGTCGTGTAGAGAGGGCTGCCTGGTGGGGCGGGGAGCTTTAGTGAGGTCCCATCCCACTGGGGTGATGCCACAGGGAGGGGCAGGGGAATGAATACCCTGGCCTCCCTCCCCCCGGCCCCCCGCCCCTCATTTCCCTGCCAACCCTCCCTGTTGCTGCGATACATTGGAGTTGACAGGGAAGGGAGCCTTTCAGCAGTCCACACAAATCCGCCATCAGGGGCAGAGTAGCTGGCCCAAAGTCAAGGTTTTAGGCCACGGGGTCCAGGACAGTAACTCGGAGCTGCTCCTCAACAGAGGGCAGTTGTCAGCAGTGGTAGGCAGAGCTTTCCTCCGACACTCCAGGAGCCTGCACTGTGATTCCCCCACTGTTCCTTGCCAGGGTTCTGTGCGGTGTCTCTGTCTGCCGATGGCGCTCCCAGGATTACTGTGCATGCTGGTCGGGAGGCCCAGTGGCCCCGCAGCTCGCACCACCAGAACCTGCTCCAGATCCCTTTCTTGCTCTAGGCCCCACTCAGAACTCACAACCCCTCCGAGAGTCCACACTGACATAAATACACAGACAAGCAGGGGAGAAAGGAAAACTCTTTCACAGGAGAGAGCCAACTGAAAATGTACAAGTGATGGAATTTAAAAATCACCATATGGCAACCATAATAGTAATAAATGATTCAGGCAAGATACTAAAACTAAAACTAGTGGGAGAAAGCTGGAGGAGTGACAGCATACTTGCAGAGTCTCCAACTATCTTCCTATAAGATGCTTACTCATCACAAAGGGGACAACAGTAGCTGAATAGTGGAGAAGCTGGACACACACCACCTCAACCTAGTGACCCACGTGGACATCACCAGTCATGGAGTGTATTGGGACCGTGTGCCTCTTGATCAGTTTTATGGTATTCCAGCCTAACGTGCCCAACCTGACTCCTAAAAAAAATTTTATCCTCACTTGAGGGCATTTTTTTCATTGTTTTTAGAGAGAGAGGAAGGTGGAGGGAGGGAGAGACATTGATTGGTTGCCTTTCACAGGCTCCCTGACTGGGGATTGAACCCACAACCCATGTATGTGCCCTGACGGGGAGTCACACCTGCAATCTTTTGGTGTAGGAGCCAATACCCAAGCAACGAAACAACACCAGCCAGGCCTGAATCATCTTGAGGAAACACCGGACAAACCCAACTTGTGGGACATTTCTGTTAGTCGAACTATGTCCCCCAAAAGATAGGTTGAAGTTCTATCCCTTCAGAATGTGCCCTTATTTGGAAATAGGGTCACTGCAGATGTGATTAGTTAGGATGAGGGCCTTCGCCATACAATGGGCCTTAATCCAAGGACTGGTGTCCTTAGGGGAAGAGGGGAAAAAACACAGGGACACAGACACGTGAGGGGGAGAACGTCATGTGAGAACAGAGGCAGAGGCTGACATGCTGCAGCTGAAACCAAGGGACACCACAGATTGCCAGCAAGCCACCAGCAGCTACAAACAGGCAAGAAAGGATGCTCCCTCCCGGCTTGCAGGGGGTGTAGGCTGCCGCCACCTGATTTCGGACGTGCAACCTCCAGAGCTGCGAGACGATACGTTTCTGCTGCTGGAAGCCACCCTGTCAGTGTAATTTGTTACGGCAGTCCCAGAAACTGATACATCTGTGCTCGCCAACATGCCAATGTCATAAAACACAGATGGAAGGACTGGGGGCTTTTTTAGATTCAGGTACTTTTGATAACTGTTTCCCTCTGAAAGCACCTGTAGCACCGCCGATTCTCATAAAGGGCACTGGCGGCGACTTGTCTGAACTATCCACTCAGGTTTGCCAAGTAGGCTTTTTAGTTTAAAACTGTGAACCTCCTATATCCATTTTTCCTGTCCGGGCCATCGGTAAGAATTTTCGCTGAAGAAAAATGAAATGATCAACGAAGTACCCATCACTCATTCGTCTGAAGAAATTCAGTAGTTTGCTGCTCATCTGCTTTGCGGAGCTCAGTCTCCTGAATGCAACATGGCTGTGTGTCCAGTTCTGGGATCTCACGGAAGGCTTGCCTCCCGCGGTGTGCGTTACCGTCCACTCTCCAGAGGAGGGAGGAAATGGAGCATTTCCTCGTGGTCACGTCGGGGACAACTGGGGTTTCTGCTGACTCTGCAGCACAGCACATCTATGCTGAGGTCTGCTCTGGTTCCTGCACGACCTATTGTTCAAAGTCACCAGTCTATGTGATCCAATTAAGCCAGTTGCTTCAGCTGAGAAAACAGTTTGCTTTATTTCTTTACTCAACTAGCAGATTAATGTCTTGAACCTGATTGGACCTGCTAAGCTGTTGTGTCAGGAGACTGTGTTTCCGATCAGGACTGGGCAAGGACATGGCCGGGGTTGCCTCTCCCCTTCTGTGTGTGGGGATATCCAAGCTGGAGATGCTGAGCAACCTTCAGGTATCATGGGCGGTCAGACACCTCTGTGGGGAACATGTAGCATGGAGTGTTTTTGCCTGATGTAATTCGGGATGCTGGATAATGTTTTGGTATGGCCTCATGTACTATATTAGACATACTTCTACTAAAAAATTATTTGTTGTTTCCCTGAATTCAAATTTACCTGGGCATCCTGTACTTTTACTTTCTATGACCAGATTAGAGGCTAGAATTGTCCCAAAGAGGCATCCTCCTCTTTTGCCATTTCTCAAAACGAAAAAAAATGATGTAAGTGTCTAAGAATATCTGTGGCACAATAACCTCAAAAATAATAAAGACTTAGGAGTAAATCCACCCAAAGAGGTATAAGGTCTCTACACTGAAAACTATTGAACACGAGTCATTGATGAAAGAAGTCAAAGAAGACACAAATAGATGGAAAAATATCCTGTGTTCATGGATTGGAAGAATTAATACTGTTAAAATGTCCACACTACTCAAAGCCTTGTTGATTCAGTGCAATCCCTATTAAGAGTCAATGGCATTTTTTACAGAGGTAGAAAAACAATCCTGAAATTTATACGGAACCACGAAAAACCCCTGAATAGCCAAAACAATCTTGAGAAAGAAGAACAAAGTGGTAGGCGTCTCACTTCCTGATTTCAAGCTATAGTATAGAGCTATGGTAATCAAAGCAATATGTTATTGACACAAAAGCAGACACACAGACCAATGGAACAGAATTGAGAGCCCAGAAATAAACCCACACATTTCCGGTCAACTAATATTTGACAGGAGAGCTGAGACTACACAATGGAGAAAACACAGTCTCTTCAATGATTGGTGCTGGGAAAACTGGATATTCCCATGTAAAGGAATGAAACTAGACCCCTATCTTATACTACTCACAAAAATTTACTTGAAATGGGTGAAAGACTTAAATGTTCAACTGAGAAAACATAAAATTCTAGAAGAAAAAAATGGAAAAGCTCCTGACATGGATCTTGGTAATGATTTTCTTGGGTTTGACACCAAAAGCACAGGCAACAAAATAAAAAATATGCAAGTGGGACTGCACCAAATTGAAAAGCTTCTGTAGAGCAAGGAAATGATGAACAAAAAAGGAGGAAAGTATCACAAACCACGTATTTGATGAGGGGTTAACATCTCAATTACATAAAGAACTCGCATAACTCAATAGCAAAAACAAACAAACAAACAAACAAACAAATATAGCTGACCTTGAACAACACAGGTTTGAATGGCACTGGTCCACTCACATGCAGAGGGCTGACTGTATGCATTGTTTTATACCATTTTTATAAAAGAAAACTGAGCAGCCACAAATTTGGGTATCTGGAACCAATTCTCTGCAGATACTGAAGGCCAACTTAGTTGAGTTTTGGAGGAGTCAAAATTTATATGTGGATTTTTGATTTCAATAGCCCTAACCTAAGTTGTTCAAGGGTCAACTGCCATCCCATTAAAAATGGGCACAGAAGCCGAATAGACATTTTTATAAAGAAGATATGCAAATGGCCAACAGGTACATGGAAAAGTACTCAGCATTACTCGTCATCAGAGGACTGGAAATCAAACCACAATGCTGTCACCACTGCACACTGGCCAGAATGGCTGTCATCGATAAGTTTAGTGATGGCGAGGGCGTGGGGAAGAGGGAGCTCGCACACTGTTGGGGGGGACTGCAGACTGGTGGGGCCACTGTGGCAAACAGTATGAGTCCCCTCTAAAAGTTAAAACTATAACTGCCACGTTATCCAGGAAGTCCACTTCTGGGATTATATCCCAAGCAAACAAAAACATTATGTGAAGCCCTGGCTGGCGTAGCTCAGTGGATTGAGCTTGGGCTACGAAACAAAGTGTTGCAGGTTCGATTCCCAGCCTGGGTCCATGCCTGGGTTGCAGGCCATAACCCCCAGCAACCGCACATTGATGTTTCTCTCTCTCTCTCTCTCCCTCCCCTCTCTAAAAATAAATAAATACAACCTTTAAAAAAACATTATGTGAAAGAGATATTTGTGCCCCCACGTTCATAGTAGCATTAAGCAGTAATTATTTCCGGTAACCATGTTAACAACCTAAATGTTCCCTGACGGATGAATGGATGTATGTATGTTTGTATATGTGTGTACACACACTGGAATATTATTCAGCCATCAGAGGAGGAAATTCTGTCATTTGAGACAACCTGGATGCATGGATGGACCTTAAGGGCATTATGCTAAATGAAATAAGCCAGACGGTGGAATCTTAAAAGAACAAAATCCAAACTCATAGAAAAAGAGACCAGATTTGTGGCTACCAGAGTCAGGGGTGGGTGTAGATGGGGAGAGGGGGAGTTGAAGGAAGGTGGTCGGAAGGTACCAAGTTCTGGTCACCACATTAGTAAGTACTAGAGGTGCCATGTGTAACGTGCTGACCACAGTTAACGTTGCCGAGTGGTATGCAGGGAAGTTGTCAACAGTAAATCCTAAGTTCCCATCACAAGGGAAAAAGCATTTTCGTGTCCATGTGAGATGATGAATCTTAATGTACTGTTGTAATCAGTCCACAATAGAAGTCAAATCATTATGCTATACATCTTAAACATATACAGGGCCGTATGCCAATGATATCTCAATAAACTGGAAAAATGTAGAATATCTGCAGGGTATTTAGAGATAATCGGAGACGAGCGTGGTGCTTGATGACTCTTGCTGACTCACCTGACACAAAATCCACAGAGATCCGATCTGGGTGCCTATTATGTCTTCTATATAAACTGAGTTATACGCAGGGGCCATGCAAATTGTGATGTGCTGCTTGGCCTGCTTTGCTCTGTTTCCACTGTTAGGTGCATGCCTAGACTCCCCAATGAGATTGTAAACACACCAGGGCAGAAACTCTGCCTTCTTTTTATTCTGGAATCTCCAAGACCAGCAAAACATCTGGGTACCAGGAGGTGCTCAGAAGTGGTATAGATGATGATGAAGGTGGGACTTAAGGACCCTGGTCTGAAAGCCAGGGAGTATTCTAGCAATATCGGTGGGAGTTTACACCGTGCTCCAGGAGCGAGGCTGGAGGCCAGTGGAGTTACCTGGTCTGGAAATAGAGCTCATCTGTGTCTTCAGAGGCGTCCACCGAAGCCCTTCTCTGGTCTCCAGAACGAATGCTCTGTCCTTGACTCCGACACAGCAGCAGCCTCCCTGCCACCTGTCAGTGGACCGCTGCCAGAGTGTAATTGCACCGGGTGTTGTGAGAGGAAGCCCGAGTTAAATAAGGCCCTGGCGGAGTCAGGAGGGCCAGTAGAGCCTTTTCTTACCTGTTAATGAAGCCTCATTAGAAACAGCAAGAACCTGTGCTGAGAACTGGAAGCACCAGCCAGCCTTGGCTCAGGCTGCCAACGGGTGATTAATGTGATGATTTACGGCAGCTGCTCTTTGAGATTACAGAGCAGAGGAGACCAGAGAGTGTGGCCTGGCCCAGTGTGCAGGCTGATGGAGACTTGGGGGTGGGTGCAAATCGTTTCTCCCCTTCTTCTAATGGCCGAAACAGCTTCTAGGTCATGGAAAAGGCATGGCCATTCAGACACAGAAGTACCTCCTTTGGATGGCTGACCTTTCATGGCCCTCCCACTGTATTTAGGTTAGGCATTTTGGTGTTAGCTGGCGGGGAGCAAAAAATTAGTCATAACAAGTAAGAGAAAAAGAAACAGCTTAGTGTACAGTGCATACAACACAGCGAGGCCAGCCACACACCGTGTTTTCTGGGGAAGGCCCTTGTATCCACTGGTTAGTCATGGGCACCCCTGCATTGTTGCTTTGCTTCTCTTTCAAGCTTTCTTAAGAGCCAATAAGGCTTCTATTGTTTCTGTTGGCCGTGGCTATATGGAACCGCAAATGCTGGGGGGAGGGTGTCTTCAAATGTGCCCGTAGTGGACACGTCCCCCTGTCCGGATCAGACTTTATGAGGACAAAGACTCGGCTGGGATATTTTGGTCTGTGATTCTGCGTGACAGGTGGACTGACAGAAGCTTGAGGGAAAAACTAAAAAATGGAGGTTGGGTGTGTGTGTGTGTGTGTGTGTGTGTGTGTGTGTGTGTGTGTGTGGTTTTGGAGGCTCTGAGAGCCTGTGTAGGATACAGGTGGTGGTTTCACTTTTAATCAGAAGGCAGCGGAGCCTTGCCTGGGTAGGTGGCAGATGCAGGAACTATATTTGGCTGGCCTGGGCCCTGACCCTGGAAGAAAATTCTGAGGCTCCAAGTGAGGTAAGCAACCACAACCTAACTAATCCCTCAGACTTAAACTGAAGTTCGCTTTACACTGACTGCGAGGTGCTCTGACGACAGCGGTGAGATGTGTGTGTCTGCACGTCAACACCCATGCCGAGTGCGTTAAAGAGGTATGAATGCTTTGCGCTGCCTGCAATTATGACACACGCAATACAGCACCACGCCTGTCCCCTCTCTAACAAGAGTGCTGTTTTCGCCCCCAATCGTGGCAAGCTTGCCTGCCTTGAGCTGAACTCTTGCCCAGGTAGTGCATTTGCGTCGATAAACCCAAGAGCAGCTGATCCTTGGGTGGCAAGGGAGATGGCATCATGCTCAAGGAACTTTCCGGAGCCTTCAAGAATGGCTTCCTGAGCAAAAAGGCCAGGCAGGCCAAGTGATATGGAGACAGGCTAGTAAGTCAGGACAAGCAGAACAGGGAAACTGAGACAGATCATTAAACAGCCAAGCAGTTTGCAGACTTCTAGTAAATCTCATCTTCTCTAAATCAAGGACACTTGGTTTGCACTTCTCCTCCCCAACTGGAGGAAAAATAGCTTAACTCAGCCCACTCAGGGAGATAGATAGCAGAAATCCAATTAGCGACATTTGACAACCACAGCCAAGGACAGATGAAGTTAAAAGAATAAATCTCATTTTTGGAGCATCAGCATAAAGCCAATGAGTGTTCTATTGAGATATTCTCCTAAGACCTTCCCTAAACCCCCAGCCTTTGAAACCCTCGAGATGAAGCAGCTAGCACGAGCTCTCTCCCCCACTCCCCACAGGCCGGCATCTCCTAAACTCTAAAAGGCCCCATGAGACTTGCAGCCGGGAGAGCAATGGGTAGAGGAGGCAGCTGGTCCTGGACTGACCCCCTGAACCTGTTTCTAAGGCCCCGTCTTCTCCTTTCTTTCCTATGACATTTCTAGAGAATCAAAGCAGCCCAGCCTAGGTGCTCCTGGTGCTTCTGCTATGCTAAGCCCTTCCTTGTTCCACTGTCCCCAGCTTTAATAAACACACTCTCAAAATCACCTGGACTCGTGTTGTGAAATCTTTCCCGAACAAAATCAAGAACCCACACACTTCCAGTGGGCCCTGGGCAGCCCCTCTCGGGGCCAGGTCCCCTTTCTGGTAACACTACCTGCCTCCATCTGATAGAACAAGGTAGGCAGACTGGAAGCCGCACACGAAACATTTATTTGGAGAGAGACAGGGAGGTTGCTAAGCTACAGACTACTTAAATTTAAGGCAGAAGGACCCTCTCTCTCCACTTCCAGGAAGCTTTTCAGCTCAAGCTGAATCAACCCGGGAATCTCGCAGGTAATCCAGCTTGGGGTAGGTGGGGGATAGATGGGGTTTTGGGGGTTGGTGGGGGGTAGGGAGAAAATCCTTAAGAAACTTCATGGTGAGGAAGGCAGCGTTTCCTTCACGAAAAGAGAAAGTTTCTTCATTGCCTGAAACAAATAAAGAAAAACACATTTGAGTGAGAGAAGCCATGAGTGACGGAAATTAGTACAGACATCACAGGAAGAGTGTAGGAAAGGTGGGTGTCTCGTGGAAAGAAGTTGGCCTTTGGAACAAAACAACTTGGGTTTCACATCCCTGCTCCGGGGTTGTTAGCCGCGTGACCTCGAGCAAAGGACTGAAGCTCTCTGAGGCTTTGCTTCTCTTCTGTAAAATGGGGATGATGATGTCACCCCAGCAGGGTTTCAGGGAAAATGGAGATAACAGAGAATGTGAAACTGTGCTGGCACATCCCAGGCACTCACTGAATGGTATTCTTGTATTCCTGAAGAAAAGTCAGCCTAACTTGGTGCTTTGTGTATATGTTTAAAACAAATGTGTGCATCTATTCAGATGTTCATAGTCATATGCAAAAATTAACTCGGTCAGAAACATCTAGCTTTTGTGATCAACAGTAACCATCCCATGAAAAGACAGTTGAAAAAGTGCTTGATGACACACTTTCCCTGTGAAAGGGGGAGGGGTTAGGTGGCCTCCATGCAGCTCCCTGGCGTTCTGAGGAAAGGGATGGGTGTTACAGAGTGCGTGCGTTGCAGAGAGCCGGGAGCCGGGGCTCCAGTCCCGGCTCTGCCTCCACCTGCCCGCCGGATCACAGAAAGTTCCTTTTCTGCTCTGGGCCTTTGTACATTATTTTTTGCTGGGGCTTGGACTATATAATCACTAAGTTATCTCTTAGAAATGATATTCTATTCCTTATTCAATGCATGCCACAGAAAGGACCTTGGAGGGAGATATGGAAACCTAGAATTATGATAGAATAAAGGCTTGGATTTCCTTAAAGAGCTGGCAAGAAGCTAGTCCCAAGACTCAGGCATATGCTCCTGGAATCCTTGCCCATTAAAAAAAGACTGCGTGTATACATCTATGTACATATGTGCATATATATACATGTATATCTACATAGACATTATGTCATCCCTTCTCCTGGCCTCTCTCCAGTACGGAGGCTGGAAAAGCTAAAAAGTTGCTTTCCCAGCACCCCTTGTACGTAGGTATGGTCAATGAAATCAAGGACAGTCCATTGGAGGACTTCTCAAACATTTTTCCTTCTCTGACTGACAAAGAAGTTACCCAAGGAGAGGCCCTTTTGCTGTCCTCTCTTCCTTCCCCCTTCTTGTTGTGAAAGAGGACATAATACCTGTAGCTGTGGTAGGCGTTTGGCAACCATGGGTGACAAAGAGGAAGACAAAAAATCAATGTGTCAGGCAGGGATGGCATATCAGAATGATGAAAAGAGCTTGGGACCTTAATGAAATCATGGAGAAACCTAGACCACCCTGTTCCTGGAACTTGTAAGCAGACACGGTTTGTGCCTCGCTGCTCACAGTGTGGTCTGCAGGCCAGTGGTTCTGGCATCACCCAAGAGTTTTGTTAGAAATGAAGAATCTTAGGCCCCAGCCCAGACCCACTGAAGTAGAATCTGCATTTTATTTTATTTTATTTTATCTTATTATTTTTTAATTTAAATTATTTTATTGTTGTTCAATTACAGTTGTCTGTATTTTCTCCCCACCCCTTCCTCCCACCTCCTCCAAACCCATCTCCCTCCCTTGCTTCCACCCTCCCCCTTGGTTTTGTCCATGTATTCTTTAAGAATGTGCATTTTAAAGAGATGCCCATTTAAAGAGAATGTGCATTTTGGGTACTATGGGTGCACATCAAATGTCAGGTGCATTGGTTTATAGACCCACTAATTAGGCTCTATTACATGCAGCTGAAAGCATTCCTAATAGTTACCATGTATGTACAGCAAGTCCTCACATAACATTGTCAATAGGTTCTGGGAACTATGATGAAACCAATTTTACTATAGAATAATTAATATAAATAAGTTCCTATGACATGTCATCAACATTATAATGAAATGCTGTTGAACTAAAAGACTTTATTTGAGAACCTGCTGTACTCAGTATGTATGAACACTTATAGGTATGTCTATGTGTGCACATCTGTTCATGTGATTATAGGCAGGTGCACACACACGTGTATACATGCATATATATTTGTCTATATACTTGTGCACATATGTATGTGGGAATAGAAGAGTCCTGGAAGGACAGAGCTAAGCTATGGGACTGTGTGTGTGTGTGTGTTGGGGAGTTCGGGGTGATTTCTTCTATCTCAATTACTTCTAAGTGTTTGAAAACAATATTTTTTAAAACAATGGGTTGTGCTCCTTCTATAATTAAACAAGAAGAGAGACTCACTCGCTCTCCTCCCGGTCCAGCAGAGCGTGGTAGGACGCCAGGTCCCTCTGCAGCTGGCACCTGTGAGCCAGCAGATGCTCACGGGCCCGCTGCTGCTGCTCCGCCTCCTCGCGCACCTCCCGGAGCTCCGCCTCCAGCCTGCTGACTACGGTTCCCAGGTTCTGTAGCTCCAGGTCATGCCAGTGCTTGGCATCATGCAAGGTGTTCTCCAGGCCTCGTTTCTGCAAGAAGGAACATGTCCAAACTCAAGGCAGACAGGCAGGGTCCTTGGAGTGGGAGGCATGTAGAGCAGTGGGAGGGGCTGGCATTGGTCTGGTCCTCCATTTCTTCAAGGACAATGACCTTGCTAAGCTTATATGGCTTGGTGTGGAAATAATGAATTTTCCTCAGGAGGCCAGACTCTTATTTAGTTTAATTCACTGATTGTTCTGATGGGGTGAGGGTGGATGTGTGTGTGTGGGATGTGCAGCGGGGGGGGGGGGGGGGTGCGGTGAGGGCAGGAAAGGAAGGAAGAGAAAGGGGATGGGGGGATGGGGAGAGATGAAATATAAGAATGAAAGATGAGTGAGAAAATGAGAGAGAGAGAGAGAAATTCACACACCCATACACACACACAGGGAAGCAGTTGGCAGGTGTCTCTTCAAAGGAACCTTGCTCTCTCAGTGGCCTCTGGGCCTTTTTGCTCAGGTTTTCTCACCCCCTGGGGGGCGGATTTCCCTTCCACTGCTGAAACCCCATCCATCATTCAGCTCAAATGCTGTTTCCTCTGACATTCTTTCCCAGATTACGAGTTAGAATGAATGTCCCTGGCCTTTCCATACTCAGCACTTTTTTCTCCAGTGTTTTGGGTGCACATTTTGGCTAATCCCTTTCCTTCTGGCTGCCCCTTCACTGTGGGGGCCCCACTGCCCCTATCCTGAGCCTGCTTCTCTCTGAGCTGTGCCCCCGGGCCTGTGTTCATGGGTCTCTCCCCTCTGCCAATGACTCCTGCCTTGGCACTTCTAGCACAGACCTTTCCCCCAAGCCCCGACCCATGATGAACTTCTTGCTGGAACTACGTACAGTCCAGGGCACCTTGAATCAAGGCGTCCAAAATGGATCCACTCTCTTCCCCTTGGACCTGTTGGTCTTTCCTATTCTGTGCTTCAGCAGGTGAGCTCATGAGAACTAGAAACTGGGGAAAGACATGCCCCTGACCTTCTTGCTTCCCTCCCAAATTCAGTCATTGTGGAATCCTGCCTCTTGAGCATTCTGAAAAGTTTCCACATTTGTTCCCTCTCTTCTCCAGTCACCAATACCCAGGATCGATGCTTATCACCTCTCATCTAGGGTAACCTCATGGCCTCTTAGCTTGTCTTTCTGCCTCTAGTTCCTCCTTCTGCTACGTTCCCCACACGGAAGCTACGGTGCTCTGTTGAAAGTCCAAACCTGGGCTTGTATCTCCTGTGCTTTAACCACATCTGCAGTGTCCCTAACAAGGCACATGGGAGTGGCCTGGCATCTTTCCATCTTTACCCCCACCACACCTAAGTGGGGAACACAGCTAGTCTTTGAGTAAAACGGGGTTCATGCTGTTTCCTGCACCTGCACCATCCTTTTCCATTCCTTCCATCCTCTCACCTGGTTGGCTCCTACTCATCCCCAATTCTAAGCTCAGGGGTCACCCCCCTACCCCAGAAAGCCTTTCTTGATGCTCTCTTGCCCCTATCACCACCTGCTGGGTTAGGTGCTCCTCCTCTTGGTTTCCATGGCTGCCTGAGTGCACACGTGCCCTGGAACTTTCAGAGTGGGTTGAGGTCCTTAGGGGCATGTGTCCTCTAGCAGATGGTGAGCTCTTTGAGAGCAGGGACCAAGTGTCTGTAACCCCAGTGACAATACAGGGCCTGGCACAGTGTAGGTGTAGATGCCTGTGTGCGTAGGTTGCTCAGGATGACAGCGCTTAAGTACACTAATCACCCTATTTATCTGTCTCCCTGCTAGCTGGAAACCTTTTTCTCATCTCCCTGTGTACCATGCCCTGCATGCTGTAGGGCTGACCACAGATGCCTTTAAAAATCTGTGTACATCTGTCTAACATTTTTAATAGTTGTAACTATGGTGAACCTATAATTTAGTATCTGGCTTTTTACATAACACGTAAGAAACACATAAATATCTTTCTAAATTGGATAGAGTCAAATTTTGCTGAAACAAATTCCTGTACCCTGATCCCAAGGAGGAGATTTTTTTGTACCCTTTTGACCACTGTGGCTGAAATGAAAGATTTTTGGTTATTGATGCTGTCTTAGATCCCAGCTGTTGCTAAGTGGGGTCACCATATTATCTTATTTAAATCTTAATTCCATGGGATACAAGGATGTTGAGTCAGATTCCCATCCTACATTTACAGGTAGCAAACTGTGATTGGTAGTTGAATAGATGTATATTAGTAACTGGTCTAAGGCTATTATTTTGCTGATGGGATCTGAGAACCCCCCTATGACAGTGAGGATACAGAAATGGCCACCCCAACTTTGAGAATTATTGTTCCATCTCTCCCACAGTCCCCAGGTTTTCTCCCTTTGTTTATCAGGAAATTGTTTGGTTTATGAGTAGAGGTTGTTGACATTGGACCTGTAACACCTGTGATTTGGAAAGCCATTTTGCAGAGCCATGGTTGAGTCCTCTGTTTATAGTGCTGGATCCAAGTTCAGGGGCGACTCCTGCATGTGGCCTAGGCCTTTTCCCTGATGACTCAGGACCCACTGCCCAGGGTGGGTTCCTGGGAACCTCCGTCTCACCCTCAGAGGCCAAGTTCAGTTTCACCATCTGAGCCCCCCAACATCCTGGCCTGGTTCACACCAAGAGGCTTGAGCCTCAGTCCTGGGACCGGGCCCCTGCTGCACGGGTCCTAGCCCTGGCCTGCTAGGCGGCACGTGTAGCACCAGAAAGCAAACTGAGCCCTCACGAGCACCCTTACTCCCCAGTTTATGGGGATTTGAAGGGATGCCCTTGAGTTATAAACCCTCCAGAAAGTAACATAGCAACCTATTAATTTCTGGTCTAGAATTCCTGATTTGAGTTGACTGAACACAGAGCTTAGTATGCCTCAGGCACCATTATTAGTGCCTGGCTGCTGGTGTAAATGGTGTCTGGCTGGAAAAGAAGGCCAAACATCTCATCAGCTTGGCTTCTGAGGCTCATGTAACCTGCGGGCGCCTTGTGTGTGCACAGGTTGCTCTGAGTGAGGATGACAGGGTGGCTGGATGAACTCTGCCATGTTTGAAGGCTATGGGGGGTATACTACCTGTTCTGGCTCTGTCTGTGCTCCTAACCTTGGCTACAAGGTGCAGTGACCAGAACTCTGATCTACCTGAGCCAGAAGGTGACAGAGGCAGCCTGTCCTGAGTCCTAGGCATGGCTAGCATGTCACCACACCTAAGTCTCTGGTTGTGGGTGTGAGTTTTTTTTCCATTTGTTCCAACAGTTAGAACCATGGGTTTAAGTTAGGGGACCAGATGATGCAAAGTTGGGGTTACTTTACTGGTGGTTCTATGAATGCTATAGTGATAATTAATAATGCTGTTTATTGACAGCTCACTCTGTGCCAGGCACTGCGCTAAGGGCTCACACTATCTCAGTAATCATCCCAATGGCTTTATAAGGTAAATCCTGTTATGGTCCAGGGGTAGATCACTTTTTCAAAGGCAGCTGCCACAGTGATCTCCGCCCCACCTGCTCTTTCTCTATGGGCCATTGCTGTGGCCCCATCAAGAAGTGGAGTTTCGTTCTCTTCCTGTTGATTCTGGACTGGTTTTGTGACTGCTCTGACAGTAGCATGCTGCCTGAGTGATGTCCAGGGACTTCCCAGCCCAGGTGTTAAGAGAACTGCTAGTTTTTGTGCTCACACTCCGATGGAAGCCGGACCCCAGTCCAACTCTGCAAGACTCCGATGACATGAGGGAGTCACAGTCAGCTACACAGAGGGGACACAAGGAGAGAGGAAAAGAGACGCACAGCTGAGGCACCAGATGTGGGAGCTGAAACGGCCGTTCTTGGATGTTCCAGCCCCAGCAGGTGCTACATGGAGCAGGGAAGAAAAAACCCTCTCTGAATTCTGCCTAAATTGTCCTAAGCCACGAACACAGCAGATAAATACAAATAGATCCTCACTTTATAAAAAGTGAGAAAATGGAATTTTAGTGGTCACACAGCTCATGGTAGAGGAGCCAGGGCTGACCCCAGCCTGAGTGCCAGCCCTCCCGTTCGTTCCATAGGGTGGGCATGGTCTCGGACAGAAAGGTAGCCAGCGGGGCTTGGCTCCTCCACTTCTTTGTGTTAGGAGGAAAGCCCCAGAGCCACAGACTTCTCATCTGCAAAACGGGATGGTAGCCACAGCCCAGCCCTCTTCTCAATGTTTCTGCAAGGATCCGATGAGAGAATGCATATGAGCGTGTTCTTATTACTATTGGTGTCACTTGGAAGAAATTTTGCTTTCAGCGCTGTACCGAGTAATTTGGGGACATAAAAGTGATTACACCTTGTCCCTGCCCTCAAGTAGTTAGTGCCACTTTGGTGGATGAGCTAATTTCATCACAGGCACCACTGTGAGTGTGAGTGGGTGGCAGGTGGGAGACACCACCCAGCTGTGGGAGTCAGGAGCTGTGCATTTCAGCTCACCTGTGCTCAGGGTATGCGGTAGGGGTGGGCACACCTGTGGGGAGGAGTCTCCTCCCAGCCACGGGGAGGACGCATCCAAGGACTGAAGGGTAGGAAAGTAACGGACGAGTTCTGGACATTAACATGAAGCCTGAGCTGGGAGACGGTGGGAGGTCTGGCAGAGGAAGGCCTCTGTGGTGGACCGGGCCCAGGGTTAGGGACACTGCAAGTGCAGACGAGAGGAGACAGTAGATGGAGGAATGTCCAGACGGGGCAACACAAGACAGCTGGAGTCTGATGAAGGAAAGAGGTGGCGGATACAGCTTCAGAGGTCTGTTGAAGTGGGAAATGGAAACCAGAGATCTTGTGTTGGCGGATCTTAATTTTATCAGCAGGATAATACAGGTGGCAGCACCTGCTGAGGGACAGCGGTGCGCATGTGCGGGGGGGCTCACCGAGAATGGAAACGGTTGGGAGCACCCACTCTGAGGAGCACAGCACCCTCCACTTCCTTCAGTTCTCTGTGCAGAGGTTTCCCCCACCAGCCAAGGTCCGAGCTCTTAGAGGGCAGGAAGCTCCCGATTCATATTTGCCTCCCAGGGTCTACGGGAGGGCTTTGCACATAGTAGGCACCCAGTGTATGCATGTGGAGTGTGTGCTGAGTGATGGGCCACCTGCCATTTAGGAGTAATTCATCTGGGCTTTTTTGATGGTGTGGCCTTGAGAATATGTTCTCAAATCTTTTCCCTGGAATTTTCTGTCACCAGAAGGACATCTGGGGAGGGAAGGGCAGCCCCTTAACTGTGCCTAAAGCACAGGGGGGAAAGCCAGCACCCCTAACATTAGGGTGTTTACCAGTGGTTCTGGCAGGTGAATGAAATAATGAGCATAAATTCACATAAATAATGCCATCTCTTTTAGATTTTTTAAGAAGTGAAAGTGTGAAACAGCATTGCTTTAAAAAGTAGTTTCCTGATTTTTCTCACTTCAGATCCTTTCCTCTCACCCCCTTGCTCTGACCCAGATCCCAGCAGAGGATGAGTAGGGCAGAAGGGGAGCACGTGGTGCGGGTCACGTGTGGCAAGACGACTGCACCTCCTCCCTGAGCTGCCCCGGCCCTGTGTGGCTTTGCTGGCCAGAGGACAATGGACCCCAGTGACCTGAAGACCCGCGAAGGAAGGGAACTGGGGGCGATAGGATGATCTTGACAACAGGCAGGGAGAAAGTTGTTTCTGAGGGGAGCCGACTAGAACTAACTCCTTGGCAGGCTGTGGCTGCAGCGGAAGGTTGGGGGGGGTGCTGCTGGTTTAATGATGGGGCTGATTCGGGTGGCAAAATTGAGATGCAGATTTATGGGGTGTGGTGGAAGAAAAGGGCCTTAACAATGGTATCTAATCAGCCCCAGGACTTGAGGCTGGTGGGCGAGAAGGGTTTCTTGGGCCTCAGTGGTCTTCAGATCATCTCTGCAGTACACATGGTGCCCTCCAGGGGGCGTCCAGGAGGAGCTGTGCTTGAACTTTAGGCCATCTCAGAGAGCAGAGGTGCACTGCTGTACTACTAACAATCATTTAAATTAATAATAATAATTAATGATGCGAGAGAGCCACTCACAACCACAGTGAGTCTGAGTCTGAGGGGCTTTCTAGATGTCTTAGGTTGAGTGCCCCAGAAACAGAGCCTGAGACAGGGACCCTGGTGTGGATATAATTAAGGGGTTGCCCTCAGGAAAAGGGGGAGCAAGGAGAGCAGGATGGGGCAGGGAAGGTGATGAGCCAGGAGGTGGTCATGGAGGCGTCTGGCTACAGCTTGACCCCACAGAGCCTCTGGAGGGTGAATTACACTAAGGGCTGGTTCCACTTTGACACAAGGGAGCTGGGTCTTCAATTCCCCTGTGAGCCAGCCATTGGCTGGGAAGGGGGCTGGCCTAACTTCCCGAGGGCGGGTGTCTTCTGTTTGGCTGAGGGCAATTCTCTGGAGAAGGGGGGCAGCAGAGGAGGAGCATCTGCGGGCACGAGTGGCCAGCACTCATGGCGGCAGCCTGGTGAAGCGTGTCTGGGCTGGGCACTCACCGTGTCTACCACGCTGTGATTCGGTATCAGATAACCTTTCAGGCCTCAAAGACCTGCTGTGAGATGGAAGTCCCTTGTATATTGTGACCCGCAGGACTGCAGTTCAATGGTGGAGAGGTAAAATTGTTCCAAGAAAAGCCAGGTCTCCTCCTGGCCCACTCACCAGGGCGCGCAAGGATTCCGTCTCAGCCTGGAGGCTCTGCACTTGGCACGAAGCGTCGTGCACCTCCGCCCTGAGGGCGGCAGCCAGCTTCTCCTCCTGGGTCTGGGCCAGGCGGGCCACTTCTGCCTGCTGCTGTGGACAGGGAGGTCTCCGTGAGCAGGATGAGCGGAGAGGCCGCCGCCGCCTCCGTCCTCCCCCTCCCCTTTCTGATGACCGCCCCACTGCTTCTAACTCAGAGGAAACTGCTATTAGATTTAAGAATTCCTGTTTTTCTATAGGTGCACACACCAGCTTGTAATAAACATTCAGTTTGAACATATAAAGCATGCAAATAGAATGACATTCAAAAGATTTTCTAAAGAATCTATGGTAGCGCCCTGGCCGGGTGGCTCAGCTGGTTGGAGTGTCGTCCTGTACACCAAGGGGTTTCTGTGTGATCCTCGGTCAGGGCATGTGCTGGGCTGTGGATTCCATCCCGGGTTGGGGCCCTTACAGGAGGCAAATGATCAATGATTCTCCCTCACATCCATGTTTCTTTCTCTCTCTAAAATCAATAAACATATCCTCTGGTGAGGACTAAAAAATTATATGGTAGAAAGCACATAGAATCTTTTTTCCCTGTGCTCTAATTACTCAGTTCACCTGTTTACAGTTTTTTATACCTCCTTCCAGAAATATGTCATATAAGTATTTATAAATAAATATGTATGACCACCCCCTTGCTTTGGTAGTTAATCTATCTTGGAAAATATTCTAGTATATCCGCACATACACGTCCATCACATTCTTTTACACAGGACTGCCCTGTTGGGAAGTACCATAATTATTTAGAAGCCCCGCAATGAGGGGCACATCTGTGGCTTCCAGTCTTTGCCTGTTGTAATCAATGGCGCAAAGCATAACCTACATCCCTCATTTTGAGTCCGTGGGAATATCTCTGGGGGTAAGTTCCTGTTGTGGAATTGCTGAATCAAAAGTGTAGACATCTGTGACTTGGATGAATGTTGCCAAATCGCCCTTCCGAAAATCTGTAACTCCTTCCAGCACTGTAACACAGTGCCCATTGCCGCGCCTTGTTCAAATGAGTAATTAACAGGCTTGATCTGATGGTCCCCATTTCCTAGAAAAAGCGTGTCTGGCCACAGCTGTGACTACGAAGGGGCAGGTCTGTGTTTTGGGCCTTCTCCCTGAGCAAGACGGACATGCTATGATCCCTCCCCACGTGCTCAGGGGAGCAGGATGTTGTTACTCCTCTCTCCGCTGGGAAAGGGGAAAAACGAGAGATTGCCCTCAAGATAACTTCAAGCCAAGTCTGATGGCGTGCCACCAAGCCAGGGGGGTAGGAGAAAAGCACTGCTTTGTCTCCTAGTTTACTGGCTTTTTGGATTGGCCACTTTTATTCCATATGAATACTTACTTATTGAATTATGCAAAAATAATCCAATCCAACTGACTGGCTCAGAAACCCCACGTCAAAAGGCTCATACCGCAGGAGTAGTTCTTGCAGTTTTTGCTGTTGGGAGGCTGTAAGGAACTCAGCACAAGTGCCCACTGAAGGCCTGGGATCAGCTGAAGGAAAGCAGAAGCCGTGGGCACAGCTCCAGCTGGTCACCTGGGCCACCACTCAGCCTCTCTGTGCCCCTGTCTCTGCCCATAGGGTGCAGATAACAATGAGTGGTAAATGATAATCCCATGACTATCCCCCAAATCACATGAGGCTTCCTTCAGGTTATGCATGTAGAAGCTTTTAGAACTTAAAAGCATGCAGACACTGGCCGTATATGCTTTCTATATGTGAAAAGTAGTGTTAACCAATAAATGCATTTGTAAAGCCACTATGAGTTGAATACTGCTAATGACAACTAACCCGTGTGCAGGAGTACTGACTCTGGGCCAAGCACTCAGTTAACAGCTTTTAGTCTGTGATCTCATTTAATTTTCATGACCCCATGAAGCAGGTGTCACGATTATTCCCATTTTACATGAGGAAACTGAGATTGAGTCATTTTTCAAGATCATGTGGTCCTGGGGGTGGAGCTGGGACCCGTGCAGCAGCAGACCCCAGAGCCATGCTCTTAACCAGAGCTTAATGCTGCCGCTCCCACCGGTCTTAGCCGAAGACCCTGAAGTTGGAGTTGCCTTCCCAAGGTGAAGGTGGATCACTCTAAAACACCCTCATTGTCTGCCAAGTCCTCCCGTGATCAGTGGTCCCAATGTTCCTTCTCTCTTTGGGGCTGGGACCTGGCCAGATGGGCTGTGTGGGTGCGTGGGGGCAGGAGAGGGGTGTCCTGACAGGCAAGTGGAGTCAGGTGGCCCAGCCTCGCAGAGGGGCCAGTGGCAGTGTGAGCTGGGGCCAGCGGCTCCCCTCAGCTTACGAGAGCCGCGTGTTAAATTTTCAGAAATTTTGTAAGCTAGTTGTTGTTAAACACCGCCATTGTTAAAAATCAAATTATACCAACTCACAATTAAATAAGTTATATTAAAAATGGTAATAAATACTCAAAATGCATCACTTGCTAATTATTTACATTTTGTCATTATCTGCTGTCATTACACTGATGGCACCTGTGTGGTGGAAAGGACTGGTGTGTCCCTGCCCAACTCCGTGTTCATCAACCTTGAGCTGCTAGTTTGAAATCAGCGTAGACACCGTGAGTCACTGTTTTACTGATTGTCTAGACTTAGAAAGGGAGGCAGAAAATGGTAACAATGCAGATCCAACTTAAAAGTGGGTCCTATCTGCAGCTGTTGCACTGTGAGTGGCACAAAAACCAGAGGGCACATCCCTCCAACGTTTGGAAACTGTTATCTGACCCATGGAGAAGTTACATCATTGGTGAGTGAACTCATGAAGGTCAACACAAATCAACCAAGATTCCCATCAGAGTTATCCTCATTTATCATTGAGTGACTTTTTGTATAGTCAGGTATTAATAGTCAGACATTTTTCTGTAGTCTGATCTGGTGACACTATTGTCGGTGACAGAATTATAAAAATGGTTGGTGGGTTTTGCAAGAGATAGCAAGTCACACTGCAGTTACAGGTGCAAATGGAAAGGCAAAGCAGGTATTCATCTGAAAATTTATGTTATTTCTAAAATTAGATGAATAAAATATCACCAGAAATCCTATGTCACTTTTATGTGGCATTGTGAATCTGACTGACGTGTACATGCACACGCTTACATTCCCGCCATGCCCCGCACAGCTGTGAAATGTGGCTGGGGCAGCGTGGGTAAGAGCCGGGCATGAGCGGACGGAGGGCAGGTTCCAAAGCCTTGGTGGGTGGGT
This sequence comes from Phyllostomus discolor, assembly GCF_004126475.2. Classification (NCBI taxonomy): domain Eukaryota; kingdom Metazoa; phylum Chordata; class Mammalia; order Chiroptera; family Phyllostomidae; genus Phyllostomus; species Phyllostomus discolor. The sequence goes on along the minus strand of NC_040909.2, from coordinate 30,574,334 downwards.
CTGGACTGAAGCTGCTGGCCGAGGCTGTAGCCACAGTCCCCATTAGATCTGCCTGTCCCTCCTGTCAACCCAGACAAGTGGCTTGTATTCAATGGTACGTACCAGTGTCTGGAGGGATGAATCCCTAGGTTTCAGTTTCATTAGCAGAATGCTGTCCCTGAGTGTTTCCCAAACATTCTTGGATGACCAACATGGTTTTTCACATATCTGCATACTAATTTGAACTATTTTTATTTTAACCAATTCCCTTTGTCTTTGTAAATAAATGTGTATAAAATGGAAACTGTAGACTGGTCTCAAATTTTGATGTGCGTCAGCATCATCTGGGGAATCTCGTGAAAGGGCAGGTCCTGATTCAGGAGTCAGGGATCTGAGGGCCCAGGAACCTGCATTGAAAACTGTCATCCTGTGATGCCTGGGCCACGGAAGCAAGTTTCTAGATTGCTATAGAAGCCGATGGAACTGCTTTACTTGCTGCAGAGAGAAGATAACTGAAAAATTAATAAACTTAAAACAGAACAATGTTATTTTATTCTAGCAAATGGTACCTGCCAAGCAGCTGAGTCCCAAAGCCTGCTTTCTCTTTGTTGAAAGCTGAGGTTAACAAGTACAAGAGAAGTGTTAATGACCTACCAGACCAAAGGGAAACTTTCTTATAGTTTAAGATTGAAAGAGAAAAAGAAATGAACTTGATCACAACGAATTACATTGCCATTTCATATCACGTCTCCTGCCTTCTCAAACCAGCTTACCACACACTTGCCCTGCATCTGGGAACACTTAGGTGTGTGAACTCACCTAAAATGATTACATGCTCTTCTCCCGTGCCTGTTTAGATTTATACTTTCCAGTTATTGCAATAACTCTACTTCTGTTTCCATTTCGACCCCGTGCCTCCAGACCTCTCCTCACAGATCAAATAGCGGGTGTGTGATTCCTGAGCCTGAGGATAGGAAGGCAGGACTAGCTCTGTTGCTAGGGTGTGTAATGAGATTCAATTATGTTAGTCCCCACTCTTTCAAACCAGCCTGAAATCTTGGCTTCCTCCTGCAGGAGCTGGGCTGCCAGTGGTTGCACCCCACCCACATTTCTGGGGCAGGAGAGCATGTGGACATTTTGAAATATGGTCAACATTTTCAAATTAACAAAGTTTTAACTTTGATTCTCACATGACTGCATGTGAAGGATGGACGTGGGTGAAGAAAGGCAGCATGCTCTTGAGTCAATCAGAATGGAGTACTTCAGGGTTTCCAAATGGAGGGGGAAATGCCACCCAACCCACTTGGCTGACTTGCATTGCCATCCCCCAGAACATCCTTGGCGATGACCCGGAGTTGGAAGGGATGCCAGTCTGTAGTGTGAGGGGAGAGCAGGAGCTGAGAGGGAGGCCGAGTACGGAAGGCCACCGTGCAGGCGTGTCCTGCATGCTCTGCCTTCCCCTGAGCAGTTGCCATGTGGGTTTCAGCAGGTCACTCAAGCTCTTTGGTTTGTGAGTGGTGAAAGACAGCTATGCTCTGCTACAGAGTATGACCAATCGCCTCGTTCTGAGCATCTTAGACCTCCCAGGATCATACTGAGCTCATTACATTATCAATGGAGAAGGGGCAAGCAAGGCTGGGACCCGGGGTCCCAGTCCTGTGTCACAGAGGAACCTTATCCCACGGGGAGGCACAGAGCCTCAGTTTGGAAAGAGCCTGACAGAGCCTGGCACAACCTTTTAGGCCCTCAGGACAGAGGCCTCCCAACTGCACATTCCGCAATGCTCATTCTTAAAATACGAACACAAATCATGGCTCCCCACTCCATGTGACCTGTCCAAGTCAGCCTACTGGGTGGGGGTGTCAGTCAGGGAGGAGCTGTATAGTAAATCTGACAGGCTCAGTGACCAAAAGTAACCTCCCAGGATGATTTGATCATAAATTCCTAACTGAGCAGGCCCTGGTGGGTTGTAACACCTTAGGCCTGTAATTTCCTTAGTAAAAGGCTTATTTTTGTTTTAAGCCCTGTCCATTGTTCTTGTTCATCTAGGTTAACAGCCCTTTGGAATGCTGAAGCAATCTTTTTACCCAAACCCCTTCTAAGTCTAATTACCCTCAGGGGAGCCCTGGATACTTTTGCTCCCTGTATACTGTCCCTGTTTGCAGTAAGTATTCAGTGTTACTCTCCTGTACTCACCAATGTAAAAGATACATGTATCTCTCCACCTTACTTCTTATCCAGTCACACAGATTTCTTCCCCTTGCTTTGCCCCACCTCCTTAACTACCACCAATAGATTTCATATAATCTTCCTTCCTTTCCTCCTTTGATTCCAAACACGCATAAAAAGGATTGCAAAACTGCCATTTTCCAGGGCATTTTCTCAGTCCATGGAGATCTTGCTTTGGGGCGTGTCCTCAGTTTGGTTCAAGTAAACTCTTGTAAAATTTTTTATAGGTTTGGACATTCTTACGTCAATAGTAAAAAAGTTGATTCATAGCTCTACTACCTTCTAAACTATGTGGTCTTGGGTGAACTACCTAACCTCTCTGTGCTTCAGTTTCCTCCTCTGCAAAACAGATAAAATCACAATACTATCGCATCTTGGAAAGATTAAATGTGAACATGCCTGTAAAATACTTAGTTCACTGTCTGGCACTTGAAAAATGCCCAATAAATGCTTTGCCAACACTGCTTTCACGGCACATCCCTTTCTGCTGATGCAGAAGATGGTCTTTCTACCCACTGCCTGCCACCTCCACTGCAGCCAAACTCCACATGAGATTGTGGGTACCCTGTGTGCAGGGACAACTTCTTGGTCACCCCCTACCCTCTCTGGGGACCCAGTATGGCTTTTTATACTCAGTATGCGCTCAACAGCATTTACTGAAGGCCTATGATGTGTGTCAGGCACGTATGAGGGACCAAAGAAAAGGAGGATTTACCAGGAATGGAATTGAATCCCATCTCCTTTTCACTAGGAGGGTTAGCTCTCATTATTGTAACAATTGTCAGTCACTTCACAGCCATTCGGGGTCGTATCCATGTTATTTAACTAAGGATAGTTCTTTACCGGCAGCACACCCCAACCCAGACCTACCCCAGCCAGAGGCAGCGTTTATTTGGGAGAGGGCTGGGTGCCACCCAGTTTGCACCAGAGACATGGGCTCTCCTTAGCAGGGATTAGGAAGAAGGGCCTGTCTCACATGGTGAAACCTCAGCACTGGCAGAAGAGCCGGCCCGGCCAGGCTGAGCCAAGTGTCTCCTCGAATTTACACCAGACCTGCCTGGCTGTTGACACCGCTCTCTCTGGGCTGTAGGACCGGTGCCCAGCCTCGGTTGCAGCTGCCCAAGGAAACCCAGAGGAGCCCTGGCTCCGAGGGCTCACCATCCCCGGGCCAGAAGTGAGCACAGCCTGCTGATGCGAGCCGTGGAAGAGGCTCAGCAGTGAGTGTCATTCTGGAGAGAAAAGTCTACTTTTCTTCTTAATTATTGGAGACATCCAGATGGAGTATTTTTGCTCTGGTTTATTGCGATCATCCTGTTCTTAAGAAAAAGGGACTCCACTGTTTTGTCCCTTTGGGGTGACTACCAAGTGTTTAATACAAACCATATTACCTTCATTTCTCAGGGATTTGGGTTGTTTTATTTCTGCGAATTTCTTATTTTAGAAGTAAGGTCCCTATACTTTTTATGAGAAAGAGCTATTATTTTTTTAATCCTCACTCGAGGACGTGCTTATTGATTTTAGAGAGAGGGGAGGGAGGGGTGAGAAAGGAAGAGAAACATATCGATGCGAGAGAGAAACATTGATTACTTGCCTCTCACATGTGCCCTGATTGGGGATCAAACTTGCAGCCTAGGTATGTGCCCTGATCAGGAATGGGACCTCGGCCCCTGGGTTTATGGGATGATGCTCCAATCAATGGAGCCACACTGACCAGGGCAAAAGTTACTTTTAAGAAATATCTAAGATAGCTCTGAGACCACTAGAATCAGTGGGCCAGGCATGGACATTCTTTGAAATGAGGGACTTGGTGTCCACAGCACCAAGAGCAGGACTTGGTACCTGGTTTGAGCTTAATGATGGAATGTGTGAGTGAGTGAAGATTCCTTGGTAGAAGGTGTGAGGGGGAGGTTGCCATGTTTGCTGATCGCCTACACAGACATTCCCTCAAGTCTTGGTTGTTGACCATTGTGGGTGTGAAAACACAGTACAGAAACGAGGACCTGGGAGTGCCTTCTGCCACATATATGGTTATGCTGGGTAGACAGTCTCTTCATGTCCCCTCTTAACACCAACTCTGACTCCCCCAGCTCTGCCCCAGCCAGTCACACCAGCAGGGACACGCTGCTGTAGGGAACAGGTACGGGAACCAAATCCTGGCTACCTGTCTCTGAGAATAACCCTTTCTTATTGGCTAACTTTTGAAGGCCAGCTGGAACTACCGTAAGTTAAGTAAAAAGACACGTGACAAGTTGGGAACATATTTGCAACTTATATCACACAGAGAGGACTCATTTCTCTCATGTACAAAGAGCTACTACAAAGCCGTAATAAAAAATCCAAGATCTGATAAAAATGGGCAAACATTATGATTGGATAGTACCCACAAAGCAAATATGGATGAAGGTCAGCACATAGAAGATGTTCTACCTTCCTCACAATAATGAGAAGCGCAAAATAAAACCACACTGAAAACCATTTTTTAACCTATAATATTGGCAAGAGTGTGAGAATATCACAAAGTGTGAGAACTCATAGCATTGGTGAAGATGTGGGGCGATGGGCGCTCCCCAACATTCCAGGTGAGGATGTAAGTTGTAACTACCTTATAGAGGACAATTTGGCAATAGTCATCAAACTTACCAAAGCGCATATTTTTTGGCCAGCAATTCCATGTCTGTGGGTTTATCCAACAGACACATTTCTATACTGGGAAATACAGAGTGAGTAATTAGTTTTATTTGTAAAAGCAAAAGATTAGGAGCCACCTAAACCTTCATCAGCAGGGCACAGGTTAACATGAATTCTGGGGCATCTGTTAGCTGAAACAGGGGTTGGCGACTTTTTCCGTAAAGGGCCAGACAGTAAATATTTCAGGCTTAGCAGGCCTCGTGGTCTCTGACGCAGCTATTTGGCTCTGATGGTTGCAGACGCAGCCAGAGACAATGTGGAAATGAATGAGCATGGCTGTGTTCCAAAAAAACTATTTGCAAAAAAAACAGGTTGTCAGGCAGGTTTGGCTTGTGGGCCAGTTTGCTGTGTCCTGGGGTCCAATATCATGCAGCTAAAAAGCAGGATGCTCTGAATACTACTGTTCTGGTAAAAAGCCAGAGAGCAAGTACCTGTATACGTACATCCTTGAAAGAACGAGTAAGAAAAGTATAACATTGATTGACGCCCCATAGAAAAGAATTTGGGTGGGGCTGAGATCTGGGTGGGATGACACTTCCACAGTTTATCATTTTGTTCACTTTGAACTGTGAACCAAGTTAAGGTATTATATATTCAAAATATTTCAATGAGATAAAAGTGAATGAAAAAAGAAATCAAAGCAAGCTGGGGCTTTTTTGCCAAGTTCACTCTGTGACGTACTATGGGGTGCAGAGACATTACCCTTCAAGTGCTGGCTTATTGCACGGAAGCGCCTCTCCGGCTTCTTTCATCAAATCATAGGGACCCTCGGATCACAGATGTCCTCAGGGGCTCTCCTCTCTCTGTTCTCCTTGAAAGGCGCTCTCCCAGCTGGCCGTAATGGCAATATCACACTTGGCCACCTTGTAGTCTAGAGCCAGAGAACAGCAAAGAGAAGGCACAGACACAGCAGCCTGTGGGAAATGTTTGCCCTTAGAGGGCGAGCATTTGTGTGAATGCGGCTGACGCGGGCACCTGTCATCCAAGGTCTCTCGTTGGTTAATACAGACTCATGCTGCCTGATATGGTAGCCGAGAACCACATGTCATATTTTTAATGAAAAATTAGTAAACATTTAATGAAATTTAAAAAATGCGGTTGTGACAGGCACATTTCAGGTGCTGAAAACCCAGGCGTGGCCAGCAGCTACCATGCTGGATGGCTGCACGGGCCATAGAACATTCCCATTACTGGGGGAATGCCTGTCTGAGGGCTCTCCTCTGGCCCATCTCTAACGTCTCTTCCGGCTTAGAGACCATCAGTAACCAGGAACCTCGCAGTTCATTCAGCCTATTCCCCCTCTCTTCATGCTTAACCGTCTCCACAGCAATCATCCTGATTGCTTAAGGTGTGATGGTCACAGCACAGATAAAGCTCCTGACCGCAGATGCCTTCCAGGGCTGTCGAACCTTGTAGCATCTCTGGGCCACACCGAAACAAGAGTTATCTTGGGCCACACGTTAAATATATTGCGACACGTAACCACAAAAAAAAAAATCTCATGACGTTTTAAGTAATTTTACAGTTTTGTGTTGGGCCGCATTCATAGCCATCCTGGGCTGCATGTGGCCCCTGGGGCCGTGGGTTGGATGCCCCTGCAAACTGATGGAGTGCTGCCCTACAGCCAGAGCAGACAGCAGGGGTGATGTGGAGCTCCTGGCCCTGAGGGACTGCGAAAGGGGGCCGAGTTCTCTCCCATCTGTGCCTCACATCACACCCGCTCGTGTTGATAATCAAATGGGTTACTTTACACAGCATCCAGCTGCCGTGAATGAGGGACAGCGATGAGGTTTCTGGGAATGAGGGTGCAAGCTCTTCCCAGGGAAGGAAGACCCCAGGAGGAGGTTAAGGCGGCAAAACCGAGTCTCCCAAGCCGGGACCTGACTGTGGGCGGGCCTTAGGGGAAGCAAGCCAAGGTCTCTCAGAGACACAGAGCGATCTGATCAGATCACTGGGGCGGAGTAGGGAGGGGCCGAAGGAGGAGGTTGCCCGAGGCGATGGTAAACAGTCTAGGAGGGGATTGGCTGAGAATCTGAATGCCTCCGGAGTGCCATTGTGGGCCAGAAGATTTAAAATGAAAGGAGGACAGGGAGTGGCTCTCGGCATCTCTTCCTGGAGGACACCGGATTGATGGCGCGGCAGCAGCCTGCGTTTCCCAAAGGATGGTAGAAGGAACTCCGGGAGCAGCTGAGGATCGGACTGGCCTGACAGAGGTGGCAGGGTCCTTCTTCCTTGGGTGTCCTCGAGGGGCCCGGCTCTGAGGCGGAAACCTGCCATTCTTCTGACACTGTGCAGCTTTTGTTACCTTGTTTTTAGTTTGTAGACTAACTTATAGAAATAAGATAATCAAAACTAACAGGGGGAATGATAGGAGAACTCAGGTGTTAAAGAGTTTAGCCGTAATTGACAGGCTTAAGTGACTAATGCATGTGGAAAGCTGTTACTCCAAAATCGTGTAGCTTTTGAATCAAGATTCCTATCCTTTATCACCAAACCTTTGCCTCTGGAATTTTGCCTAGGGGGTGGCAGTGGGCAGCCGGACCCCGCTTGCTGTTTCAGTAACATCAGTGTCTAGGCTGAGAAACTGGACAAGGAAGAGAGGACCTGGCCTCCCCTGTGGGGGTAGGCCGAAGGCAGCGCTGCCCACCTGGCGGGGGAGGGGAGGTGACTGGGGGGGGGAGGGGGTGCAGTCTTACTTCTCTGCTGCAGTTCTGGGTGACCCGACGTGGTGGGAGGGAATCCGAGATGACCTCTATGATCTCTGCCTCCACATGTTATCCCTGTGATTAGGTCACGTGACATGACAAGGCGTAGGGGATTTTGCAGATGTAATTAAGGTCCCAAATCAGTTAATTAGGAGTTGATCAAAAAGGAGAGGGTATCCTTGATTAAAGCTTTGAAAGGGTGGAGTTTTCTGCTGGCCGGGAGGATCTCGAAGCCACGCTGTGAGCTGCCAGTGGAGAGGGGCCGCCTAGAGAGCCTCATCCTGCAACTCGGAAGCGGAGGATGCAGCCCGGCTGGTACCTTGATCGCAGCTGAGTGAGACCCGGAGCAGAGGACCCGGTTAAGCCACACCCAATTCCTGATCACAGCGACTGTGAGAAAATCATGGCGAGTCGTCTTAAGTCACTAAGTTTGTGGAAACTGATTACAAAGCAACGAAAAATGAATATACCTCATTTCCTTGGGGGAAGGGCCTCCAGCCCCATCAGTGGGCAAACTAAGGTGAGAAAGGTCAACCTTCTGACCCCGACACAGCTTTGTTCAAAAATGTTGGAAGCCCATGGCCTGCAGCGTGGCCCTGGTGCCAGGAGGACCCCACGTTGTAAGGAAGGGGCCAGCTGGAAGAAACATTTGGTTATATTGATCATAATGGACCAACACTGACATGAAAGGTAACAACTGCATAATATTCTTGGAAGTATCACTTTGGTTACCTATAACATCATTTTCCTGCTGATGATAAAGGACCTTTCAAATGGCTGCATGTGGGGTAAGTGGAGGCAGTCTGGCTTCCTCACCCAGGTGTCTGGGTAACTGAGGGGAACAGCATTCCCACAGCCTTGGAGGGGCCTGATAACCAGTGTTCTCACAGCCTTGAGCCTGGGTCTGATAAACTGTTCCCATAACATGAAGTGGGCTCGCATGTGCAGAATTACGTTATGTAATGTTCTGGCAGTTTTCTGGCTTTGTTCCCCTCTAGTACTCAAACAGGGAGGGACTCCCTGCTGGGGTGATGATGATGAGAGACACCCAAGGGGACAGGTGCCACAATGGGTGCCATACTGGGGAGCAGGGGCCACCACATGAGATATGCAGATAGAGACACTCAGTTTGCAGCACACGTGGCTCGCCCACCCGTGAATAAAGGCATGCCAGACACCCCCATGGCTCTGAATATTTTTCCATCTGCACAAATACCATGAACCTGCCTGGCCTTGAAGGGTGGCAACACACTGCATCTGTGGAAGAAACACGTAGTGGAAATAGCCTGGCTGTGGAGAAACTAGAAACCTTCACCTCTCTTCCCTCCAATAATAATAGTTCTTGCTTCTGAGGATGTTGTGAGAATTGAACCAGCTGAAAAGAAGCCAGAAGATCTGGCCAGCACAGACAGCCTCATCTGTGATTATCTGTGATAATTATCGATTTTATTTTTGAATTTCACATGTTTTATCCATGACTGGTTATGGTGTGATTTCTGCACAACAGTAAATTCCACGCAAGTTTTAGGAAAGAAGGGCACTGCGGTCTTCATGCGGCCACGGTCAGGGTGGTGTGCACTTGCGTTCAAGACACTCTTTTTTGTTGGTCACGCCACAGAATGGAAGCATCTCAGCACGTGGCTCTGGGAAACAGGTGAATGAGCACAATTTTGCTGTGGCCCCCAAGGGGGCCTTCCACAGGTCTGTGGGTTGCAGACTGGGGGATGTACTCCATCCTAGCGGGGAGGTCTAGAGAGCAGTCTGGCATGTCATCGAGGGCCCCCAAAGCATCCCCAAATGCCCCGAGCTGGCTGACCACAACAAACAGAAAAGGAAGGGCCAGATGTTAAGACCCTCCAGGAGCTCTCTGGACCAGCCTGACCCTCCCGAACACTGACTCCTGCAAATTCAGAGGCTCTAAAAACTAGACCACTGAGGTTCTCGACACCCACAACAGAGAGAGAAACCTAACCAGAACCTCTTTATAAGCTTTTAATGGTTAAAAACTAAAAAGTTTTGGACAACAGTATGGAGATTCCTCAAACGTATTTTGTATCTGGATATTTATCTGAAGAAAACACTAATTTGAAAACATATGTGCACCCTCATGTTCATTGCAGTGTTATTTACAATAGCCAAGATATGGAAGCAACCTAAGTGTTCATGGATGGGCGAGTTGATATGGAATGGACTATTCATCAGCCATGGAAAAGAATGAAATCCTGACATTTGCAAGAATAGGGATGGACCTGATTTCATTTATATGTGGAATCTTGAAAAAAAACCCCCCACAAAACTAACCAACCAAACAAACCAGTCTCAAAGATACAGAAAACGAGTTGGTGGTTACCCGAAAGGGCAAGGGCTGGGGGGTGGGCAGTGAGTGAAGGGGTCAATTGTGTAGGGATAGACAGTAACTGGACTTTGGGTGGTGACCTCTGTAGGCAGATGTTGGATTTTAGTATTATATACCTGAAGCTTATATAATGTTATATCCCACCTTTATCTCAATTAAAAAAAAGTAAAAAGACGTGGCAGATAAGTGGTAGGAGATGCTGAGGGCATCCATATTTATCCCCCTGGCCTTACCCTGTTGGTTCGCCCAGCTCCCTTTTCCTGGCCAGGCTCCGTGCCTCTGCCTGGGAGCTTCCTCTGAAGGCAGCAACAGGCCCCTCTGCTAGACGATGGCAGAGAACTGGTGGGAGATATTGTTACCCCAGCCTCCTGCTTTCCCCTCTCTCGTATTCTGCGCTGCCCCCAGGGGTCCCATGGGGTTTGTTCCAGTCTCCCACAGTGGCAGCTCATTGGATAACATATTCTTTGTTGGTTCTCTTCTCTGCTTCTCCTCTCCTGGTATTTTGGTATTTTCCTCTGAACTCCCAAATAAACCACCTCCACTTCAATATTTGTCTCGGGATCAGTTTCTGGGGGAAGCTAAACAAAGACATAAATTCATCATGCCAATTAGTTTTCAGCCTCCCTGGGCTGAAAGGTAATTAAGTACATGTTTGTGTTCTCTCTGCAAAAGGTTTTGAAAGCAGTGCGTGCTAAGCGCTTTCACATTTATGCTCCGTGGCCAAAAACCCGAGAGAGGTGCTGAGGATGGGCGAATGTCAGCCCCCAAGGGCATGGCTGCAGCTGACAAAACTATTTATTGGAGGACTTCTGGCTGTCAGTTCTCATCTCTGTTGATGATCAGAAGGATTCACTCATTCTGCAAATATTTTCTGAGCTCTGCCTCTCTGCAAGAGGCCCAGGCAGCATGGGCCAAACTTAAACAAGCACTGTCTGTTTTCTCTGAGATGTAGCTTTCAGATTGCTCTATTAAAAGGACACAAATGAATTTGTTCAGAATTAATGTTTGAATTACTGTTGGGTTGGTGATGATTCTCAAGAGGGTGAGGGGTGAATAATAACAACCAGTTTTTTTTTTTCTTTTTCACACAATGCAGGACATACCATATTTTTTGGACTATAAGACATATCCCCCAAATTTGGGAGGAAAGGGGGGTGCATCTTATAGTCCAAAAACATGGTATTCCTGTTAATTACAATGCCCTTCCCCGCCTTCTCCAAGACATAATCACTACAGTGTGGTGTACTCCCCAGGAGTGCTGGGACAGATGCAAAATGGCAAATAGCTTTGGAAACAGAGCCGATGAGAAATCACAGCCCCAAAGAGAGAAAAGAGCCAGGAGAGCTCAATGACAGACACACACACACGTGCACACACACACGCACACACATACACACACCAGCTGTGTGACCATTGCCCTCTCTGGGTCTCCATTGTCTCACCTCTAACGTGAGGGAGTGGAGGCGGCTGGTTTCTAGGGTTATTCATTATAAATATTCACAATTCTCCCAAAAAAGAAGTCTACTTCTGGTAAATTCCTTTAGTATTTATGAAGTGTAATGAGAATCATTTTCTCCCATGAATAGGACTCATACTACTGAAGAAATACACAAAATGAGAAATACACTTCGAAGTGTTAAATAGGCCCATCACACAAAGACAACCACCCCTGATACCACGTGTTTTAGTGTTTTCTTACTAATCTCTGCTCGATGCCCCGTTTCTTTGTTTGAATGCTCATCCTGCTGTGTACACCAGAGGCTGACAGACAGCAGCCTGTAGACCCCATCCAGCCCGTCTCCTGTTTCTGTAAATAAAGTTTTATTGGCACATAGCCACTGTCATTCATTACCCATCATCTACAGCAGCATTCACATTACAGCCGCAGAGTGGGACATTGCCACAGAGACCATTTGGCCCAGAAACCTAAATAGCTTGTCCTTTACAGCAAAAGTCTGTTGGCTGTGGCGGATACCACTCTGCTCTCTCTCCCCCCCACCCCCATTTTACCCTAGTGCGTGAGCATTTTCCCTTGTTATAAATGCTTTGTGAGGGTCATTTCTGATAACGGCCTGACATGTCACTTAGTCTTTATCCTGTTGTTAAACGTATTATGTGTTTATTTCCCCAAGTTTTTGACTCTTATAATGAATATATCAGTGAGTATATTTGGATGTAAACTTTACTTGTATTTTTTTAAGAATATAATTTTTTTATTGATTGATTTGAGAGAGGGAGATGGGGGAGAGAGAGAAATGGGGGCAGAGAGAGATCGAGAGAGATATCAATTTGTTGTTCCACTTATCCAGGCTTTCACTGGTTGATTCTTATAAAATGGGCTCTGACTAGGGATTGAACCCACAACCTTGGCATGTGATGGGGATGATGCTCTAACACACTGAGCCACCTGGCCAGGGTTTTACTTGTATTTCCTATGATTTCTTTAAGATAGTGTCCAGATTATTCGACTGGTAGGTAGTGACATTTTAAGACTCTTGATATATACCACCGAATTCCTTACAGAAAGGGGTCATAGTGGTGCTCCCCAGTAATATAGGTGAAAACCTTCTCCACATACTGGCCAGCATTATTGTTATTACCATTTTAAACTTTTCCTGCCTTTAGACAGGTAAACAAAACAACTACTATTTGAACGCACATTTCATTTCTGTCTCGTGAGACTGGAACACTGCATTGCTCCCTCAGCATGTAGGCCCCTCTCCATCTTTGCGTGGCCTCCCTCTGCACAGGGCAGAGAGGAGGGCGTGGGTCTGGCCTCTCACCTTGGCTTGGAGCGAGGTCCCTGCTTCCATCCGGTTCTTTTCGACATCTCTCTCCCAGTGAATTCTGATTGTCTCGAGGATGTCGTCCAGGCCAGTGCCCATGGGGACACCCACTTGTTCCAGCTCAGATACCGCCAGCTGCTTATACAGCGCTTTCACATCCTGCAAAGGACAACATGCACCTCTGGTGAGTTCTGCGGGAGAAGGAAGAGACTCGAAAGTCCGGTCTGCAAAAGCCCAGTTCTGTGGGTGACACTTGTGCTTCCCATTTTGCTACAGTCAGACGTGGAATTCCACAGACACTGGCCAAGTCCCTGATCCTCCTCCAAGCACTGGGACTGCACTCTTTTTTCCCAGGATGCATTTCTCAGCTGGTCTTCACAAGCACAGGCCCAAAGCAAAAATCCAAGTAAGTCACCAAGTAACAACACAAACAGAGTAAGCAATGACGGGAAGATGACCCTTATGAATTTCATACAGTCAGAGTAGGCTGAGAGAGACTTAAAGATAACTTTGCACTGTCTTACTGTTGCAGAGTGGTAAAAACTAGAGAGCCAAGAACAGGAGGATGCAGCTGATTGGTTCCTGGTTTGCCTAAGGTTGGTGAAAGGAAGGAGCTTCCTGACATCTGCATGGGTAGGTGGGTTTTTACTTTTTCAACAGCAGGCACTTTAGGCCTCAGCTCAGTGGCGTGTGGTTTAGAATGAGTGCCATTCTGTAGGGGACTGGACCACGTCACCGTGGGAGGGTCTCTCTGTCCTGTCACTCAATGTTCTGACCTAGTTCCATTAATGAGTATGTGCAAACCACAGCCTTGGTTGGAGTTAATTTGTTTGTCCTCTGTAGTGTTGAAAACAAAGATCTGAACTTGAATGCCTTGAGGTATGGAAAGTTCAGAAACTCTAACTCAACGCTCTACGGCTTGGACCTGCTGCCTTTCTCGTTTTGCATAGCAGCTTGGTTGTGAAGCCCTCTGAGGGTGAGACAGTGGGCGAACCTGACCCACACCAAGGCCTGGAAGTGTTTTACCAGCATCTTCCCTGCAGCCCTGGGCAAGTGATGTGGAGAGGCTGAGGTGAGCCGCCCTCAACTGTGTTTTGAAGTTCTGCCAGACAGGAGGGTGTCTTTGGTCTGGTAACCAACCTGGCATCACCCCAGCCCCCACCTACCTCTTCATAGCTCCTTGACAGAAAGCCAAGTTCTTCTTTCAGGCTTTCTATTTGACTTTCCAGATCCCTTTTTGTCCAATTAGCTTCATCGATGACTTTATACAGAGCATTAATTTCCTCTTCCGCTGCCTTTCGAAATGGTTGCTCATTTTCATATCTGCAGATAAAAGAGTTTAATCAGCATAGCCGGGCAACCCAAATGACAAACTAATCCGATTATAAGTGTTGCCAACAGGCCAATTATGTGCTAGTTAGACAATGAATGTTAAATGTCACTTTTCTAGCCGTGTTGAGGGCATGGTTAATGCAGTTGTTACTTGTTGGTTTGTTAAAGTGAGCACAATTGCTGCCAACTTCTGATAACCAGGCTTAACGGGGGCCGGGCTCGTGGACCCTGGCAGCGTGGAACTCTGGGGTGAGCTTCTCCAGTTCAGGGATCAGCATCATCATCACTACTCTGATTTGTCCTCCTTTTCACCTGAGGATCCTGTAACAAATATTACTGAGAATCTGCCAGGCTATGTGCCGATGACCCCAGAATGCAGAATGTGGTTTCTATCTCCAAAGAGCCCATGTGGAATTTCAGGACTGTGGCCACCAACCCAAAGGCCCCCAGGGGCCAAGTGGCCAATGCAAGTGAGGGACGAGGGCCAGGTCTGGGCAGCAGAGAGAGGTGGGGATTGAGGCACATGCAACAGCTTATATGTACTTCCCCTAAATAAAGGGGTGCTGCTGCTCAGCGCTTCCTCCTTACACCTTGTGGGAGGGGTGTGACAGTTCTCTCCGAGAGAAATGGGAAAGTTAGATTTATATGTGAAATATCAGAGTTTTAAAAACTTACAACATAGGCAATAACACACCAGCTCAAGTCCGAAACTGCCCACTCCAAAACTGTCCGCTCTGAGTTCTTTTGTTTTCTGGTTTACACTAGCTTTCTTTCTGAAAACTACCCCACATCTTTGCCAATTTCTCCCCATGTCACTCCTTTCCTGCCACAGCCTTCTATCCAGCTGTACCACTCAGCCATATCCCCCAGCTTACCTTAGTCCATTCACAGAAGAGAGAAATCGCACACCTCTCGTTTCACAGAACCTCTGCCTTTTAGGGTCTTAGAATGTTAAAGAGATGTTGGCATTCAACTATTGAAACTCCTACCCAGTGACAATCCCTTGATTGCATTCGTGATAAGTGATCATGTATCCTCTGCTTGAATACCTCCAGTGACAGGGAACTCATCATCACTCAAGGCCTCCATTCTTGTAAGAATCTGAGGTCCACCCTTTGGAACACCCAAAATCAGTCTAATGCTTCCCTCTGGCAATCCTACAAATATTTAGAGGCTGTCTCTGTGTCACTTGCTCATTTCCCCCTCCCCAACCCCACCCCTCCATGCCTTTTGTTCCTTAAGTTGTACATACGCTCCCATTTTCCCTCCATTCTTGATGTACATTGGTTTCCACGTCCCTCATTATCAAGGGCGGGGACTGTGGCCTCTCCATCTTTGTGTTCCCAGCACCTTGCTCCAGGCTTCAGATACATTTATGGGACGAGCATAAACGCTCTAATTGGTCTCATGGTCTTCTCAAGATGTGATGCAGAATGCAAAACTCCAGATGTTGCCTGGTCAGTTCAGAGTCCCGTGGGACGGTCTGCTCCTGTAGTCAGGCCCTTTAATGCTCCTCCTCACGGACCCTAAGATTTGCTTTGCAGCTTCTGTTTGTTTACGTGTCTGTTCATTTGATTTTGACCAGCTGTATTTGCTGCTGACTAATACTGGGTCTCCTGCCAAACAGAACCCCCAAGCATATTTCACAGGAGCTGCCTGAAGCCCAGTTTCCCTGTCCTGCCTGGGTGCACCTGGTATGTGAGCTCAAAAGTGGGAGTTCATATTTATCCTCTTTGTTTCATTGGCCCATTGTTCCAATGTGTTGGGATGGTTTTGCATCATGTTTCTGTCATTCTGCTCTTCACCACCCCCTGGTTTGTATATCGTGCCATTTTGCCTCCATTGCATTCATGCACCTGGCAGTCCAAAATGTAAATGAAGGAATGAAGGACAGAGCCCGGGGGCCCTGTGTCCCCCCAGGTCCGGAGCTCCGCCTTCGCATCAGCGCTTGGGAGAAGGCTTCTGAAGCATATTTTTCTGTGCTCTGTGCGTAGGATGAACTTTTCTACCCAAATGCACTCTTTATGAAGGATTGCACGCTTATTAGCATTTAGTCCTTTCGGAAACAAGTCCTGTCCTTCCAGCTGAAATGAAAAGCCCCCCATGTGACTGGGCTTGGTCTCTGCTGAGCCAAGCTGGAGGAGTCCCCCTCGGGCCCGGGGTCACGTTTGCTCACCTTTGCAGGGAGCCTGTTCCCCCTGGGATGGGGTCCGCTCAACAATGGGAGGTCTCAGGTGTCCCACTGACTTTTTTTTGAAGTCCTGTATGGCAGCGATTTTCAACTATGTGCTGAAAGAAGTTTTAAAACACGCAATACCTGACTGTTTAGTCAGGAGCACTGACCTCTTCCCTTAGATTGTCAGGTAAATAGGGATAACAGTCAACACAACAATAGCTGTCCAGTGTGAATAAATCAAAATTATACCTATTGTTTTTTGTCAGATCAGCAAAAAATACAATATAGTTTTGGGTGTGCCGCAGGATGTGAGTAATTAGTTTATGTGTACCATGAGAGCACAAGGCTGAAAACCACTGCCCTAAGGATTTGAGATATATTTGTGATACCCCCCAGGCTGCTCTTAAGCTTTAACTTTCTCTCTGGTACCTTCCTCCCCCCACTCCATTCTGAAGTCTTCAATTAGCATCTCTGTGCTCATGGCTGCCAGCCCAGCTCCTCTGCCCTTGACCGGGAGGCTACTGGCCCCACCTCTTCAGCAGCATCACATAATTTCTGCTTGGTTTCTCCACTACCAGCTGAACTCAGCTTGCTCAAAACCAAAGTCAGTGTCTGTCCCTGACTTAATTCTTTTTTTTAATTTTTAAAAAACTATTTATTCATTTTTTTTAGAGAGAGTGGAAGGGAGGGAGAGAGGGGGTGAGAGAAACATCGGTGAGAGAAATGCGCCCTGACTGGGGACCTGGCCGCAACACAGGCATGTGCCCTGGCCGGGAATCGAACAGTGGACCACGCTCCCCAGTTTTTTATTTCACTTCTCGGTGCTCTTGTCACCTTGGCCAGCATGGTGCCGGGCAAGACAGCAACCCTGGCTGACTGAGTCCCCTTGATTCCAGAGTGGCCACCAATGGGGAGATGTTAGCACCTTGGAGAAGCTCGGTCTTTGGGAAAGGAAGGGACAATGAAGAGAGGGTGGCAGTTCTCCTTTTCATCGCCAGGCCTTCTTATCCTAAGATAAGAATGACATGGTCTTTCCCAAAGACTCCCAACACTATGCCTTTCCTCTTTGTCTTTACCAGGTTAGGAGAATCTTCCCTCAAATAACAATCCAATCCAACCGCTCAACGCCCAGGCCACCTGCCCCACCGAATCTTCTCAAAGTCAGTGTGCTCGTCCAGAAAAGGGTCCTCCTCGTGTGGCTTCTCCACTGACCCAGCGTTCCCCAAAGCTCCCCGGCCTCCGTGACTTTGCCCTAAATGCCTATCCTCTGTATGCTTTATCTTTTCCGCAGATTTATCTACCGAAAAAGTAAATCTTAAATCAATAAACCTGAAAAGCTCTTGATATTAAATAAACTTTAAATAGCTACTATAAAAGGTGGTACTACAGTGGAAAAACAGGTTCATGGGTCATAAATAATAGGTAACTACAAAAATAAATACATCACTATTAAAAATAAAATGTGTATCCTTACACCACTTAAAATAATCTTCAGTTATATATATGCTGACTTTATTCTTGTATTATTATTTATTAATTGTGGTATTATTTTTCCTATGAACAACTCTAAACACATTTTTGCCCACCTTAGGAAATACTGTATTAGACTTCAAAGAGAAGCTCCTCAAGCCGGTGAGCCTTAAATACATGGAGGCCGGAGCCCCACCCCAGACACTCTGGCTTAGTTTATCTGTGGGGCTAGTGCACTGGCATTTCCGGTGCCCTGGTAATTCTAATACGCAGCTGCCCATGAGAGGCATCTCTTTAAACCAGCAGTTCTCAAAGTGTGGTCCCAGGACCAGCAGGATCAGCATCATGGGGATCTGGCAGGAAATGTAAATGTGGGGCCCCTCTCCAGATCTATTGAATCAAAAACTCTGAGGGTGGGCTGCAGCAATCTGTGTTGTCTGCAAGCCCCCTAGGGGATTCTGAACTACTCTGGATGTCCAGAACCTCTGCTCTAACCCCAGTGACACCAGGCAAAATCTCTGAGCCCTTGGGGCTTAGTTTGTGTCTACTGGGAGGGTTTGGGTCTGACCATCTTGGCTCTGGATTCTCCCAGGGACCTCGTTGTCCCACCCCAGCCTTCCATGTGGCTGGAGGGGAATGTGGGAGACTCCAGACAGCATGACCCGAGTGACCCAAGAGTCACACGGGAGGTATGGAGGGACTGTCCCCTCTGCCGCAGAGCATTACCTTTCTTTAAAGTCGTCCGCGCCCGCCTGGATACTCTCTGTCTGCAGCATGAGCCGGGCGTTTTCCAAGACCGCCTCGCCAACCTGGAACAGTCACACACAGCACAGGGGACAGAGTCACCGGCTGTCCCCTGTTCCCCACTGGGACTTGGGCTGGGCCCAGAGGCTCTGGGAAACTTTAACTGTCCTTCTCTAGAAAGGGGGAAGGAGATCAACAATAAAGCACAGGATCTGGATGGTTTCAAAGAGTTTTTAGAGTTGGGTTTTTAGAGCACCAAGAATACTTGGAGGCAGACTTGTTCATAGCCTCCATCACCACGATGAGCTTTTGAGCGCTAGAGAAGTTTCTGGCTCCTTCAATGAAGTTTCACTGGCTTGACTTAGGGGCTGTGAACATTTTCCGGTCACAGGTGCCTTTGAAAAGCTGCTGGAGCCCTGGCTGGTGTAGCTCAATGGATTGAGTGTGGGCTCTGAACCAAAGTGTCGCAGGTTCGATTCCCAGTCAGGGTACATGCCTGGGTTGCAGGCCACGGCCCCCAGCAACCGCACATTGATGTTTCTCTCTCTCTCTATCTCCCTCCCTTCCCTCTCTAAAAATAAATAAATAAGTAGATACATTAAAAAAAAAAAGAAAAGCTGCTGGAATCGTGGAATCTCTAGATGAGTGCGTCCAATAGGAGCTTCTGTGATGAGGCCTGCTCACTACCTGTGCTGCCAGCATGGCAGCCGCATGTGGCCACTTGACACTCCATGGCCACAAGGGTTGCCAGGTGGAAGGAGGGCTGGGGAGATGGGTGCAAAAGGGGGAGGGATTAAGACGTACAAGTTGGTAGTTACAGAACAGTCGTGGGGATGTAAAGCACAGGGTAGGGAACATACAGTCAGTAACGTTGAAATGGTGTCAGGTGCATCCTAGACGCAGTAGGGTGATGACTTCGTAAGCTATACAAACGTCTAACCACTACACCTGAAACTAATGCACTAGTGATGTCAACCGTAACTGAAAAATAAAAAATATTTTAAAAAGAATACAGAAAGTTCAATGGAGTAACTGTCGTTGCCTACAGTCCATCGGAGGGCTCTGGCTGTGTGAGGCCTCGCCGTGGCCCGGCTGGGCTGCGCTGGCTGAGCCTGCTCCTCCTCCTCCTCCCCCCTCACACACTGGCTGCAGCCTCACCACATTCAGAAAACCTTCAGTGCTGCCGTTTTGCAGATGGCGCATTTGAAGCCTGAGGTGATCGCCCTGCTTCGTTTCTTACACGGATGCCGTTACAACTATTCCACGCAGCATGGGACCCCAAGTCATAGCAAACTGTGAGCTCAAAAAGAACCACCAAGGAGAAGACGGCTTCGCAGTGCTCTGGGCGAGGCGGCCATGCAGGGGTGGGCGCCGGTGGAGGTACGCCCGCAGCGCACAGCGCTGGGGAGACTGCCTCTAACAGAGGGAATAAAAAATGACCAGCACAAAGGGCTGTCTGTGGTGAGCGAGGGACCCTGGAGCTTAAGTCCCTCATTTGGTACAATTTGGTTTTGCTGTTTGCTTCTTTCTGCTTTTTAAACTTGGGATCTAGAGGGGTGGGCAGAAAAAGTAAAAAATAAGACACAACTCTGGGCGTGTGGAGGGCGGGAATATGTGCATCGTGCTTAGAGTCGTACAATTCTGGAAATGCAGAAAGATGGCTGACGATGCACTCATTCCAAGTCCTGCCATCCGGTGAGAACACCATCAGCACTGGGGTACGTTTCCTTTTACCTTTTGCTTTGTGGGGATCCCACAGTCGCGACTGTGGGAATGTGTAACGTTTCCCCAGTGACTGCAGACTCTGTAAATAAGAGGCTGCTAAGCAATCACGGAGTCAGGTAGGGCCTGCAGATGCTGGAGGTGAGGTGAGGTTAGGTGAGGAGCCGGCTCTCTGGCACCCTTTGCTCCTCTGTGCTCCCTTGCGGTTGAGGACAGGAGAGGTTTCTGGGATAATTTGGATGCTGCTCAGCAGACAGGGCACTTCTGTCCAAATGTCTGTCCTGGGCGGCTCGTGCAGCACTAGGCCTGGGGAAGCTGGAGGTCTTCCTGCTTTACTGTTGTTTAGTAACAACCAGGGGTTTATTCAAGCCTCGAGTGGAGCCTAATTATAGGCCCTGACTTGCCAAAGTGCACTTGGCTGGCTGGGCTTCCCCATCCCCTTCACTGATGCGATCCTGAAATAACCTGCCGGTCCACCTCGCAGCCACAGAGAGCCCTTCATGGTTCCCCTGCCGGCGCCCAGCCCAGCAGAGGCTATGTCCTCTCTGGTGTCAGCAGCGGCTCAGCTGCCCAGCCGTGGGAAGGGCCCGTCAGGCAGCGTGATGGGGGCTGGACCTTGGCTGGGGTTTAGTATAGTCTGAGGGCTGGGATGGGGGCCAAGGCCTACAGCAAAACTTGGAGCCTGCAGTGGAAC
Organism: Phyllostomus discolor; assembly: GCF_004126475.2. NCBI lineage: Eukaryota > Metazoa > Chordata > Mammalia > Chiroptera > Phyllostomidae > Phyllostomus > Phyllostomus discolor. The sequence goes on along the minus strand of NC_040909.2, from coordinate 30,553,453 downwards.
AGAAAACATCTTTATTTCTACCTGGGAAAGTTTCATGAAATCTTCCCTGGGGCTGAGCATAGGAAAGAGAGAGGAAAACCACCTACAGGCGAGCCCAGCCCGGCTGCTGGAACTGGCTGGGACTGGCTCAGGAGAGGACGTTTAAGTGTTCCAGGGCGTTTTGTGAACCGGTTGTTAAACACAGCCATCATGAAAATTTTAACTATGTGAACTTACAATTAAATACATTAAATACATATTAAATATGTATGTGAATACCTATTACTATGTACTAATACATATTAAGAACACAGGTGATAAGTACTCAAAATGCAAAGGTCCTAAAAACTCATCACTTCCTAATTGTTTTACTGTGTGTGACTATCCTCTCTGCTCTCGAGGTTATTTGTTTGTACTGTGTCCGTGTGGTGGAAACGCTAAGTAATGGTGTGCTCAACCCCTTTCAGAGACAGCATGTTGTTAGCTTGACATCAGCTATGGTGGGAATATTTACACCGGGGCAATTGGCAAACACTGGCTGAGCCCCACACTCTATTAAGCACTTAACATTCACAACTTCACTAAATGCCCCCGGCACCCCTCTGTGTGGATTATCAACACACGCATTTTACAGATGAGGATGCTGAGGCTCAGAGAGCTTGAGTAAGTTGCCCAAAATCAAAGGCTGGAAAGTCGGCAGAGCCAGAATGCTGAACCAGGTCAATGTGAATCGAAACTGTGCGTGTTTTTGTATCAGTTTCGGAAACTAAAAGGTACATCAGAATCAAGAGAGGCTGTTGTGGAAGATTGGTTTCTGTCTTTTTCCTGTGACATAGAGCAGCCAGGAGCAAGCCAGGACCCCAGGCTGTTCTCCGGGCTTCACGATGAAGAGAAAGAGATATCTTCCCTATTGGACATGAGGATGCTGACCAAACCAAACTGAACCGAACCGATCCAAACCAAACCAAACCAAACCACGCCACAGTGGGCAGGCTGCAGTTTGCACATGATTTCTCCTGGGAAGGCTAGCGGGCACGGCCTTTCCTCCTCATCCCTCTCCTGCCCAAACATAACGTGAGAACTGCCTTCAAGGAGACATGACGTAATGCCAGGTTTCCTGCTAAAAACAGTCACAGCAGCACCAGTGTGAATTGCTGTGTGACATTAGGTGGTCTTAGCCTATCCCCTCAGCAGCATTTAAAGGGGTCATCAAAATCTCACTGGATTGCGGAACCAGAGACTCCTTCAAAGCACAAATGCAGCTTAGGGGACCGGCAGGGGCAAGTACCAGGAGACTGGGCCGTTGGAGGTGGTCATGGTAGGCTCGGGTTTGGGGAAAGGGTGGGGCTGACCACTGGCCTCTGCCAGCTCAGACTGTGCTCTGTGTGGCACGCAGCCCCCTCCATCCATGTCCCTGGAGGGTCCTTCCCTGACCCTCCATGCGGAGGCTTCCTTAGCATGCCTGGTACCAGTGTCTCTTAAAACGCGGCCCCTGTGCTCCTGGGGAGACCCGAGTCAGGGGCTCCCCTCCTCAATTCTTGTCTTGCTTGCAAGAGAAGAATTCAATCAACAGACAACACTCAGAGAGGAAATGAGATAGCAAGTTTATTTATGAAGTACACTTGAACAAAAGGTTACAGGCGGGCACCCAGCTGATCCGAGTGCCCTGACGATCGGATCGGGACTCCAGGAGTTCTGTATTTTAGTCAGCTTCTAGGTGCCCCTCCTTCTTCCCCTTCCAGGCCTTGGGATCAATATACAGCTACAAAGACTTTCTTTCTCAGCTAATGAAATCGCTACAGAGGCTTTCTTTCCCAGCACACAGAACTTCAAGGACTCCCCTCCTCCTGATCTATCACCGTTTTTGCTTGTGATGTTCAGAACACGTGGCAGTCTTATCAGACCAGGCTCAGGACTGCTGAATCAGCGGGTGAGACGTGTCTCCCTGCCCTCCCTGCCTTGGTTTACTATCCATCTTGCTGAACACCTGGGCCAGCAGTATCGGCGCCTCCTCAAAATTTATCAGAAATGCAAATTCTCAGAGGCTAACTCATCAGATGTGGGAGATGGAACCTCCGGAAGTGGGGCCCAACAATCTGTGTTTTAACAAGATTTCCAGGGGATTACGAGGCACCTTGGACTTGGATAACCCCTGCTTTGCCTGGACCTGCCTCCAGTCCTGCTCATGTCACCTCCCAGGCTGCTCCTGGAAGTCCTCCATGTCCTCGTCTGTGTCATTGCCTGTATCTAGAACACCTGGTTTTACCACCTCACATCATAACTTTTTCTTTCTTTTTTTTTTTTTTTTAGAGAGAGAGCAGGTGGGGAGGGCGAGAAGGGAGGAAGAAAGAGAGGAAGAGTAACATGGATATGAGAGAGAAACATCGACTAGTTGCCTCCTGCATGCCCCCAACTGGGGACCTGGCCCAAAACTCAGGCGTGTGCCCTGACCTGGAATTGAACCAGCAACCTTACAGTTTGCAGGCTGAGGCTCAAACCACTGAGCCACGGCAGCCAGGGCCTACCATAGCACTTGCCACTTGAGAAACCCAGCCTCCTTTCCCTCCTCTCCATCTCCCTATTGCATTGTGTCTGACTGATTTTCAGAGCACCTTTGCTGTTTCCCCATTCTCATTCCCTTTCTGTAAAATATCTAGACAGGAAGGAGGTGGCTACAGAAGCCGAGCAATCTCATATTCTGCCTGCAATGTCATTGTTTCTTTCCCCCATTTAGGGGGCTGAAGTTGCCCAGGAAGGGGATGCAGAGGAGCTGGAAAGGAAGAGGGGAGCTCTCCAGAGGCCTCTGCGGTCAGGGGCAGGGACTGAGGCCAGATGTGCCTGCCTCTCTGGGCTTCAGTGTGAAAGGGGCAGCAGGAGGAAGTATTGGGAGACAAAAGCCTTGGTTTAGATGATCACTCTTCATTTAACATGGCAGCAGCCACTCTCTGCGTAGGATCATCATGCCGAGCATAAACTGGACTTTCCCATTTGCCTGGCAGGAGTGAGACAGATCACTGTGTGCTAAATGAACGTCTGAGCCCATCCAGAAGATGTAGTGGTGTTAGTAAATCATGTAAGCCATCTTTACAAAGCACCTGTTACTGCGAAAAGACACTATGAGTTGGGTTCATGGCAGCAAAGTTCAGTGGTAAAGAAAATATAATCCAGAGTCAGACTGCAAGGCATTCTGCCAGTTACTTTTCTGGTCTGTGCCTCAGTTTCCTCATCTGTAAAATGGAGATTAATAATAATATTATGTAGAGAGTTCTGGCCAAGATGGAGGCACAGGTAGAAACCCTTTGCTTCCTCTCACAACCAAAAGGAGGACAGCAAGCAATCTAAAATCAATAAACAACCAGAAGCACCAGAAAAATCAAACTGCAAGGAACTCCGACAACCAAGGAATTAAAGAAAAAATCAACCAGAATAACCAGACCTGTAAGGCAGACCCCATGGGGTGGGCAACTCAGAAAAACTGCTGCTAGGTGGCTGAGGGGCGGGGCTGACTGCTGAGCTGGGCGGAGCTGTGTGGGAGGGACCAACTTAAGAGGAAAACAGACTCAGAGCTGACTGTGGGCTGAAGGGGGGGGGGGTGTTACCTGTGGTGGGAGATACTCCCAGTCTGACCCAAGAGTCTGTTGGCAAGTGTGCTGGAGAAGAGTAGGCGAGCTGCATTGCTCCCTCTCTCGCCCCTCCCCCACAGGCAGTGCAGCAAGGACGGTTGCCTTGCCTGGGTGAATACCTAAGGTCCTCCCTGCTCCTTACAACTTATCAGGTGCGCTAAGACAAAGAAATATGGCCTAAATGAAAAAACACAGCAAAACCTCAGAACCAAGTGATGAGGACATTGCCAACCTAACTGATGGAGAATTTAAAGCCCTGGTAATCAAAATGCTCACAGAACTGATTGAACTTGGTTTAAAAGTGAAAGAACAAAGGAAAGATACCCAAAATGAAATAAAGCAAAATATTCAGGGAATGAACAGTGACAAGAAGGAAACCAGGATTCAAAGCAATGATTTGGAACAAAAGGAAGAAACAAACATCCAACTGGATCAGAATGAAGAAATAAGAATCCAAAAAAATGAAGAGAGGCTGAGGATACTCTGGGAAAACCTGAAACATTCCAATATCCCAATCATAGGGGTGCCAGAAGGAGAAGAGCAACAGCAAGAAATTGAAAACTTATTTGAACAAATAATGAAGGAAAACTTCCCCAGTTTGGCAAAGGAAATAGACTTCCAGGAAGTCCAGGAAGCCCAGAGAGTCCCAAAGAAGTTGGACCCAAAGAGCAACACACCAAGGCACATCATCATTAAGTTATCCAAGATTAAAGACAAAGAGAAAATCCTAAAAGCAGCAAGAGAAAAGGAGACAGTTACCTACAAAGGAGTTCCCACAAGGCTATCAGCTGATTTCTCAAAAGAAGCCTTACAGGCAAGAAGGGGCTGGAAAGATGTATTCAGTCATGAAAGGCAAGGACCTACATCCCAGATTACTCTATCCAGCAAAGCTTTCATTTATAGTGGAAGGGTAGATAAAATGCTTCTCAGATAAGGTCAAGTTAAAGGAGTTCATCATCACCAAGCCCTTACTATATGAAATATTAAACTTATCTAAGAGAAAAGAAGATAAAAAATATGAACAATAAAATGACAACAAACTCACAACTATCAACAAATGAACCTAAAAGAAAAGAAAAACAATGAAAGCAAAAACTAAGCAAACAGCCAGAACAGGAACAGAATCAGAGAAATGGACATCACACAGAGGGAGTTCAGTGGGGAGGGGGAGGGGAGGAATACGGGGGAAAAGGTACAGGGCAGAAGAAGCATAGTTCGTAGGCATAAAATAGATGGGGAAAGATAAAAAATGATATAGGAAACAGAGGACTCAAAGAACTTGTATGTATAACCCATGGACATGAACTAAGGGGGGGGGGAATGCTGGAGGGTTGAGGGGGCAGGGTGGGGGGATAAAGGGGGAAAATTGGGAAAACTGTAATAGCATAATCAATAAAAAATACTTATAGGAAAAGAAAAGAAACCCAACTTCACTCTAAAGCTCATCTCAAGCATGGCTTCCTCTGGGAAGCTTTTTAATCCATCTACTCACTCACTCACTCTTGCCCGCATTTCTTCAGCACATGACGACTGCTTCCTGTGAGCCAGGCTCTGCACTGCTTGGAGGGCAGTTAAAAAGGGAGAGAAGACCCTGGCTGGGTGGCTAAATGGTTGGAGCATTTTCTGTACACCAAAAAGGTTGCAGGTTTGATTCCTGTGAAGGTACATACCTAGGTTCTGGGTTCGAGCCCCAGTGGGGGTGTGGATGGGAGACAAACTGATCCATGTGTCTCTCTCACATCGTTGTTTCTCTCTTTCTCCTCCTTCTCTTTCTAAAATCAATAAACATATCCTCAGGTGAGGATAAAAAAAAAGAAAAGAAATGGAGGAAAGGCCTTGGAAACCATGGAAAGCAGGTGGGATTTACCGGGAATCCATGGAACAGGCTCGAGCAGACACAGGCGTGATCGTGTGGTCCGTGGGTCCTCCTGACCCCAGCAGGAAGGGGGGATGGGGGGATGCAGGAGGCAATGCTGGGGGCCCAGCTAGGGGGCTGCAGGGGAGATGGGGGTGGCTTTGATTAGGGTGGTTGTAGGAATGGTGGAGAGAAGCCGACAGGTTTAAGACATATCTTGGGGATGGAACAGACAGCTTTTGGTGATGAAGAAGTCGTGGGGAAAGTAAGCAAAACGAGTTGAGAACACCCCCTAGGTTTTTAGCCTGAGGTATGGGGCTGACCGCTCCTCTCTCCTCGGGCTATTCCTGGGTCCCGGTCAGCCCCAGCCTTCGGCACACGTCCCTCCCTGTCTTGCCACACTCAGCAGACAACCACAGCGGTCTGTGTTCTTGAACCCAGCTCTTCCACTCCCTGCCTTGGGCCAGCTCCTTGGGGAGCTCTAAGACTTGCTTTCTCTATCCATAAATCGAGGATAACAATACTTCCTACCTCCTTGGTACTTGTGAGAGTTGAATGAACCACGGCAGAAAAAGCACTTGGCTGACTGCCCGGTGCACAGGAAGTATCCCGTGAATGGCAGCCGTTACTATTATTGTTATTTGTCTTACTACAGAGCAGTGGTTCCACGACTGTCACATGAACTTGACCGGCGTGTGCGGTCTGGCATGTTCCTGCCCGCTGCACAGGCCGCTGAAGGAAGATTTCAATCTAGTGGCTTGATTTTTTTCTTCTTTCAGTTTTTCCCATCCACAGTCATTTTGAAAAGCCCCAGTCACTGGTACTATGAGGATGAGGATCTTAGCCCGTCCAGCTGCCTGCCCACCACACTGTGGACGTAGTTATTAAAATAAATGGAGCTGGTGATGGTGGGTGAGAGATTTGACCATCACTGTGTTTAAAAGGGCAAGGACAGCAGTGTTTTAAAAAGCGTTATCATTTGGGCCAAAGGGTGCAATGAGTGCTTTATCTGGAGTTAAAGATATCGGCATCCCAGCAGCTAGAGCTGGTGGAGGCGGGCTGGGCCCCTGGGAAATTAGGCTCTGTGGTCTCAGCGGTGAGATGCGAGTCCCTGGAAAGCCTTCTCATGTATATGTGTGACTTCCAACTTTAGGACAAATGCTCTGCATGACTTGCTTCTAGCAATAAACAAACAAGAAGTCATTCCCTGTCTCTAGTGCCCCAGAGATAGGTGTCTCTACCCAGATGGTGAAAACCACCATGTTACCAAGCCAAACAGAGGCTTCTCTGAGCTCTTTAAAAAAAAGATTTTATTTATTTATTTTTAAAGAGAGGGGAAGGAAGGGAGAAAGAGAGGAAGAGAAACATCAGTGTGAGAGACAAATATCGATTGGTTGCTTCTCACATGCTCCCTATGAGGAGACCTGGCCTGCAAGCCAGGCATGTCCCCTGATCAGAAATTGAACCAGTGACGTTTAGGTTTGTGGGTCAACACTGAATCCCCTGAGCCACACTGGTCAGGGCAGTGAGCTCATCTTGAGATCCCAGATGCATTTGCCACAGAGTATGTACTTTCCCCTCTGACTTCCATGACACCACTCTGTCCCACTCTTCCTCCTGCCTCATTGGTCGTTTTCATTGACTTTCTACTTCATGAAGGCTTTCTCCCTTATCTAGTAGAGTTTCTCAAGATTGGGTCTTGGGACTGGTTCCTTTTATCCCTAAGTGACCTGTTCCACTCATGCGGATCTAAACGTGTGTGCCGATGACATCCACATGGGTATCTCTAGCACAGAACTCTCTCCTCCACTCCTCACTTGCATGGCACGCTCCTTGATGTCTCTTCCTGGATGTAGCTCAGACTTCGTAAACCTAACATGACCCAAAATGGGATTTTAAATTTCACCCTCACAGCTTTCCTTCCCTCTCCATCTTCCCCATGTCAGTGCACAGCAGCAACATTCACCCAGAAACCGGGGAGGCTTCACATCGCACTTTCTCTTATACTCCACATTGAATCCAACACCACGCCTGGTCAGCTCCACCCCCACAGTGCAGGTCAGGTCTGTCTACTTCTCTCCATCTCCACTGATGCCACCTGGTGCGTGTCACCATCATGCCACCACCCTGTCCTTCTGACCTCTGCTCTGTTCTTCTCTCCTCCAACACATTGTTTATTCTGCGTCCAGAGTGATCCTATTGTTTTTAATCCTCACCCAAGGAAATGCTTATTGACTTGAGAGAGAGAGAGGCATCGATGTGGGAGAGAAACATCTATCGGTTGCCTCCTGTATGTGCCCTGACCGGGGATCAAACCTGCAACCTTTTGGTCTACGGGATGATGCTCTAATCAACTGAGTCACCTGGCCAGGGCAAGGTGGTCTTCTTAAACTCTTCAAATCAGATCATGTCATTCTGATGAAAGGAAATTAAAACTTTTTAAATGTATTTCTTTTACTTAGAATAAAACCCAAACTCTGACAGTGGCCTTCAAGACCCTGCATGTTTGTCAGTCTCCCTGGTGCTCACCAGGCTCCAGCCACGCCAGGCTCCTTCCCACCTTCAGGCCCCGGCATGTGCTGGCCCCTCCTTGGGGACCCCTCCTCCCCTCTTCCCCGAGGGGGTGGCTCCCCCATCCTGATCATCTTGCTTAAGGTAGGAGCTGCCTTGACTCTGCCCCTCTCTGCCTTGTTAGCTTTCTTTAAAACACTTATCACAGCTGGTAATTATTACCAATTTCTGTTTATTGGCATTTGCCACCAGAACATAAACTTCTTGAGGTCAGGCACTGCCTTTCCATCCTGCTGGTCGTCCCATGCCCGGCACAGTAGGTATCAGGTGAATTAATGAGCTCTGCAAGAGTGCCGCCTCTTTATGGAGAAGCAAGGTAGGGAAGACCTGGGTCTTAGTGTCAGGAAGCACCTTCAGCACCTCCTGCACCCTCATCTCCCACGTCAGAAAACGATCAGCTCCCCCACATTGCTGTGCTCATCCATTCTCGCTCCATTATTCAGCCCTGGTGTGAGCACTAATCCTCTTTTCTGGTTTACCCTGATGGTTGTTACCTGGGAATGGAAAGTGCGAAGCTCAAGCAGTGAGTTAGTGCATTGGCAAGTGGAGTTGGGGACATGTCATCAGTAATGGAGAAGCTGAGAGACTCATCTCAGAGACAGTCCACCCCCAAGCACAGCCGCAGCCTCTGGGAGTCCAGGGAGGATCAGGGACACCCGGAGACTAAGGTCGGGTCTTACTTCAGAAAGCCAGAACAGTGAACACTTCTGAGTCTGTACTGCAAATCTACCTTGAACTTGTTGTCAAATCGTGCTCTGGCTCAAGAAAGAATGTCTTCGTGGAGCGAGGGGCCGGAGCTGGTGGGTGCTGTTACCCATCTTTCCTGGACAATCAAGTGCAGCCTGGTGCCTAGTGGTCATCTTCCGTCATGATGAGGACAAGATTCTTTAGGCCTCACCTTCTGGGGAAGCCTCTCCACCCCTCCCAGTGCTGGTTCTGGGCTCACCGAGTATCTTGCCTCCAGCTACCCTGGATAGGAGGGCTCGCCGCGGACAGCAGGCACCGGTGCTGGGCACTGGGCAGGTTAACCAGCACTGTACATTATCAGTGTGTGTTCCTGGGTGCATATGTCAGAAGGCTTTGTTTGTTGTGAGCCAGCCTGCTGGGGCCCAATTTTCTACAGACGCTGTAACAAAATCTGAGTTATCTCCCTCTTCTATCTCAATCTCTCTCTTTTTCACATGTGGAGCAACTGCTTTCCAACCTCTGATTCCCCTTTCTACTGGATACTGAGACATGAATTTGAACTTGCATTTTACTCAGAGGTGTGATCTTGAAAAACCCCTCACAAGCCCTGGCTGGGTGGCTCAGCTGGCCGGAGCATCATCCTGTGCATCAAAGTGTTGCAGGTCCGATTCCCTGTTAGGGCACCTATATGGAGGCTGCAGGCCCGTCCCCAGGCAGGGCATGTGCGGCATGCAACCAACCAATGTTTCTCCCTCACATCCGTGTTTCTTTCTCTCTCTCTCTCTCTCCCTCCCCCCTTTCCTTTCTCTCTAAGATTAATAAACATACCCTTGGGTAAGGATTAAAAAAACTCACAATTTAGACCTTGGTCTTCACTCTAGCTTTATTTCTTCTTTACTCCCTTGCTGCTATGACCTGAATTATGTTTTTGAATTATAGGTATTTTCCTGAGGCCGTTCCCGCTCCAGACCTTGACTCATGCTGCCACCTCTGCATGTCATGACCGAACCAGGCCACCCACGCCCCTGTGTTTTCCTTCTTTGCCACGTAAACACCTGTCTGTCCTTCAAGACCCGGCTCAGGCTGCACTGGGCATCCTCTGCATCCTCGTGTCCCCTGTGGGTGTGTCTCTGTCACTGCAGTTGTCATGCTGGGGTTCATTCTGATCTTTTTCTGTCTTCCCCCACCACTGACCTGTGTGTCCCCAGGACAGGGCAGTCTCTCCACCCTGCCTTCTGAGCCCGATGCCTGGCACATAGGGGCTCACTGAATGTTCGCTAACTGAGCACATGAAGCAGGCTAGCTGGGGAGAGCAAATTAACACACACACATAAGGTTAAACATAATTAGAGGTGTGGAACTAAGGTTCCTGAGAAGCAGAACTCAAACTTTAGAGCCAAACTCTTCATATAAAATTCCAGATAAATCAAACCAGGACCCTTCTGAAGCACTGTGTTTTATGCCCTGATCAGCTTTTCAGAGTCATGACCTCACTTAACCCCCACACCCCATGCGCATGGCCATACAAAGTAGGGCCATATTAGCTGTTTCCATTATGCAGATGAGGAAACTGAGGCCCAGAGAGTTCAAGTAATGTGCCCACAGTGCTAAGGGGCCCCGCTGAATTAAATCCATGTCTGTCTGGCTCCACAGCCCATGTTTTTTTCCACTTAAAAAAACTTATGGGAAATTTCAACTATATAAAACTGCATATAAAGGTAGAGAGAAATTAGAATGATGACCCCTCCTCCCATTTCCCCACTTCAACAATTCAAATCTCATGGCTAAGTTAAAACATCATTACTCCCACCAGCCTCTGTCTCTGAGGTTATTGTGCACATGTTGCTTTATCTAACTCTTTTACTAGCCTGTGCTCCATTTTGTACTTCTTGCATTTTAATTGAAAATTGTTACATGGACAACAGAGTGGTGATTGGGAGGGGAAGGGGGAGTAAAAGGGGGATAAATGATGCCCTGGCCAGTGTGGATCAGTGGATTCAGCGCCGGTCTGTGAACCAAAAGGCTGCTGGTTTGATTCCTGGTCAGGGCACATGCCTGGGTTGTGGGCCAGGTCCCCAGCAGGGGGCCTGTGAGGGGCAATGGATAGATGTTTCTCTCGCACATCCATGTTTCTCTCCCTCTTTCCCTCCCTTCCCTTCTCTCTAAAAATAAATAAAATCTTAAAAAATGGGAGGAACAAATAGTAATGGAAAAGATACAATAAAAAATAAAACTGTCAAAGCAATATATCACATTTGATTAAAAAAATTAAACAATACGGACAAGAAAAACCAGTACAGAAAAGCGTTTCCCTGCCTCACACCTGCATCCCCCCCAAATCCTAATCCCCAGCACGTCCAAGTTTTCATTCATCCAGAGACTGCCCTGTATTTCTACAGGTGTCTTCATTGTGCCAGTTATCAGCCACAGGTGTTGTGTGTTGACCTTCTGGCCAAGGATGAAGATTTAGTGCGCTCACACGCCCCTCCCTTTTCCGTTACTTATCGGCTATCTCGGTGACTTTAGATAATAAAGCTCTATATCTGGTAACAGTTATGAACATTTTCTGTCCCACACTCACTTTCTCTCTTACAATCACAGATGGTTTATTGTCTAAGGTCGAAAGGGATGACAAAAAAAAAACAACCAAACAGTGTAATTGCTAAATGACTACTGGTGCCCGTGTGAAATATAGGTCCTTTCTGCTAAGAATTATGATGTAGGTGCCCCTGTCAGAAACTATGGGCAGGTAGTCAAACTGTTTGTTTTATTTCCCAGCAGAGCATCCTCAGGCCTGCAGAATAATGTCAGCTATTTAATGACTTTTTCATGGTGCCACCCTCTCCAGGACATGGCTGCAAACCCCACAAGTACCCAACCATCTTGTTGCCCCTCAAGCTTGACTTGTGATTCCAACATTATGGAGCTGTTTCTTCCTGTAAAATGGGGCAGCTATATCTTGACAGTACCAGGCACGCAGTAGTCTCTGAACAGATGTTTGTTCAGTGAATGAATAAGTGATAGAAGTTTAAAGAACCAAATTTGTGAAGTAACATTGAGAAACGGATTCACAAGCATCAGGCTGGCAAACCTTTGGTAGGTGGGGATGTGAAGAAAGTGGATGTGAAAGAAAGGAGCTCCTACATGCTGCTCTGGGAGGGTAGATTTGTGCAATGCCAAATAAAAGGTGATGATGGACACAGCTCATCCTGCTCCTTGGTACTGACCTAGAGCAGGGCCAGAACTTTTTCTACAAAGAGCCAGATAGGAGATACTTTAGGCTTTGTGGACCTACAGTTTTTGTTGCAACTGCATAACCCTGCCCTTGCAGGATGAGTGGAGTCATAGACGATTAGTATGCGAATGGGCATGACTGTATGCCAATCCAACTTTATTTACAAAAGCAGGTGCCTGCTTGGATGTGGCCTGCCTCTGACCTAGAGAAACTCTCCTGTGTGCACAAGCAGGTTTACTCCTGCTTCTGTCTGTGATAGAGAGATATGGAAGCAATCTACTTCCATGAACAGAAAAATACGTAACCTATGGTATACAAAGAAATGCTACAGGTATCAACATGGCACATCTCAAGAACAAACAAGGAGTGGAGAAAGCAATTGTAGAAGGAAATAGTATGTGATAGCTAGTTTTATGTGTCAACTTGGCTGGGCCATGGTGCCCAGATTGGGTCAAGCATTATTCTAGACATTTCTGTGAGGGTGTTTTTGGATGACACTAACAAGTAAATCTGTAAATTTAGAGTTAGGCAGATTGTTCTCTGTAATATGAATGAGCCTTACCCAAGCAGCTGAAGGCCTGAATATTACAAAGACTGAGGTCTCTGCCAGCAGACTGCTTTCGAACTTGACCTGGAACATCAGAGCTTTCCTGGTCTTTTAACTGGCTGACACCTTGATCTTGGACTTCTAGCCCCCATTATCCTGTGAGCCAGTTCTTTAATCTCTCTCTGTATAAGCATACTATTGGTTCTGTTTCTCTGGAGAACCATGAATAATATACAGTACAATATAATTTAATATAAAGTAAAAAAACATAGAAAATAATCCTGTAAGGGTTTTAGATACAGAGATAGGAAAGCTGGGACAACGTTGGTGGGAATGTAAATACCACGTGCAGAGTAGTGGTGACTTCTGGGGAGAGGGGTAGAATCAGGACAGACCAAAAAGGGGGGTTTCAGTTGTGTCTAAAATCTGGGATTTCATGTTTTAGACAAAGGTCTGTAGCAAATAACATTGAGGTTGACAATTCTGGATATTGGGTACCTCTTTTATACATTTGAAATATTTCATAATTAAGAAGAAAAAATGATCAGAAAGTATATTTCAAAACAAACTCCATAACAGGAGACAAAGAAGGGCACTACATAATACTTAAGGGAATAATCCATCAAGAAGATATAACCTGTGTAAACATATATGCAGCCAACCTAGGAGCACCTAAGTATATAAGGAAAATCTTGGAGGACTTCAAGAAAGATATTGACAACAACACAGTCACCATAGGGGATTTTAACACCCCACTGTCAACAATGTATAGATCTTCCAAGCAAAGAATCAAAAAAGATATTGTGGCATTAAACAACACTCTAGATAAAATGGACTTAATTTATTTATACAGAACCTTTCACCCCAAAGAAGCAAAATATTCATTCTTTTCAAGTGCACATGGGATATTTTCAAAGATAGACCACGTGGTAGGACACAAAACAAGCCTAACGAGTTCAAGAAAATTGAAATCATGTCAAACATCTTCTTAGATCACAATGGCTTGACATTAGAAATCAACCCGAAGGAAAAAAACCCCAGAGAACATTCAAATACATGGAGACTGAATAACATGCTATTAAATAATGAGTGGCTTAACAATGAGATCAAGGAAGAAATCAAAAAGTTTCTAGAAACAAATGAAAATTAATACACAACAGCACAGTGAAAAAAACCTATGGGACACAGTGAAGGCAGTCCTGAGAGGGAAGCAGAAAGTTCATAGCAATACAGGCCTGTCTAAAAAAGATAGAAAAACCTCACATAAACAGTCTAACTCTACATCTACAAGAATTAAAGGAACAACAACAACAAACAAGGCCCAGAGTGAGTAGGGGGAAGGAGATAATATCAGAGTAGAATTAAATGACATAGAGACTAAAACAATTCAAAGGATCAACATATCCAGGAGCTGGTTCTTTGAAAACATAAATAAAATTGACAAGCCTTTGATCAGACACATCAAAAGAGAGAGAGAGAGAGAGAGAGAGAGAGAACCCAAATAAGTAAAATCATAAATGAAAGAGAAGTTACAACCAAAAACCACAGAAATAGAAAGTATTGTAAGAAATTACTATGAACAGCTATGTGTCAAGTAACTGGACAACCTGGGTGAAATGGACAAATTTCTAGAAACATACAATCTTCCAAAACTGAATCAAGAAGAAGCAGAAAGCCTGAATAGACTGATGACAACTAGTGAAATTGAAGCAGGAAATAAAAACTCCCAGCACACAAAAGCCCTGGACTGTCTGGTCCACAGCCTTCACAGGTGAACTTTACCAAACATTTAAAGAAGAACTAACTCCTATCCTTCTCAAACTATTCCAAAAAAAAACCAAGAAGAGGAAAGACTTCCAAACTCTTTTTATGAGACCAGCACCATCCTAATTTCAAAACCAGGTAAAGACACAACAAAGAAAGAAAACAATAGGCCAATATCGCTGATGAACATAGGTGCTAAAATCCTCAACAAAATATTGGCAAACTGGAATCCAGCATTACATGAAAAAGATCATACACCATGATCAAGTGGGATTCATCCCAGCGATGCAAGGAGGATCCAATATTTGCAAGTCAATAAACATAATACATCACATAAACTAAAGGAAAGACAAAAATCACATGATTATATCAATAAATGCTGAAAAGGCATTTGATAAAGTACAGTACCCATTTATGATAAGAACACACAGCAAAATGGGAGTAGAGGGAGCATATTTCAATATAATAAAGGCCATTTACAAGAAACCTATAGCCAACATCATATTCAATGGGTAAAAATTAAAAGCTTTCCCCTGAAGACCAGGAAGAAGACAATGATGTCCGCTTTCACCACATTTATTCAACATAGTATTGGAAGTTCTAGCCACAGCAGTCAGACAAAAAAAAAACCCAAAAGGCATCCAAATTGTAAAGGAGGAAGAAAAAAAATGTCATTATTTGCAGATGACATGATAGTGTACATAGAAAACGCTACAGTCTCCACCAAAAAACTACTCGACCCAATAAGTGAATTTGGCAAATCAGTGGGATACAAAGTCAATATTCAGAAATCAAAGACATTTTTATAAACAGCAATGCAATATCAGAAACAGAAATTAGGAAAAAATTCCATCTACTCTAACAACAAAAAAATAAAATACCTAGGAATAAATTTAACCAAGGAGATAAAAGACCTGTAATTGGAGAGCTGCGGAACACTGAAGAAAGAAATAGGGAAGACACAAATAAATGGAAGCATATACCATGTTCATGGATTGGAGGAATTAACATCATTAAAATGTCCATACTACCCAAAGCAATCTATAGATTCAATACAATCCCTGTTAAAATACCAATGTCATATTTCACAGATCTAGAATAAATATTTTTTTAAAAATTTTGGAGCCAAAATGACCCCAAATAGCCTCAGCAATCTTAAGAAAGAAGAACAAGGTAGGAGGGATAACAATACCTGTTATCAAACTTGTATACTACAAGGCCCCTGTAATCAAAACAGTCTGGTACTGGCATAGAAACAGACACATAGATCAATGGAACAGAATAGAGAGCTTAGAAATAAGCTCAAGTCTCTATGGTTAATTAATATTTGACAAAGGGTACAGGGGCATAAAATGGAGTAAAAATAGACTCTTCAATAAATGGTGTTGGGAGATCTGGACAGCTACATGAGAAAAAATGAAACTAGATCACCAACTTACACCATACACCAGAAAAAAGTCAAGATGATAAATGACTTAAATATAAGTCATGACACTTTTAAAGTCCTGGAGGGAAACATAGGCAGTCAAATTTCAGATACCCCACATAGCAATATTTTCGCTGATATATCTCCTAGGGCAAGGGAGATAAAGGGAAGAATAAACAAATGGGACTACATCAAAGTAAAAAGTTTCTGCACAGCTAAAGAAACCATCATCCAAATGGAAAGGGAACCAATCATATGGGAAAACATATTTGCCAATGATACATACCTTGGACTAGGGTTTGATCTCAAAACATATAAAGAACTCATACAATTCAATACCAGGAAGACAAACAATCCAATTAAAAATGGGCATAAGACCTGAATAGATACTATTCCAAGGAGGACATATGGATGGCCCATGGGTACATGTAAAGATGCTCAACATCACCACACATCAGAGAGATGCAACAAACCCCACAATGAAATATCACCTCACTACTGTCATCAATAAGTCAACAAACAACAAGTGCTGGTGAGGATGTGGAGAAAAGGGAACCCTAGTGCACTGTTGGTGGGATTGCAGACTGGTGCAGCCACTGTGGAGAACAGTCTGGGATTTCCTCAAAAAAAATAAAAATGAAACTGCCTTGTGACCCAGAGTCCACTGCTGGGATTATACCCGGAGAATCCTGAAACACCAATTCAAAAGAACCTATGCACCCCAATGTTCATAGCAGCATTATTTACAATAGCCAAGTGCTAGAAACAGCCTAAGTGCCCATCAGCAAATGAGTGAGTCAAAAAACTGTGGTACATTTACACAATGGAATACTATGTGGCAGAAAGAAACAAGGAACTTCCACCCTTTGCATGAATGGAACTGGAGAGCATTATGCTCAGTGAAATAAGCCAGGCAGTGAAAGACAAATACCATATTATCTTGCCTGTAAGAGGAACCTAATGAACAAAAACGAACTAACAAGTTCAACAAAACCAGAAGCAAGAAAACATGGAACAGTCTGATAGTGACCTGAGGGGATGGGGAGGGGGATAAGGGTGGAAAGAAGGGGAAGGACTAGTCAAAGAACACGTATGAATGACCCATGGACAACGGTGTGGGGACTGACTGTGGGAGCGGAGGGGTGGGGCGGGCAGAGAAGGGCAAAGGGGGAGAAATTCGGACATTTGTAATAGAACAATAACGTATTTTTTAAAAAAGAAGAAAAAATGAGAGAACATAAAATAATTAGGAAAAGAAAACTAGTGCAGTGATGCACACAGGAGGCCCCTAACATACCCAGATTGAAAGAGACCAGCTGGGACAGGTTGGCTGGGGAAGGCATGTCAGATGTGGGCAGGGGGTGAATGGGGGGAAGGGAGGGGAGGGGAGGGGAGGGGAGGGGAGGGGAGGGGAGGGGAGGAGAGGGGAGGCCTCCAGAGCTCCAGAAAGGGCCTCGCAGGGCAGCAGGGGATGAAGAGAGAGTGAGGTTTGCGGTGGAGTCTGGGCGGGAGGGCGGGACGGATGGGGCAGGATGGACAGGGCAGGAGGAGCAGAGTGTGGACTGGAGAACAGCACCGTGAGGGGCGGAGGCCAGTGCGCAGGTGGCTGCGGAGGTGGGTCCGCTGTGTGAACATGGTCAGTCACTCCAGGCTGCCCGAGCTGCACTTTGTGCTCACCCCAAGGTGGCCCTGCAGAAACGGTTAGCCAGCCCCAAGTTCTGTCTGACATGATGTTTCCTGGGCGCTCACCAATGTCAGAGGAATCTGGGCTCCTGCTGGGGCCTTGTGGAGGCTTAAACCAAACCACAGGCTCTTCTTTTCTGTCTCAGGGGTCTCCGCTGGAGCAGACACTGTCCATGGTCAGCCAGGGCCCCTCGGATTTTGGGGGGGTGTGCTCCGAGGTTCCCTATGATTTCCCCCTCCCACAGTCAGTCCTCACACTGGGCTCTTTTTGGGGCAGTGCCCTTGGGCGGCCAGGGCCCACTTTACGGTTCTCTGGGGCCCGTTCTTCAGCAATGACCGATAGGTGTGGGCTGTGAGAGCCAGCTCCCTTGCCGGAGCTGGGACAACTCTGAGGGGAAACATATTGGCCCTGAGATCCCCCTTGGGGTCAGCCTGAAGCTGGCACTTGGCCAGAGATGGTTCCCTTGCTCCTCCCTCCTGCACAGGTTTCCTCTGGGAGCACCTCTGTAAGGTGCCACCGTTATGGAATCCCAGACCTGGGCTCCGATTCTTGGGGATCCATCTAAGACAGGAGCTCTCCTTTATCCCAGAATCCCTCTGGGTTGGGATGCCTCGACCCTTGGTCTGTCTAGAGTGGAGCTGGGCACGCAGCCTCGGAATCAGACCATCCAAGTTGGAAGTTTGTCTCCATCATTTTTTAGCTGTGTGACCTTGGAAAAGTTATTTAACTGCTCTGTGTCACAGTTTCCTTATCTTTCTAAAGGAGGCCATGAAAGGATCCACCTCATAGGGTTGTTGTGAAGTTAAATGAGGTAAGGTATGTACAAAAGTCTCAGAATTAACTGCAGCATATAGTAAGTGCTCAATAAATGTTAGTGTTGTTAGTCTCCACTGGAAGGAACTAAAGGGGCACTTAAGGAATGTCAGGGACTGGATATGCTTTACCCCTGAGCCTGGGTCTGCAAACCAGGCTGATTTGATAAAGGGAACAAGCCATTCTCTGTTATGTGGACAATAGCCTCAGTGTATTGCAATAGGACAGAATGGATGGGTGAGTGGATCGGCAGGGTGGTTGTCACTGGTATTCTACTGAAGGAACGATAAGAGAATCCTCATTCTTCCTTTGCCTGAGGTTCCACCCCTCCCCCACGGCAGGCTGGCTGAGCTGCAGGAAGTGGGTTGGGGCTCTGTGTCTGGGAATGGGACTCTAGCAGGGAGAGCATTAGGGAAGGACAGAGAAACACTCGCACACTCTAGTGTTGACATCAGCAAGAAAGAGAGTACAGGACTCAAAGTGCCAGACGTGGCATGGAAACCGAGGTTCCCACCCTGGCTCTGGTTTCCAGTCCTGGCTCTGGTATTTCTCTTCTCTGGGCCTCAGTCCCCCCATATGTAAAAGGGGGCAATAGACCCATTCTACTCACTCCAAGGGAGCCTGAGAGGACCTAGGGAGACACAGCAGAGGTCATGCTGGGTACTGTGCACTGCCTGGCACCGGAATCCCACCCGTGGCACCAAAGTGAAGGTTGGGAGAGCATTGCAGTAGCCTAGACAAGACTGTCCTCAGGAAGCCCCTAGAAGGGCGCCAGCCTGGAGACCCGAGGTCAGTAAGTCCAGCACAGCTGCAGTTTTTCTCCACACGAGACAGCTGACTGAAATAGGAGTCATGTTATCTGGAAAGTTCCTTGCTTGAAACACCAGCATCACGCTCAGTATGGCATAACCCTTCCACGAGAGGCAGCGGGAAATGAGCCTGTCCGAAGCGGAAGCAAAGTCCAGCCTCCCATCTCTCGCTCAGGACAGGGCACGGCCCACGGATGAGCAGAGTGCCAGCCCCCTGTAAGTGACGCCTCCCTCGCCTCACACCTCCCCACACCTGCTCGGTGTGCCTGCCCCTGTGAGACAGATGTTCGAGCAGGAGGCCAGAGCCGGGCTCCAGCTGCCTCCCACACCGAGGGCGGGGCCTCTGCAGAATCCTCTGCCCCCTGCTTCCAGCAAACCTCCACTTGGACATATCATTGCAGTTTCAGAACTCGACGGGCTCCCTGGAGGGTGAAGGCACAGAGAGGCAGGCATGAGGGCTCGTCCTCAGCCCAGAGCAGGCCCTTCACCCCTGAGAGTCCAGCGGCAAGGACTCCTGGGAAGACGATGGGCTTTGGTGAGACAGGGCTTCCAACCCTGTCTTTGTCCCTTGGGGATATGTGATGCTCTAAAAGTCCCCCTATTTGTGGAATGGGGATTGATTGATTTGTGGAATGATTAAAAGACAGGTATGTGTAGCAGGATGTTCAACTGCCTGAGCTGAGGCTGGGAAGTCACTCCGCTGCTCTCGGAGTGGCCAGAGGCGCAGCCGTCCTGGGAGCAGCAGGAGTGGAACCTGGGGCAGCATGGAGGCTGGGCTCATCTGAGAGGGGTCCTGCCCATGAGGGGGAGGGGGTGCCAGTGGGGAATCAGCTGGAGGCGGAGCTTCTCTGTGCAGTTGGTCCAGTGGGGGAGTCTCAGAAGAAATGTGTCTCCAACAGAAAGAGTCTGGTTTAAGCTCTAGCCAGACCCAGATAACATGAGGCGAACTTATAACAGTCTCTTTTTCTAAAGGAAGAACTGTCCTGCCCTCCTCTCTGATCCTTCCTGCTTGCACTTCCACTGTCTTGGGAACAGCAGTGGGGGCTAGAGCTGAAGCTCCTCCCACTCCCCTCCTAGGTGCCGGACCCTGCCTGGGCGCAGGGGAGAAAGTGAGGGTTAATGTGTGGAGTAATACATCCTATCTACTGAATTGAGACTGTATTTTGTGACTTGAATTGCATGAAATTTTCAGTTCTCTACAAGAGAGCAGAAAAATCAAGAGTCCATTCACACTTACATCCAGAGGGTAGGAGACAGTGTTTACCTCCCAGCAAAGCTACTTTCATTACAGTATAGCTCGTGAGTCCTTCCTGTCCAATGCACTTGGCCTCCCTTCCTTGCCCAGCACTGTGCTGGGCACATGGCGGGCCCTCAACAACAGATTTATCTCTTCATCATCCCTCTTAGAGCTCCAGGTCCCAGAGTTGGAACATTCTGACTCTTGAATATTTGGAGAACCACAGTGCCTGGGGCAGAGTGCACTCTCCTTCAGGGCCTGATGCATAAACATCCTAAGCCTGAGTTCTGTGCAGCCCCACTGCAGCCACCACCACAAATGTCACACTGTTGAGACTGCTGGGGAGGAAAGAGGTGGGGCCAGCACGTGCCAACACCCCACTTGCATGTGCCGCTAATTACTCCCACAGATGGAGGAGCCACGGCCTAACCTCTGACACGGATGAAGACTTTTCCCTCTTGTGTTATTCTCTTTTTACAAAAACCCTCACCTGATAATATGTTTATTTTAGAGAGCAAGGAAGGGAGAGGGGAGGGAGAGAGAGAGGGGGGAACATAGATGTGAGAACAACTATAGGTTGCTTCCTGCGAATGCTCCCCAATGGGGGATTGAACCTGTCACCTTTTGGGGATGGGATGACACTGCAACCAACTGAGCCAACGGACCAGGTTATGCTATTCTCCTTTAAGCTTCAAAAGGACCAGGAGGGGGCCATGATGGAAGACGGGAGGTATTAGGGACTTGGTCCAAGTACCTGGTGACCTGGCACTGGGTGGAACTCAGGACCCCTGACTCCACACTCAAGCTCTGACCTAAAACTCAAAGCCACTGAAAAAAAAAGAAAAAGAAAAGAGAAGGGGGTTGGTTTCTTCCATCACAAATGGAAGCAGAAGAGAAAAAGAACAGACTTGCTGGCTAATATATGCCAAGTCTCAGCATGGAGTGAAATTTTATGGTTGATTTATAATCCAGGAAATTGGAAGCTGTCGTGGAAATTCTTACATGAAGGCAGTGACTGCAGGACGGCATGAATTGTGTGGCTGGTCCCTCATGATCAGGGTAGCTTCCCAGTGAAGGGATAATTATAGACACCCAGACTTGACACAAATAATATTTTGCAGCTGGGTAACGGTGTCAGACAATTCCCAGGGAAGCCAGAAGGTGGCGCCACTTGCCAAAAGAATGGGACCAGAGGCAGCTGCCTGGGACTCTCCCATTTCCAAGGGCGACCCCCACCACTCTGATTTGGGAGGCCACTTTTGGATTTCTGCCACAAAGTGGGATGCTTCTGACAAACCAAAGGTCCACCCCTTATTGCCCCTGTGCAAATGCTCATCCCTTCTCCCTGGGGTACCGCAGAGTTGCCTGGGCAGATGGTAGCAGGAAGGCCATGTAATCCAAGGAGTTATCATTTCAACTACTACAAACAACAACAGCAATTACTGCCACAGTTTATTGAGTGCTGACCAAGGGCAGACACCCTGCTACGTGCTCTAAGTGAATGATTGGATTTGATTCCCACGGCGATCCTGTAGGGTAAATATCATTATCCTTATTTCTCAGATGAGAACACTGAAATCCAGAGAGGTTAAGGCATTTGTTTTAGGTCCCAAGGTTGGCCAAACACAAAGCCAGAATCTGAATTCAGTTCTTTTGGTTTCCTCTAGAGCTTGTGCCATTACTCACTGTGATCTTCCCTCCCTCCCTCCACCCCATCCTTCCCCTCTGTGTGCTGGGTGTGAGGTTCAGGAAGGTCCAGACTACACCTCTGCTCTGGGGGGTCCTCGCTGTAACTCGCAGACCCAGGACGACTGCGGGGCGGTGGGAGCCGTGATAGCGGTAAGCATGGGACGGGAGTCGGGGGTGGGGCGCTCGCTTGCACCCAGCATGGCTTTAGGTCGGGTGCCATGCTGGGGGGCTACTCAGGCTGGCAATTCCAGCTGTTTGTTGGCTTAATTTATTCTGGGTTTTTGTAATCCTGGATCAGGTGTCGGCTTTGCTCTCTCTCAGTAACCCCCCTGTCTAGCCAATTTCTCCCTTCACTGCCATTTGGCAAGACCTGGGATATATTCTGGCAGGTGTGTGTGTGTGGGGGGGGGGACTTTCGGGGGAAGGGTGGTTAATAAAACTGCTGCTTCATCAATGTTTGGGCACGGGCTACCACCTGACCCTCGGAAATGAAGGAGGTGGCACATTACTGAAACTGAATGTCCTGGTGGCAGCCAGCCAACCAGCTGAGCCACAAAGGGCTGGGGACCGTGGCTCACCAGAGGACCTCGGCTCCTCTTTAGGAGATAATGAGGAGCAGTGACGGGAAAGTCCAGGGCCTGAGGCTGGCGAGATCAGAGTTCCATCCTCTCATTTTACGGCTGAGAAGCCTGGAGGCGAAGAGAATTGCCTCGGGCGTGCAGACAGTCAGCAGCCACAGTGAAGACAGACACGGGAGCAGCTGCACCTGGTCTCGCCCGTCTGTGAAGAGCACCGTGAAGTGACCACCTGCTCACTGCTGCCGCCGCAGGAGTGATGAAAGGGAGTCTGGCCTACTCCCCGCGCACCTGCAGGGGGATGTCAGTCTGATCCAGGGCCGTCATCTAACAATCCAGGAGACTGGAGTTGAAAGAGGGGGTAACTCGCCCAAGGTCGTGCAGCCACTCCGTGACACTGTGTTTCTCTGTCCGCAGCCCTCTCTCGGGCTCTCGGCACTGTGGCTTTCCTTTCTGAACCCCAAGCCCCACGTGGTTTGGTAAGATTTGGGATCTGAGTTCAAGTGCAAAACCAAGTAAGGGTGAAGTGGATTAGGTGCAGAAATACCAGTATTTCTGGAACCTTTTAGAACAAAATTTGAGCAAGCAGGACAACATGTGGGAAATCAGGACTGCTATGTGAAAAACAATAGTTACTTTGTGGGTGGAATTGGGTACCACCCCAGAGATATGCTGGTGCCCTAACCCTCCAGTGAATATCTATGGGCCTGCCCTTATTGGGAACCACGCCTTTGTAGATACAATCAGTGAGGATGAGGCCATGACGGCGGCCCTAGTCCAGTGTGATGGTGTCCTTTGAAGAGGCATATTTGGACACAGGCACACAGGGAGAATAAAGGCAGAGAGTGGCATAGTGTAATGCATTCACAAACCAAGGAATGACAAGGGTGGCCAGCCACCACCAGAGGACAGAAGGGAGGGAGGCGTGAAGCAGGTTTTCCCTCAGAGCCCTCAGAAAGCCATCAGAAGCAATCAGCCCCACAGACGTCTTGAACTTGGACTTCCAGCCTCCGGATGGGGGAGAGAATACATTTCAGTTTTTTTTAAGCCACCCAGTTTCAGTATTTTGTGGCAGCCCAAGGAAAAGACTAGTGTTTTCTCTTATTGATTAATTTGCTGGGCACTTCCGTTTGTTGATTGAATCAATATTTATTGTGCATCTGCTGAGCACCAGACACTGTGCAGGGTGCGAGAGGAAGAGCAGGGAGGGAGGGAGCCTACGTGCCTGCCTTCCTGAAGCTGACCTTCAAGGTCACCTGCCCTGTCTCTCACAGCCCTCACTACAATCCTGGGGGATCAAAAGGGGTCATTCTTGCTGAACTTAGAGGTAAGGAAACTCACTCTTAGGGGTCAGTAACCAGCCCGGGGCCTCGCTCCTGGCTGGGATGAAGCTGGGCCTGGACTTCATCCAGGATAAAGTGGATGAAGGATGCAGGTGGGCTCTGTGTGAGCCACCACCCGGGTCTCCCTCACAGCCTAGGGGCGTGCCCGCGGAGACAGACATCCAAGGGGGGAGAAGGGCGAGACGGGCAGGAGCCTGGGCCCGGAGATACGTCCTGCTCGACATTTCCAAGGCACAGAGTGGGCCCAGCCTCCAAAAGCCACGCACAGTCTGAGACACTACACTCAGTCCCTGGCCTCGCGGGTCCCCAGGGATGTGTGTGAGGCTAGAGACCCCACCCAGCCAGCTCTGCTCCCGCAGCCCTGCCTCCCACCGCTGAGCATGCGGGGTCGCACAGCCGGCAGGGAGGCCTCAGCGCTTCACTGGCACAGGAGAGCTCACAGAGTGCCAACGGTAACCAGGCAGGGTCACCCTGTGATGCTGGTGGGAAGGGACAGAGACAAGACCGCACTGTGATCCCACTGAACAGAGTGGTAAGGATGCTCTGCAACCACAAAACCGGCACTCCCCCTCCAGCCGGCACAGGTGACGGGCGGCTGCTCACGGCAGCTCTGTCCTGCCCCGTTCCTCCCGTCTCCTGGGTAAAGTCTGGGATGGCCAGTCATCCCACGGCCCTCAGTCCCTGACAGCACCACATGCAGAACAAAGCCTTGCTCCTAAACTTTCCCCAAACTGCCCAGCACCAGCCCAAACTTCATACCGGCCTCTTCCAACTCCCTCTTCCTGAGCCATCCCAGGTTCCCCGAGTGTGCCCCCCCACCCCCGCCCCCGCCGCAGCACACGAGCAGGCCAGACCTTGCCCCCCTATCAGTGTGCTCTCCATGGTCTGCCTGGCTCTGACATGCGCCCACCGCGCCTGCAGACCCAGGATCCAAGGCGGTTGGTGTTGGGGACCCCTCCCACCTTGTACCAGGAACTCTCAGCTCTTCCAGTAGCCATGGAACGAGGTGACGGTGGCAGGTGGTCAGATCACCCTGCAGGAGACACAGGTCTCTGGCAAGGACTGTGGGTTTTAGGGGGAGGCCACCTGCCACTGATGTGGTGCCCACCTCCCGTGGTGGAAGGGTGCACCTCAGGGGGGTCCCTAAATGCTGCTCAGATAAAGACACCCTGCCTCCAGGGCTTGCTGCTCAGCACATTTTTCTAGGCATTAAAATCACTGAGAAAGAAAAAGAGAAACCCCCGAGGGGCTGCAAAGCTATTAAACTTTCAAGTCCCAGTTCTGAGCAGCCGACAAGCGGGCCGCCACCCAGCCTCCTGTGTCGCGGTTATTAGCTCCAGCGTCCGCGAGCTTGAGTAAGGATCAATCGCTGCTTCTGACAGTTTCCTCCAAATTAAAAGGGGCAGAGGAGAGGAGACACAGGAGGCCGCAGCGCAGAGTTTCAACTCCTCACAGAGAGCAGCCGTGGCTGACTATACTCGTAACTCCTATCCGTGGGCCCTCAAAGTGTATGCAAACCCATTTACCCTTGGGGGCCTGGGGCTCGAGACAGGACTGGTACCGGTCATACAATGAGCACAGCAGGAGGCTTTTAATAATGTTCGGGGGCAGACACAATGCTGACTTGGTCCTGGCGGGGACCCTGACTCAGCGAGGAACTCCGTCTCTGTGGGCCTTGGCTTCTTCGTCTATAAAATGGGTGTTACGGGCCGAACCGTGTCCCCCTGCAGATTCCTGCGGTGAAGTCCCCACCCCCAGCACCTCGGACTGTGACTGTGTTTGGAGATAGGGTCTTTAAGGAGGTCGTTCAGGTAGGACAATGCCACAAGGGCGTCCTCGTAAGAAGAGGAAATGTGGACACGTGGGAAGGGGAGAAGATGTGAGGACGCAGGGAGGAGATGACCATCTATACGCCCGAGAGGCCGCAGCAGAAACGACCCTGCTGCCATCCCAATCTCAGACCTCGGGCCCCCAGGACCGTGAGAACACAGATTCCTGTTGTTTGAGCCACTCTGTCTGTGACACGTCCTCCTGGCAGCCCGGGCCGACTAATCCAGGGGGCACAGCCACCCCCTGGGCCACGCGAACATTGCCGAGAGGATCGGATGAGACAGGGAGTAGTAGAACTTCCTGTTAGAACTCAGCATCTGAGGACTGCAGGTCATAGTGAAAAGTGTGGGTGCTTTAGTTTTATTACCCAAGCATGTGATTTTGTTAGAGGACATGGGAGGGGAACCTGTGCCCCTCCAGGGGGTGGCTGGGGTCTGGGCAAACCACCCAGGAATTCAGCAGCCTGCCCAGGGCTGCTCGCTGGAGTCAGTGCCAGGCAGGGCTGGCCGTGGGGTGCAGACGCCACCCTGGGGGTCCCAGGTGCTGCTAGGCACCTGCAGGGGGTCTGAAACACTGAGGGGGCAACTCACTTTGCAGGCAGTGCTCCTTAGAGACAGGCAGCGAACTCCAGAGATGCCCGGGAGCTTCCTTTTCTCCTCTTATTACTCCTCCCAACGACCCAGGACCCGCGAGAAGGCAGTTTCCACCTTCATTACGCAGCTAAACACACCTAGTCCGTTAAGTTAATAACCTTCCTTTTCAGAGTTGGCTGGCAGCAGCCCTGCTGAATGGGTGCTTACGGGGAGGGGTGGGAACGAAGACGATGAAGATGCAGCACAGGCAAGGCCAGGACGGTGCCTGGAAGCCCGGGCAGTTCCGTCCGAAGGAGCCGCTGGGGAGGGGCGAGTGGGAGGGGCACCGGCGCTGGGGGCGGGGTGGCGAGTGTGGGCAGTTCGGAATCCCGGCGCTTCGCCTCCCGCACACCTTGGCCTTGAGTCGGCTGACGGTGGGGGAGGGTGTTTTCTAACTCTCGTCCTTTCTCCATGTTGTAGTGTTTCCCCTAAGACTTACTTCAATGATTACTCACTGGTCCTTGAAATAAATAACTACAAATTACAAGTTGTTTTTCAACAGCAGGTCAGTTTGGGGACGGCGTTTTCCACTCCTCGCGCACGGCTTTTCATTACCCGCTGAGAGCAGCTGAAATCGTTTCCCGTTTCTGCTGAAGAATGCATTTGTGACCGTCAGCGCTGCTAGCTCGTCTGCAGCCAGATAAATGAGTCTTTATGTGCTTTTCCCCAGCCAGACGGACGGCAAACTGGGCTTCATTTTCCTAAATTGCGCCCTCCACGTCGACGGATCGGCACAAACCCTCTGGGGGGACGCGGGGCCCCGGCTGACGTTCCGCCTGGTTCAGCCAATTCCTCCCCTAATTCCCCGTAACGAGCCGCCGCGTTCGTCCAGACACTCGCACCAGCTGCCGGGCTTCACCCGGGCCGCCCCCCGCCCCGCCCCCCACCCTGGACCGGGCCGGACTGCCAACCCCCGACCTCCCTTTCCCCCACGTAACAAGTTGCTGGCAGGAGTTTTATTCATTATTTCATTTTTGTTGAAAGGTAAATCATCATAACAGTGCCAAAAAAAAAAAATAAAAAAAATAAAAAATAAAAACCGCGCAGAGCCCGGAGTAAGCCTGCCGCTGGTGGGGCCCAGTCCCCTGGCCCTCGCACCTCGCACCGGGAGCCAGGCCACAGACCGGCTGTGCGTCCAGACAGCCCCCCCTCCCGCCTTGTTAAAACGACACAAGGGGTAGCCCTGGCCGTGTGGCTCGCTTGGGTGGAACGTTGTCCCTCCCAATAGCCAAGGTTGTGGGTGTGATCCCCTAGTCAGGGCACACATGAGAAGCAACCAATGAATGCATAAGCTAGTAAAACAACACAAGTAGTAGCAGAGCGTAGGTGGGTTTTGCAGCCTGCGGTTTGCTCTGAAATTCGCACTGGTGCTGGTTCCACCTCCAAGTAGGACGAGCTTCCCTGTTTTGTCCTTATGGCAGCCGAGGATCCTGCGGTGTGGTTCAGCTCTCTCAGACCTGCAGCTGATACTGGAGAAGCAGGATTTTAAAGCGACTCTTTGCCCCTCATTTCAGAGTTCTGATCAGAAACCCGAGCGCCTGGTTCGGTTCTGTGTGCAGCCTCGAGGCCCACCCGTTTGGTGGCCGCCCGTGGGGCACTGTGACGGACTCTCGGAGCAGACAGGTGGAGGGGACCGGCAGTGACCTGGGGCCACTAGGCGCTCTCAGTGGCGAGAACTGCAAAACTCTTGGCATAAACGACGCCACCCAGCCCCCCGCACGCGGGGACCTGACTGAGCTCTGGCCTGGCCTCTGTCAGCCGCAGACCAAGGCCCGAGATAGGCCAGCCTGTGGGAGAAAGCCCAGGTTCCCCGGGTAATTTACTGTTTACTCCGGGGTCAGAACCTCCCAGGGGTCCCTGACCTCTGTTTTCTTAGACAATTACTCTAGGAGACCTGGAATTGTGCATCCTTCCTCTGCCTCTCTGAGATATGTCTCCTGGGCCCTAGAGCGTGTCCTCGGGACATCTGCGAGGAAGCCCCCCTGCCCCCCAGTTCCCCGGAGGGGGGATGCTGGCTGCGGTGGGCACAAGGCTGGCTGCAGTGGGCGTCCAGCTCCCTGCACTCTCCTCAGAAGGACAGGGGAAGAGTGTTTCTCCTCCGGGTCAGCTCCGGTGAACAAACACAGATGGCCTAGTCACATAAACTGCCCCCTCTTAGCCTCCTTCAGAATTTTTTTTTAGCCCACCCCTGTGTTTCAAAAGCCTTCAGTTCCATGCCCTCGGGCTCCGTTCTGAACGCAGTCTCCCTCTGTTACCACGGTGGCCCGAACAAAGTCCCTCTGGCCAATGTTAACAAGTGGCCAGTGTAGGGTTTCTCTTACATAGCAGCCGGGACATCTCTGCCCCACACGCAGACGGCCACACCCTGTCCAGACACCCAGCCTTTGTCCACGCTGGGCCCTGGGCAGGAGGGCCATCTCCTGGCCCTTGGTGTCTTACATGTCGCCTCTGCTTCCTGGTCCTCGATCAGGACCAGGCAAGGCCTCACTTCTTTCCTGACCCCCCGCCACACATGTGGGTTGAGCAACTCATGAACGCTTTATGGAAACACTGCTACTTTACCACTCATTATTTCATGTCTGGATCTCCAGGGTTATTCCGCAGACTTTAACTGGGCGTTGACTAGGCACCCGGAAATTTACATACATAATTTCATTATATGTAAACAACCCTATGAGGTAGAAATTCTATCTGCATTTTTGTTTTGAAAAGTTCAAACTTACACAAAAGGAGAGACTGGGGTAATGGATTCCCACACACCCATCAGCCAGCTTCCATGACTGTAAACGAAGACCTATTGTATTTCATCTAAACCCCTCAATTTTCCACTGTGCCTCAGAGTAGATTGAACAAATCCTAGATACTGCATTAGTTCTCTTTCAGGTATTTCAGTATATATTGCTAACTTGTAAAGATACTTGACAAGAGCACATAACTTCACAAGCATTACCGCACCTAAGTTAGTAACAATTCCCCAATATCATTAAATGCACAGTTCATTTTCCCTCATGTTTAGTCTGTATTTTTTTAAGTTTGTTTGGCTAATGGTTCAAATAAAGTCCATGTCAAAGGCTCCGTGTGTCAAGTTAGTCCCTTTCAATTTATAGTTTTCTCCACTCCATCTCTCCGCTCCCCCACCTTGTAATTGTTACTTGTTGAAAAGATTGGGTCTTGTGAGTCCTACAGTTTCCCGCAGTCTGGGTTTTGCTGATTTCATCCCTGTGGTATGGACACAGGAGGTGGGGCCTGTCTGAGCTGAGGCTCTAAGTCCCTGACACACAGACACACTCCACTGTCCCCTCGACTTCACCTACAAAAACAAATTCTCACATGAAGTCATTCAGGATTTCAAGATGGCGACTATAGAGCCTTAAACTCCAAGTTCAGCCCTCTGAGCACTGGGCCCTAAAGGATGGTGGTGGTCACACACCTGTGAAGCTGGCCCTGACCCTAGTTCTTCCAAGGCTCTCACAGGTACACAGTGAGTGACGAGGGAGGAGTCCCCCCAACCCCAAGGACTGGTTTCCTGACCCCTGCCACATGAGGGACTGGCTGACTGGGGGTCTAGGCCTCCATGACGAGGCCCAGGAAGGCAGCAGGCCTCACTCCCCAGCGGGAGGGGCATTGTTTCTGAGTAGCCAGAAGTGTGGCCTTCCGTCTGGGGATGCACAGGGCTGAGGAGGGAGCTGGGTCCCTGTGGCTGCTGGGAGGAGGACAGCATTAGGGGTGGAGGCCCTGAAGGCGAGGCATGGCCTTCAGCAGCCAGTCCTTGGCCAGAGGTCCAGCCCGGGGGACAGGCACTCTGACTCTGGACGGCCTGTTTGCATGCACACAAGGGTGCACAGTTCCTGAAGCCCCTTCCTGCACCTTACTTCATTTCCTGCTCACAGCGACCCTGGGAGGTGATCATGCATTTTGAAGGTGGGGAAAGGGGGACATGGGGCAGAGAAGTGCTTGGTCTGAGTCGGTGGCAGAACCAGGATTAGAAGGGAGATCAGCTCCTGGCTGAGCGTTGATCATGTACGTGGCTCTAGGTGCCTGTAGTGCCGGGAAGCACACGGTCTTCCTAAGCTGTTAGACACTGATATTACAGGCACATGGCACTCAGCTACCCCCCTACCCATTCTGCAAAATAGATACAGTGGTCCTGATCCCCAAACCACAGCCAAGGGAACAGGCCCAGAGAAGTTAAGTGCCTGACCTAAAGTCATCCAGCTAGGGGTCACAGAGCCAACACCCAAATATCAGTTCACCTGACCCCCAGTTTGAGTCTTTTCAGTCCCCTCCCTGTGGAGGACAGTCTGTCCTTGCCTGAGTGGGCTTAGCGTGTGAAGGGTGGACATGCAAATGACCGCGGGACAACAGGGTAGCTGCGCAGTGGATGTGGGTGCCGGCTGCCGTGAAGTCACAGAAGGAGCAGGAAGGCATCACAGAGCAGCAGCAGGGGGCGCTGGTGTGGCCCAGTCAAAGGGCTGGCTTCAGAAGGGCCTCGTGGACTGAGACCAGGGTCATGGATCACGGTGTCCAGTCAGTGATGGCCAGTCTAGAAGGGTTTGGGGCAGCAACACAGTGTAGCCAAATCCCACGTGTCCAAGAGGCACTGTGGTGGCTGGTTGGGGCATGGGCAGGGAGGGCAGGGGCCAGCGAAGCCATCTCCCAGGCACGTGTCAGGGCCTGGAGGGGGGCGGGCAGTGCCAGTCAGTTTTGCAATAACAACAAAAGAAAATCTTGTGTTATTTCTCAAATGTGTAGCATTTTCTTTTGCTCTTTGTCACAGAACAAATATTAATACTGGAAGGCTGGGCTGTGTGACACAGATAACTCCACGTTACAGTTTTAACTGTACCTTCAAGATCTTGTTTAAACAAACAAGAAGAGAGAGAGAACTCTGTATTCATCGCTAGGATGTCAGTTACAGTCACTGAGGAGGAAATGGCCTTCATTTGGGACTCTGATGGCCTGTGTCCTAGTGAACCTCTTGGCATCTGGCCTTCTCCCCTGTGGTGCCAGGGCTGCACTGCTCTCCCTGGGCGGTGTCTAGTCTGCAGTCCCCCTGAAGGCAGGAATCAGGTAACTTACTGACTCACAGGTTTGCTGGACTATCCGTGGCATTATTATACTCATTTTATAGGTGAGGAACTGAGGCTCAGAGGGGCTGAGTGAGTTGCCCAGGCCCCTGTGGCCTGTTGGAGCCAGACTGAGGCAGTATCTGCTGAGTTCTGTGGCCATGCTTTTTGACCTGGGAACCGGCTTGCCTGACTTCTTGTGAAAAGTCGGTGTGCACCGGAATGCAAGAAATCGCCCTGCAGGTGCTGAAAGATGGCCTGTGCAGGGATGTGCTGGTGGTTTACGGGACACACATTTGGAACCGGGACCGCTGCAGTCAGTCATGGAGGGGCAGCTGCCTCAGACTTGGTGGCACTAAGGCCCAGGCTGCTCTCCACCGGCCCTCCCTCCACTCAGCTGGGTGTGAGTGGAACTGCAGCTCCAGGGCAAAGCAGGAAGGACAGCGTGGCAGGTCCTGCGCTGCCAGCTGGGCGCTGACTGACAGTGAAGCAGCGGCATGCTGGGATGAAATGGATGGCGGGGGAGGGGTGGGGGGCGCAAGGGGAGCCCCTGAGTGTGTCTGCTCAGCATCACCCAGCCACACACATGAAGGTTTGTGACCTGGTCTTGGGGGGCTGTGTGCCGGGCCCCAGGGGGCAAGGGGTCTGAGGTGGCAGGTCCTGGCTGGGTGAGAGGCTGCTTTAGTCCCGAGGGACCCCAAGGCCGGCATGCTTGGCAGGGGGAGGAGAGAAGGCAGCCACCCACACAGAGACAGATGAGCTGTGCCCTGCTGGCTGGAGGCCCAGTGCCGGAGGCTCTGGCGGCAGGCCCGATGTGACGGACAGGCTGGGAGCTCTGCAGAAACCTCCCTGCGAGCGGGTCCTGACCGAGCGAGGGACAGAGGAAACCTCTGCATCCCACCCTGGCCAATGAGACAGCCGCTGGCCACATGCGGCCATTTAAAGTAACAAAGATCAAACGAGATACACAACCTCAATGCCTCATTCTCACTAGCCACATTTCAAGTGCTCGGGAGCCGCTTGTGGCTGGTGGCGGCCAGGATGGGCAGTGTGGACGCAGGACATTTCCATCATTGCGAAAAGTTCTATTGGGAGGTAAACTGTCTCATTACTACTTTTTCTATTGATTACATGTTGGAGTCACACTTAGAATATGTTGAGTTAAATAAGATGCAATACAATATTAACTTCACCTGTTTCTTTTTACTTCTTTTCCCCACTATGGGCAATAGACACTTGGACATTATCTGCGTGGCTCGTGTTTCTGTCAGATAGCGTGAGGGTGGATGGGCACAGGGCCATTCTGTCACCTGCCCCTTGTTTTTGGCGTTACATCCATTTGACGTCACTCCATTTGGGGGTGGCTGTGAATGCCCTTTCCTGACACAAAGGTCACAGAGGCAGCCGCAGGTGATGGGACAAATGTGAGCTTTGGAGCCAGAAACACTCGGGTTAAAAATCTCAGCTCCACCTCCCTACTGGCTGCCTAATCTTGACCAGATAACCTGGTGCCTCAGTTTTCTTATCTGGAAAATGCTATCAGTGAATGAGCTGCCGCACAGCACTGCTCTAAACACCAGAGGAGCCTGCGTGTCGAGGGACTCATGTGGGTCTGGTCCCTAGGACACCTTGGTCAATGGCAGTCCTCACTGCTGTTACTGCCGTCCTTCATGTATGTAGCATGAAAGCAGAGGGGGTTATAGTCAATTTCTCTGGCCTGACCACGTACCCCCTGCCCCCACCTCAGCCCGAGTGTCCTCCGATAATGACCTCCCAGAGACGTGTGACAGGCAGCCGTTGGCATCCCACCCCTTGCCCTCTGCAGAGCCCTTGGGCACAGCCCGGGCACTCACCTGCTGGCAGCTGCTGGCCCAGGAGGCCCTGAGGGCACCCCAGTTCTCATGGCGCCCGGCCTTGCTCTCCAGGTGCATCCGCAGCTGTGCCTCCATGTCCTGGATGGCTTGCTCAAGGGCATGCACCTTGGCCATGTACTCCACCAGGCAGCCCCCCAGGTCCTCAACAGCACCAAGGTCCCTTTCCAGGCTCGGAGCGGGTGCCACAGCCAGGCCTGAGCTCTGCAGCCCCTGCAGAAAGACGCTGCTGATGCCCAGGGCTCGGCGAGTCACCCGGGCAACCAGGCCGCCTGTGTGCCCACTGGGTGCCATTCCTACATAGACCCTGGGGGCTCGGACATGGCCACCTGTGGCACTGGTCCTGGAGGCCGGGGGGCTATCCAGGGAAGACGACGACCACGTTCCCCTGAAGGACACCCTGTGCCTCTGGAGGGACATGCTGGCGCCGGTGGGCGCATCCACCACCACCCGCCTTGAGCTCATCGCTGCTCCTGCCTGTGCTGAGCCTGGTGGTTTTACAGAGTCCAGTGGCTCTTGGTTTCCAGCCCCAGCGTCCCCGTGGCCCAGTCATGGGCTTCTCTAGAAGCTCCCCTGTACCCAGGGCTGCTTTGTCTGCGGTTTTCTGTGAGCTTCCATCGTTCACTGAGCCAAGAGAACTGGGCCTGGCCAGGGCCACTAGCGGAGAGGCGCTTGCGCGTTCTCTGTAGGGTCATGTGTCTGGACGCCCAGACTTTTCTGCTGGTGGTGGGGGAGGCAGGGGGGTGGTGGTGGTGGTGTGGGGCTCTTCTGGGTGTGTGCACTTTACCGCCTGAGAGAGGGCACGGCAGACGTTAGGCAGCCCCACTTCCCAGCCCCACTTCCTTGACGCCACCACATCCAAGGCACCTTTCCTCCACGATTCACGGCAGCAGTCCTGACTCCAAGGGTAAGTTGGGGCTCAGATCCCCAGTGCAGAGAGTGGCTGAGCTGGGACTCAATCAACCTAGGTGTTCCCAGGGCCGATTTCAGGGTTTCCTACATCCTTACAGGTGCCACGTGTGTGAATGCGTGGATGTGCCCATATGCTCCGACAGCTGACAGGATAGAAACAGATGTAAACCAGCCATGGCAGGAGGCAGCCCCAGGGTCTCAGGGGCAAACCAAGCCTCTTCCTTCCTTCACGCCCCCTCGGTCCTGGCAACAGCCTCAGGTCCCTCCCTAGCATCTATTTCCCCAAGAAAACTGCCATCGGCTGTGTGATCTTGGCTGCATTGCTTCAACTCTCTGGACCTTACTTTCCATGCACTGGCCTGGGCTCTAACTCTTAGGGACCTTGGGCAAATTCAGGTCCCACACATGCTGGGCACCTGTTATGCTCTAGCTGTTCCCTATACACCTGTTTGCCCATCTGCCAGAAAATGAATAGAACAGAGAAAGGCAGTTTTCCAGTAAGCTCCATAAGGGTGCTCCAAGTGAGGACTTGATGACACTCCTTGGGTTTTGATCCCTGCCCTCAGAATCCACAAAAGCATGTTGGCATAGCTCTAGGCTCAGAAAGGACCTTCCAGCCCCAAGGGGCCAACATGGACCTAAAAGCCACTGCAATTAAGTTTTACCCTGGAGAAACCAAGTAACCAAACCTGGAGGCCAGATATTTACTCCAGACCCTGCAATGTGGGAACACCCCTCCAGGAGAGCAGGGACAGGGCATCGCGTCGAGCATGTGCTGAACCCTCCCCAGTGCTGGGCGTGGTTTCCACACTGCACTGCACTGAGCGTGGTTTCTGCTGGTGGTGGGGGAGGCCAGGGCAAGTTCTCAGTTCAGCCTTAGGAGGCAGGCACGAGGCTGACAGGCCCTGCCATGTGGCAGCTCATGGTGCAGCTTCAGAAATATCATCATGTTTCCTATGACTGGTTATTGTTGCCTTATGTGACGAGGACCCTGCCAGCTGCAGTGACTTTCCCAAGGTCCCATGTTCACACAGCAGCCGAGCTGGGATGAGAAGGCCTCTCTGACCCCTAACCCAGTGACTTACGCTGTCTCCCACCGCCAAGAGCAGGTGTCTACCCTGGGGCACACAGGCAGAGTGTAAAGCCCTGGCCGCCTACTGGAATGAATGCTCTACGTGCTGTTCCTTGCTGATTAGGACACCACGACTCTTTTTTTCCCTTCTACTTTGTCTTTTTGAGATGACATGTGCTGTATAAGTATCCCTGTTGGTTATATGACTAATAACAGATTAAGAAAGCAGCTCGATCGAGTCAAGGCTGGTGGTGTCCCTCTTTTACTCAGACGGAGCATTCTGGCTGGGAACGCCCCCTCCGGTGTGGCCTGCAGGGCCCGCGGTGCCCGTGGGCCTGGGTCACAACAACACGCTGAGACAGGAGACACTGCCTGGGTCCCCAGGAGCTGTGTTCTTGTGAACTCCAGGATGTGCCTACCATTCAAGGCTGAGTGAAGGCTTCAGGCTACTGAGCTGCCTGCAAAGGCTGCCTAGGCAGTATCCTGCTCTCTAGGATGGTATCGCTCATGGCCAGGTTAACCTCGGAGTTCCCCGCCCCGTTGCCATCCCCAGTGCAGCCCTGTGTCCTGGGAGCGGGGCGAGGCTGAGGAGGCCATGTAACCCCGCTGACCCCAGTGAGTCCAAAGACCTGAAGAGGGATGATTCTCTCTTGGGGAAATCACGAACATGTTTTAAAGGATTTGTTTTATCAAATAATAAACTGCTAATCCTCTTAGCTCCTTGTCCCCAGAAGACCTACTGGACCGTCAAGGTAGATTAAAAACACAGGTGGCTGTTAGGTGGTGTTGGCACTAAAGGAAGACTTCAAAGTTATTTTCACAATGAAAAGAATGCAAAATGTATTAGCAACTTCATCCTCTGGCTAATAAAATAAGTTTATTTATATATAGGTGGTAGCTGAATTCTGTCGATAAGGAAAAATAAGTCATACATCCACATCTGTATATATAACATATGTACCTCTGTTACATATGTTATATATGAATTTTAGTTTACAAACAGATTTCTTTCTGCATATATATACACACACACACATTGACACGGTAAATGCCACGGCTGACAGAGAGATTATGGTGAAGAGAAAAGTCGGACAGCAGCACATCGGAAAGCGAATCTCAGGACGACACCGCGCCAGCTTCGCCGTGGTCGGCAGAGTTTAGAGAGAGACAACCGGCAAACGCCCGTCACACACGCTCGTACAACACTGAGAACACACGTTTTGGAAGGCCATCTTTTTTTTTTTAAAGGAAAATGTAGGAAGAAAGAGGTTATGGTAACAAGACCACAGCAACAACATAAACATATGTATCAACATTCAAGTTCAATTTCCAGTCTGACTATAAGAACATCTATATTCAAAATATATACTATCAAACTATTTTTATTCTAGAGAAAGGGAGTGTTAAAGCAGTATCTTCTGTCCCAGCCACTACCCGTGGGGGAACAAAGGGAGAAGCGGCCACCTCTGGAGGCCCCTCCGGTCTCTGAGGGTCTGACCCCTGCTGGCCGGGTGGGTCGCAGCCTGGGTGGTGGGTGGGGGAGGCCGCCTGCCCACGGCGGGGAGCCGTGAGGGGGCACCGGGAATGAGAGCTGGGCAGCGAGTCCATCTGCTGACCCCCACGGGGGTCTGCAGTGCCGGAAGGGACACCACGATTCCTCTCCCAAGTGACCGCTTTGGCAACCTCGTTTCTATGGGATCGCAGGAGGACGATTTAGAGAACGGCAGCTCCACACTCCGAGGCTTCTTACACCACACGCTCCTCAGGGACACAACCCCATGGCCTTTGAGGAAGCGAAGCTGAACCCCCAGACACTCGTGGTCCTTGAAGAGGGCAGCATCCTCAAGCTCCTGGCGGGGGCCGTGTCGAAACCCTCTCCAGAGAAAGGCACGAGTGTTGAAAGCAGACGTGGGCGGAGCGGAGGATACGCGTGTGCTTGGGGCGGAGTCTTTCCTCTCCAGGGGCAGGCGGGCCCGTGGTCCGCACAGCCAGGGTCCTGCCGTGTGACGTTAGGGGACGTGGCCTGAAGACGCCCGATGACCTTCATGGATTCCGGAGGGCTGCTGCCCCTGCCTGGCTGTCCGGACGGAATTACCCTCCACAGTCACGGTGTCAGTGTGAGGCCCCAGGGGGCTCCTCGCTGGGGGGCGACACGTCCCCTGTCCTGCTTTAGTGTGGAGATCTGCCGTCCTCTTCCCCCAGTGGCCCTTCACCGTGTGAGTAAGGAGTGGGGGCAGGGGTCACATGGAACCAAGAGGAACCTGAGCTTCAAGAATCACTCAAGGGCCGTGCGTGTGACATTCCCTCACCTGCCGGGGGCTGCTGGGACCCCCAAGTGCTCAAGGGCAGTTATTAAGAGAAGCAATCAATGCAACTGCTTTGCTTAGAAATACCTTTATTTTATAAAGCCACGGACCGTTCTGTAAAGTGTTTTTTTTTTTTTTAAACCACACTTATAAAAAAGATGTTGACAATTCTTAGGGAAAAAAAAAGCTGACATGTTTCTCGTTAAGTCAGGGTTACACAAAGATTATATTTATAATATATATTTGTATGTTTATAATTCAGAGACAGAAGGTAGGGGAGGGCAGAGCGAGGCTGCTGCAGTCAGATCTCGGACACCTGGTCGCTCCCCACAAACAGGGTCTCCTGGCAGAAGGGGTTGACGAGGACCATCCCCGTGTCCCTGTAGTCGCCGTTGGCTGGGGAGCGGGGTTCTGAGAGCTGGTCCTGGGGAGACAGGGGGAGGAGACGGTGTGAGCTGCCCGGGTTCCCGAGGTGGCCATTTATTTTAATAATTAAAAAAAAAATACCTCTGGGGATATATTTATTGATTTTAGAGAGAGAGGAAGGGAGAAAGAGAGAGAGGGAGACATCGATGTGGGAGGGAAGCATAAACCAGTTGCCTCCTGTCCCCGTCCCTACCGGGGATCGAACTTGAAACCTTCCAGTGCATAGGAAGACGCTCCAACCAGCTGTGCCACCCAGCTGGGGCACGCGGTGGCCATTCTTAAAGAATCGGACCCTCAGGGGCCATCATTTACACCTGGGAGTGCGACCCAAACATTTTTCATCCTTTACACCGCCCATGCTCAGGTGCAGAGCCCTCTCTGCTCTTTCAGATTTTTAGAGCCGCTTCCAAACCAGAGTCCCAGCTCCCTGAACCGCCCCACCTCAGGTGTCCAGAGATGGCAGTGGTCTCCTGGTCAAAGTCCAAGGGCTGGCCACGCCTGACCCGCAGACCGCATGGCGGGTGCACTGCCGTGACAGGCAAACCCTGGTCCACTTGGCCGCAGCCTCTCCCTGCTGCCTCGCTCACAGACCTCTGGGAGATCCCGCTGCTTCTCCCCCTGGCACACCTGACAGTGCCCACCTCCTTCCTCTCCTGCCACCCGAGTGCTGTGTGCTGGAGCCTCCAAGGGCTAGTTCCTGCCCCACAAACCCTCCCAGAGCCTGGTCGGAGTCCCTGCCCCGTTGCCTGCAGCACCTGATGGGATGGAGGTAAACTGCTCCGAATCTCCGTGTGACGGCACAGCGGGTGGTAAGTGAAACCCTCAGTTTGTCGGCACAGCCCCAGGAGGGACGAGCCCAGAAACGGGCAGTCCAGGCCCAGGGCGTCTGCACGGCTTCTCTCAGACTCAGGCCTGGTGTGACCGGTTAAAGACAGGCTTGCTTAGATGTGTTCTCTTTAAGAAGCCACAGTGAGTTCTCTGAAGTTTGTTTTTAAGTGAGACATACAATTTTTGAGCAGTATGTACTGCTTTATGGAGAATAAAGAGATGAAGGAAGAAAGGCTAAGACAAAAATTTCCCTCAACGTTTGGAAGTGGCTGAGTGCCCATCCGAGGGGTGGACACGGGGTGGACACAGGGTGGTGTGCCAGGGAGGGGACAGGAATGCTTCCCCACAGGGCCTTTGGGTTGAGCTGTGGGGGGACTTGGGGGGGGTGGGATCTGCCTTGTCGCTTTACTTTCTCCCACGGCAGGTGCTCACCCAGGGGAACCACGTGGGGACTGCTCACTGCGTGAAAGAGAAAGTTATTTGGGAGACAGCTCTCAGGTAAGGAAGAGACGGGGGAGAGGGAAAGCAGGCACGGA
This sequence comes from Phyllostomus discolor, assembly GCF_004126475.2. Lineage (NCBI taxonomy): Eukaryota > Metazoa > Chordata > Mammalia > Chiroptera > Phyllostomidae > Phyllostomus > Phyllostomus discolor. The sequence continues at coordinate 30,514,137 of NC_040909.2, read as the reverse complement.
GACGTTTCCAGGTGACTTTTGGGCATCACAGTTTTGCCTGCACGGCCCAGACTTGTGTTTGCTGCTCCCACCCACCCGGAAGGGGAGCCGGCACCCGGGAACCTGCTTAGTTTAGACACAGCGCCTGGCCGCCCCCAAGGCTGGTGGCTGAACAGCAGGCGGTGAGTGCACATCCCGGGGCCACGGAAAGCAGTGGACTGTGCCCTGTGGCTGTGTGGTCACCTTGGGGGTGCTCTGTGGTGTGTGCGTGTGCTGGGAGAGCTGGAGAAACTGTGGCATCCCTCTAAACACAGCAGATGCAGGGAGTAGCCCTGCTGGGAGGGAAGCAGATTGAATCCACCCCAAGGCTGAGCTGGGCTTGTGCTCTAGCCCTGACCCCGCCCACCTTCCCTGCAAGAGTGAAGAGCGCAGACTCTGAGGCCAAAGGCACCTGGGTGCGAAGCCCAGCTCTCTCACCAGCTGGCCAGCCGGGTGTTTTGGGCAAAGGCCTCCGTCGGCCACATCTAACGCGCTTCCCCACCTTCGCCCCGGCTGCTGCCTTTGCTGGAACACCTGTGAGCTCTATTTATCCTTCCTGGCACCTCTGCTGTGAAGGCTTTCCTCTGGGTTCCCACAGCTCTCTGTAACTCTCCACGTGTCTCCCTAGTTTCTCCTGGTTCTGAATGACACCCCAACTCCATCTTGGAACCCGGGGCCCCTGAGAGCAAGCTCTTACCCTCATAGTGCCTAGGGTTCCTGCCACAAAATGGGCCCTTAGGGGGTATTTGTTGGCTTGTTCCTGGAAACTCAAAGCCCCAAGAACAGTGATTCCCACACTTTAACATGTGTATAAAGCCCCTGGGGATTCTCGCTAAAATGCAGACCCCGATTCGGTAAGGCTGGGTGGGGCCTGCAGCCTCCGGGGTGCGCCGCTGCTGGTCTGCAGACCAGGCTTTGAGGGGGTGAGCAGGTGCGCCCCTGCTCTCTTTGGAGCCTGTGCTCTTCCCGGCAGTGGGGCCAGCCCTTCCAGGGGGCACCCCTGGTTTGGAGCCTGTTACCTCAGAGGTTTCGAGGGACTGGATCTCCCTAGGTAACTCCACCGCGTGCTTGTTGAAGTAGTCCATGGTGATGGCGTTGTTCCAGTAGCTCAGGTTGTTCTCCGGGTTGGCCGTCTTCTTCTTCCTCCTCAGGCAGCACACTGTCAGCAAGACCGCTGCGGAGAGAGCCCGAGTCAGAGGGGGCCGGGAGGGGACCAGCACGGTGGAGCCTGCACTCCCGAGCGATGGATGCCGGTCTCCAGGAGCAGCGGGGATGTCATACACTCAGCCACTTACCCCTTCATTCATTTGCTTGTTTGTTTGTTCAACAGATACCTATCTATGCCGAGTGCCTTGTGCCTGGTGCTGGGGTGAAAGACAAGTGTGCTCTGCCTTCATAAGCTTCCCTTCTACTGTGTGTCTGCAGGGGTGGTGTGCAGAGGGTGGGGGGTCAAACAATATATCCCCGGAAGACACAATGAATAAAGAAGGCAGTTCAGCTAGTGATAACTGTTTGGGGAAAACAAAACAGCGTGAAGTGGGAGGGACAATGGACGTGAGCTGGGGGAGAGAGTGAACCAGCACAAAGGCTTCGCTGAGCAGGTGACCTTGGAGCTCAGAGGAGGGAGGCACTGGTCTTGTGCTGAACAGGGGCGGTGTGCTCCAGGGGGAGGACACAGCAGGTGCCAAGGGCCCGAGGTGGGGACCAGCTTGCTGTGAGGAAAGAGCGGCATGGCTTGGCGTGGGGGGCGATGAGTGTGCAGGAGTGAGGTGGGGATGAGGCCAGAGCAGGGTTCAGGGGCTGTGTCCACAGGGCTGGGGGCAAGAGGCCCCACGTGATTTCAGTGATCTGTGGGTAGCGCGGTGCTGCTCCCGGCGCCTGCTCCAAGGCAAGGCCGTGCTCGTTCGTTCGGTGGGATGGGAGCTTGGCTGCAGAGAACAGCTCATGTGCCGAGTGGCCCTGCTGGACTGATGAGCCGCCAGTGGCAGAAAGAGGGGCAGAGCCTGGCGGGTCCTGGCTTCCACATTCGGTCTGGATGGCAGGGGCTCACGGAGCAGAATCCTGGGCCGAGGTCTCGGGGCCCGATTCAAAAGCTGCTCTGGCATCATCACCATCAGTATCACCATCATAAAAAAAGCCACTGACAGTTACATAGTGTATGTGCCAGGCAGGGTTCTAAACACTTTGTAAATATTAATTCATTTACTCCCTAACTTAACTCCATGAGTTCAATACTGTTGGGATTGGGGTCCCCACACTACAGACAGGAAAACTGAGCTCAGAGAGGTGAAGTGGCTTCACTGAGAACAAGCCCCGATATCATCTGACTCCGAAGTCTATGCTGTTAACCCTCCATGGTTCTGCCTTGCACCGACACACTGAAGGCCGAGGCAGCAGCCGGCACAGCCCAGAGGGACCCAATCGGGAAGGAGGGCACCTGTTTGGATGCGGCTGATGAACCAGGTGTGGACAGAGTGACCTGGGCCAACAGGGAAGGCCTGTCCAGGCTCATGCAGTGGGGAGTAGGTGATGCAGTGACCAGTGTGACAGGACCCCTCCTGGGGAGAAGCCAGTAACTGAAGACGACGTCTCCTGTCCAGGCTGCCACCACCAGAGCCTGTAAGGTGGCTGACACACCAGACCAGGGGTGGGCAGGGCGGCATCCGACACCCTGGAGGTGCCACCCACCTGTGCTGGGGGGAGAGGGTCGCAAGCTGCACTATCCACAGAGGCTGGCACCCTGATGGCCATGGCCACCAGGGGGCAGCAGAGGGCCAGCTCTGTCCATAGCAGCCTGTGTGGCCCGCACCAGGGGCCTTCGAGTGCCAGGCGTGTGTGGGGTAGCTGCAAAAGCTGGTCCGGCACAGGCTGAGACTTCGGGGCCCGCACCCCAGGCCTCTGTGGGAGTGATTCTCCCCAAAGGAGGAATTCTGCGGCTCTCTTCCCAGTGGGCATCTGAGCCGGAGAGGGTCTCCTCCAGACAAAGTCAAGAGACCTGAGAAGTTTCCATTTCATCCAAACTGCTTTGATCAAAAGACTTCTAATTTGCTCACCATTCTTCCAGGTCTCCTTAAAAAGTTTTAAAAATATAAAGGAAATTTCTGGATGTTTGAGCTATAAGGAATTTTAGGCTGGCTGGTATAGACTTTTGGAAATTTTGTGAGTCTCCCCCTCCTTCTCTCCCTTTGTTCTGAAGTCCTTCCTCCGCTGGTAAAGGGGATGGGGGTGGGGCAGCAGCAGAGCCCAGCCCCAAACGCTGCTCAGTTAGGGCACCTCCTCATTGCAGATGAGGACACTGCATCCAAAGCACCCAGCTGACTCATCGCTGGTCACAGGTGTGGATGGCAAGGCTGGCGCAAGCCCCCAGGTCCCATCTCCCCATTTTTGGTGTCTTTATCCTTCACCACAACCACCTTTCCACCCTGCGCCTGGAACTGCGGTAGAGAAATACCCTGGGGAGTTCGAGCTGGTGAAACAGCAGCCATAAAGGGCTTAGGTGCAACAAAACCACGGGCTGTGAGCCCGGGCTGGCACAGGTGGCAGAACCTAGGACCCCGGTCCCTCCTCCCCACAGGACTGTGCTCCCTCTAAATCCACTCTGCCCTGGCTCCCAGCTCAGGGTCTGTTTGGGACACAGGACCGGGATCCTGTGGGAAGGGTGGCACTCTTGTGGGATGGCCTGAGGGTTGGCACAGGGGGTTCTGTTCCTACCTCTTTCTCCCTCACGTGTTATTAGTGCTGTCGTCCTGATTGCATTTCTCCCAGAAGTTCTCAGTGCCTCTCCAGGGCCATTTCACTGACATAGTAGAAGCAGGTCTGGCCATAGAAAGAGCAGGGGCTTGGAGTCCAAAAGACCTGGGTTCAAGTCTGCCTCTGCCAGGCGTTACACTAGGTAAAGTCACTTCATCAAACTGATTACTATGGACTTCACAGGTGTGTAAGGAAAGTTAGGCACAAACTCGAAATGCTTCGAATGCTGATGCACAACAGGTGCTTAATTAACGAGGGTCTTCTCCTGCTCCCAGCATCCCCCACAAGAGGGACCTGGAAAGGAAAACTCGGTGCATGACTGTCGGGTGGCGCCAGGCCAAGGCTCCACCCATGGCTTAGAACTTCCCTTATTTCAGTGACCCGACCTGTCCAAGAAAGAAAAGTACCACTTGGACTTCCAGAGTCTGTAACATATTCCCCGTGCCGACCTTGGCATCTCACAGTCCAATGTAACCCACAAAGGGACCTTCTGAGCCAGGTGCTGTTATTCTTTCCATGTCCAGAAGAGGCTCGTGGAGGTTAACAAAACTGATCCTGCTCACCCAGCTAATTGCTGGAACTTGGACCCAGTGCCTGTGACCCTCGGGCTCATGCTTGCTCTCCCATATTGTCCAGAACACTGGAGGGAGCACGCCTCAGTCACTCGAGGCACTTTGTTACCTGCACAGCTCTAGGCAAACACAAGGTATGAGCCACCTCCGCTCTGATTTAGTTAAGAGCTTCAGCTGCTCTGTTTCGCCAAAGGCCAGAGCCGCCAAGACTCCACTGGGGTCAAGGAGATCTCTGTTCCCTCAAGTTTTAAAACAGGAGTGAGAATTAAGCAAGTTCTCTCAGATTCCTAGGCATGTCCATGGGGACCCATCCATGACCCGTCAGTGTGTGGCAGGAAGGAGGAGGGCCACTGACTCGAAGATGGAGCCCTGGGGCATGTGCTGACATTTCTGGGAGAGCCGTGACTCCAGGGGTGGACTCACTGTGTGACAGGAAATGGAAATGAAATCCTCCAGGCTCCCGGAGGATTCAACCTTTCTAAACACCTGCTGAAAGCTCTTGCCCCGTGGCCTGTGGAGCATGTGCAGCAAACCCCCACAACAGTAAGATGAGTAATAACAATGGCCACGCAACCACTGCCACTTCCTGAGCGCCTTCTCCACGGCACCGTCTCGGGCATTTGAGCAGGGCTTTGGAGTGGGCGCTGCAGCCGTGCAGATGCTTTGCTTAGAAGCATCTGCCGTGGGGAGCATGGCTCAGGGACAGCCCTGGCTGCCGCCCTGTGGACCCAGCACGGCGTCTGGGCCAAGGCCACGCTGCTCTTGGCTGTGACTGAGGGTAGCAGGGGCTCGTGCAGGACAGGGGATGCCCCTGATGGCCCATCAGAAACCACCTTCAAGCTGCACTGCAGTCCAAGACTCTTCCTGCTCAGTGCTCCTTCCTTTCTCCTCTGCTTTCTCAGGCGTCAGGCCTGCACTGCAGCCGGAGGCTCTCCCTGCCTTCTCCAGCCCCTTCCTTCACACGTGTCACAGGGGTTTCCCCAGTAAACCTCCCGCAGGCCTAACCCTGTCTCGGTGTCTGCCCCCTGAAGGGCCTGAACTAACACGGTGAACACTGGCCCTGTTCTTACAGGTGAGAAGGCACTGGACTGATGGTTAGGTAACTCGGCTGAGTCTCTCAGGCTACAAGCGGGAGCATTGGCATGACATCCGGGTGTGTTGGTCCCCAAGCCAAGTCTTCCTGTCGTCCCAGGCTTCCTCTCAGGGGACCCACGCAGGTTGAAAGTGAGGAAAGGTAGCGAGAACAGGGAGCCCTGACATTTTCCTGGGTAGCCCCTTCATTTTGTACACGAGAGACCTGAGACCCTCAAGGGAAGGATGGGTCAGGGGTGCCAAACCGAGGGGCGTGCCAGGCTGTGGGCGATCAATTCCCTCCTTGGAGGATGAGTGGGGAGGTCCGGGGTGGGGTCTCTGTACAGAAGGATGCCAGGCTGGGCTCCATGGGCCTGGGGGAACCAGGTCTAGGGACCTACTCTCTGACTCCCCACACTGGCCGGTGGGAACATGCCTGAGGAAGCCCAAGGTTCCCCCCAGGGGGCGCTGTTTGGGAAGCACAGGGAAGAGCCGTGAGAGCCTGGGCTTGAGTGACCCTGGTGCAGCTGAGGGCCTCCCACCACCCCCCCGCCCCCACCCCCGACAGCCTGCCTTGTCCTAAGGCTGCTGCTCCCTGCTCCTCCTTCAACTGGTTCATAAGCCCCAGGGACACAATCCTTCGGTTTACACTTCCTTCTGGTCCCAATCTCTTTCACTTCATTCGCCGAAAGAGCACTTCTGGCCCAGGTTTTCTTATACAGTTACTGTCCTTTTGGGCCCATGAGTAAACTGCACACAGACATTCAGATCTGACCATTCACAGAACAGCTGACAGAGCCGAGCACCGCGCTGTGCACATGGGTGTGGCATCTCTCTGAATGCTGCACTGACACGCCAGTGACGTTTGCCACACACGTGGAAGGAAGCCTGTCGCCCCGGGTGAGGAGCCCAAGGCCCCTCACAGGAGCCGCTCTGCTGCTCTGCTTGGGCCGGGCTCCTTGCGGACTGGGGACGAAAAGCAGGCACACTGGCCCGGCTTCCCATTCTCACCTTCCATAAAGCCCCCTCGGCTCCCAGGGAGGCTGGGAGAAGACATTCTCAAGACTGGATGTGGCCTGGGGGCCTGGCACAGACACAGCTGACTGCCTGGTGAGAGCTGGGGGCACTGACAGTGGTGAGAGGGAGGGTCTGCAATTCCCAGAGGCTCCAGCGGGAGGTGGTGGGCTCTGAGCGTCCTGATGGTGGCAGCAGAGACCAGCTCAGGAGCCACCGGGCTCCCCTGCCCCAGCCAAACGTGGTCTGGATCCAATCCATCTCCCTTCTCAGCCATCTGAAACCCTGTGTGGCTGTCCGGGGCCTGGCTCCAGAGACAAAGCCTTCCTCCGTCCTGGCACATCGGCCCTTTGGCCACTGGGTGGGGCGCACGACCTGGAGGGCAGGTGGAACCAGCGATCCCTGTCTGGGCAGGCCTGAGATTTGCTGTGACCACCCCCTGCTTCTGCCAGAGCACCTGCCTGCCCGCAGTCCGGGCCATCCAAGGTCTGGCTTCTGGTGGATGGGGAAAAGCAGGGCCAGGGCCCGTCTGAAAAGCCACATGTAGAAAAATCTATGCATGCACTTTGGTACCATCTGGAATGGCCGAACTATCTGGCAAAATGGCCAAGGAGGAGGACCTTCTTTGAGGGCTGCTGAGTGAGCTTTAGGATACAGGTCGCTGCCAAGAAGGTGTGACTGGGGGCCCTTAGACCTGGAAGAGGTCTGTTTGCTCCCCTGAGGACCAGAGTGGGGCAGAACTCTGAAAGCAGACTGGTTATTCGCTCCCGAGCTTTGGAGGGCCACAGCGGTCTGCAGCTGGATGAGTATTGTCTCAATCTTCCTCTCCTCTGTGCCTTCACAGGGTTAACGACGGCCCTACAGAGGTCAAGGCCACCTAGAAGACAGGGAGCTATGTGCAGAGGCAGCCAGGGCCGAGGCAGGAGCCTTGGGGTCTGAGGAGGGTGGAAACGCAAAGGGCATCTGAGGTTCCCAGGGGCTGCAAGAGTCCGCTTTGAGCAAAGGTTTATATCACCCTTCACGCAGGCCGTCACTGCCAGGAGCCTTCTCCAGACGGAGGCCCAGGCCGTGTCCTTGCTTTGGTCCTGGCTGACAATGTCTCTCACGGCTTGGGCAGCCTGTGGGTTTCCTGGCTTTGAAGTAAGATCTGACCTGATCTCACACTCACACGCAGCAAAAGGGCCGGAGTGGTGTTTTTAGAATTGCCAAACCCACGTGTGGCCTGTAGGGGGCAAAGGCGAGACCTACTCTGTGCCATCCAGGCCAGGGAAAGAGGAATAGGGGTGCGGGGCAGAGGGCACTGGGAGTGGGGCAGCCATGTCTCGGCCTCTGATTCCCTGATCCTAGGCGCAGTGCCTGGCACACAACGGGTGCTCGGGAGGAACTGTGCTGGGTCGGGCATTCTACCACCAGGTCCAGGCTGCCTCTTCCGTGACTGGGGCCCTGGCAAGTCACTTCGCCTGGGGACTTACTGCCTGCCTTTAAGGTGTGTTCCTTGAACTGTGTATTCACTTGTGTCTGTCTTTACTTTATTCCTCTGGCTAGTCTGTCCTAAGCTTGGAATGATTAAAAGTCATGGGAACTGACTTCGGGAATGAGAGCCTCCAGACACTTACAAAGAATGGAAAGTTAGAACGCTGTCTCTCATGTGGTCACTTCTCCAATATGACCATTATCGATTGTTTATTGGCTAATAGTGCAATATTTTCTCATCATCATTCTTCTGCTTTAGAAGTGGGCAACCACAGTTTTAAGAACAGGCGTGTGTTTGCAGGAGAGACAACGAAGCTGCCTAACGAAACAAGAAAAGAGGCACTCTGCGAGCCTTGGTCCTGGCCCTTGAACGGGGTCCCCGAGCAGAAGCGGCTGCCCCCCCGCCGACATGGGAGGGCTGCGCTGCTCCTCCACTAGGAGACAGAAAGCTGGGAGAGGCGGCTCCTGGAAAGGACCCAGAATCCGGACCAACAAGGTCTTGTGGGAGTACAAGGCCAAGCAAAGACCACGTTCACGTCGAAGGCACGCACCTCCTGCCCTAATGTTCAAACGACCTGTGAAGTTTCTGGCGTCGTCCCTCTTGAGAACTGGGGGAGCCCATGGGGGGACACGGCAGTCAGTGCTACCAACAAAGACGATGCCAGTGTGCGCCGCCTGAATGGGGCCAGCGGGGCCGGGCACGTGCAGTGCTGTCCTCTCCCGTCGGGGAGCAAGGATAAACTGGAGACCACCCAGGGGGCAGGGGCAGGGGGCAGGGGGCAGGCCAGCACCATGCCGTCCCGTGAAGAGACTAGCAGGCACAGGGACAAGCAGCTTGGAAAAAGAGGAGGCTGACCGTGAGAGAGCCACTGCAGACATCTCAGGGGCTGGTAGACTGACTGGTTTTGCGTAGCTTCGGGGGGCACGGCTTGGGACCAGAGAGGGAAAATTACAGGGAGGCCAATGTCAGGCCCCCAGGAGAGCTGGGTAACCACCGGAGGGAGGACGGGCTGTCCAGTGAGTGAGGAGCACAGCTTCAGAGGGAGGCTGGGTGGCAACTGCGTGGGGGTGGGCTGAGGCTGAGTTCAGTGAGGGTTCCTGAGGGGTTATCAGGGACATTCTAAGAGTCTAGGGTCAGGTACCTGGGCAAGACAGAAATGGCGCCCTGGGGTGCTGAGGGATTACATCGGGTTCTCTTTGGAGACATCAGGGAGCCAGACTCCCGACTCCTCATTAAAGGAGCGACAGGCAGCAGCAAGGAGGTGCTGCTGGCCTGGGGAAAGCCCTGCTCCTCCAACACTAGTGGCAGCAAAAGACAGAGATGAGGTCCACACTGTGTGCAGCTCACACCACCAAGGGACGAATGGAAGGGGGGCGGGGAGGGGAGAACAGCTAAGTCCACAGGTGACTCTGAAGCCTCAATTTAGGTGCAAGGACTGTATTTTGCCAAGGCTAATAGAACTCCTGCAGGATCAAAGCTTCATCTCCTCCTCCTTCTTGGGGAAGGGGCGGGGGAGAGTCAAGGGAGGAGAGGAAGACAGGAAGGGAGATGGGAGTGATGCAGGGAAAGAAGGCAAGGGCTCTGCTGTCCATGTGCCGACTTCACCAGGGCCTGGCTGCCCTGTCGCTGCGGCATCAGCAGGTGACCTTGAGGGCAGGGTGGTGTCCTGACTAGAGCACTGGGCTGAAAGACGAGCACTGTAAGCTCTCATCCCAGCCTGCTTCTCACCAGCTCTGGGGCCTTGACTAGCCACGTCGCCTCCCCAGCTTGGTATTTCTTCCTGCGAAAGGCAGGTGTGAACTGGACTGCCTCTGCGGGCCGCCCCGGCTCCTGGGAGCTGTGCCTTATGGCCTGTGGGCATCTGAGCCACAGCCTGGCAGGGCTGAGGACCAGGGCTGGGATAAGCTCTGGTTTTTGTTCTGCCACCTTGTTCCCTGGGATTCTGAGAAGTTTTGCAGCCCACTCTGTGGGGACTTACCAACTCTGGGGCAAGGGGATTCTGGGGACGGACACATTGATGGGGTGGAGGGAGGGGAAGGAGGGGAGGGAGGCATGGGGAGAGGGCCGGCACTCACAGCAGGAGGAGATGGGCACGCTGATGGCCAGGATCACCCAGGCGATGTCCATCTTGCTCAGGCAGATGGTGGCTCTGTGCTGGGGTTTGCTCCCTTCGGCCACATGGGAGATGTTCCCTGCTGTTCCAGGCTTCCAGGTGCCTGCGGGCACCAGGCGGTTGAGGAAGTTCCCTGTGGCCGTGGACACCACTGTGGAGAGAGGACTGGGTACCCTGTTGGTCACGGTGGGGGTGGCCACAGGCTCCTCCTCAGCTTGGGAAACAGTGCTTTCTGAGACCCCGGGGGGGTGGGCCGGGACCTGAGGGGCAGAGGATGTGGCGGAGGATGCTCCCTGAGGAATGCCCTCGGAAGGGGCTGAGACACTGGCATCGAAGGCAGCCTGGGTGGGCCCCGTGGCGGCCGTGAAGGCCCCCGAGCTGGCAGACAGAGGTCTGTTGGTTCCAGGGGTGACAGCCAGCCAGGAGTCACTGTGGCCGGTGCTGCCGGGTGGGTCAGCACGGGGGCGCTGAGAAGGCACTGGGGCGGGTTGTGGACCGGCAGGGGCACCTGAGGCTGCTGTGGCGCCTGGCGCCCCCCCTCGGCTGGTGAAGGTGGGGCCACCCCCCTGGTCTGCTCTGCTCAGGCCGGGCCTGTCTTCTGTGCGCACCGAGGGGGCGGTGCTCGGTGCCCACGAGGTCCTGCCGGGCGCCCTGGTTGTGGCCGCTGTCGGGGTCTGTGGCGAGAAGGAGAAATCCCAGAGCGGGCTCTGGGGGGTGAGGCTGGGGGGCTCGGGCTCCACCGAGCCTGTGAAGTTGCCTTTGTAGAAGTGAAAGATTTTCCCCAGGGACTGCTTCTGCCCTGGAAGTGTGGAGCTCTGGTTTCTTCCCCGTGGGCCTTCCTTTCTCCCGGAGTGGCCACTGAGCGCAGGCAGAGCGGAGCGCGAAGAACCACCAGCCCCCTTTCGGGAAGAGCCTGGGGGCCTGGGGGGCCTGCGGGTGCTGGCCCGAGGGGGTGCAGTGGTGGGGTGGCTGGTGGCTCCAGTTGGGTTTGTCAGCAGGATGGTGGGCCCAGCCTCCCCCAGGGGGTGGTCCTCTGAGTGGGAGGATGTGGTTGCCATGGCAGCAGGATGGGGCCCTGTGGTGGGGGGGCCTTCAGCATGACGGGTGGCTGCTGCCGCCAACATGGTGGAGAAGGTGTTGGCAGGAGGGTGTCCATCTGCATAGGGTGTTGTTGTTGTCACGGGGGCCTCAGCCTGTGAGAAGGACCCGTCAGGACGGGGGCTCGGCGTCACCACGGAGGTGGGGGCAGCCATCTCGGATGAGTGTTTGGCAGAGCTGAGTGGTGCTGTCACCATGGTGCCTGAAGGCAGGACCTGAAGAGACTCCCTGGGAGATGGTTCCTGGGCAGCAAATACCGGTGCTTCGGTCAGGGCCAAGGTCAGGAGGAAGCCTGAGAGGGAGACAGGGAGAGGAAGTGAACACCTGGGGAGTGGCTCAGCACCTGGGCCTCCCTACCCCTTGAGCTTGTGAGGTGCGGGGACCCTGGGGAACATCGGGATCACTCCTGAGGTCCACGCTGCCCCCTGCCCGCATCGGACGCAGACTCGTGGAGTTTGGCAGGTCTGTTAGGTAGGTGCCCACCAGCTCTGCTGGGAGGATAACCCAGCCCCGGGGGACCAGTGGCAGCTGAAGTGGCTGGGCCCAGCCTTTCCCAAATGCCACCAGCCTTCTGCCTGAGGCAGCTTCTCCAAACAGGCTGGGGCTGGGGCTGGGAGTGGGAGGCAGTTTGTGGTCTCTGAGTGCCTGCTGGCCCTCCGCAGCCAGGATGGGGTCAAGGCCAGCTTGACCAGAGGGAAGCCAGCAGCTCTGTGTGAGCCACCCCGAGTCAGATGAGGCAGGCTTAGGTGGGCAAAGCTAGCCAGTTCCCATGTCTTTTCTCAAAGGAACAAACAGACAGACCTCTGTTCGTTCATGCCCACCTGACAATTAAGGAGGGTATGCCCTCTCTTGGACCCTGTGGGGCCCAAAACGACAGAGCAGTCTCTGTCCCTGAGCTTGCTCGCACAAATCCACGAACAATCCCACAACTAGGAGAGATGTCCCAGTGCCACTGGAGACCGACAGACACAGGGGACAGGGGTCCAGAGGGGGGCGACCAGACTAGGCACCTGCAAAGCACTGAGCAGAGCCCCGAGGGGGCACCACACAAGAACCAGCTGGTTTTGTGGCTGTCATCAGTGCTCACTGCTTTCCCCATGGTGCTGAACTCTGGGACTCCACTGCTGGTGCCCAGACCTTTTGCACAGAAGAAGCCCTTTTGAGCATTAAAAGAAAGTCATGGATTTTGCCCAAAGGTCAGTGGCATGCTTTTAGTTCATTCATAAAATACGCAAGGAAAAAAAAGAAATTTAAAAACAATTCTAGATATATGTGGACTTTATTCATCATGACAGCCGGTGCCTATGTTTCAAAGTAACACCTCACATAAACGTGAGACTCAGGGTCTGTTCAGACCAGAGACCGGAAGACTGGCCACCCCTGCACAGCACAGGGCCCGGAAAGAGCTGGAATGTCCAGCTGAGGGGCAGCCCCCAGGGCCTCGTTCTGACTGGGAACTCCTGCTGGTTCGCACGAGCCCCGCCATGGTCACTTGCATGCTCCTCCTTCAGCCCTGCTAGTCGTCACAGCTACAGCACAGCAGAGATCTGTCTCTGTCTGGTTACTCTCTTGGAGCCTCCCTCCCCAACCACGGTCCAGCGGGACTGATGGCTGGAGCTGGGGTCTTGGGGGTGATGCCTGGGAGTCTGGGACAGTCAGCAAAGCTGCTCATAGGGGAAGGAAGGAGCCCCGGTGAGCTTCCAGAAGCAGAGAGGGGGTGACCATCTCCTGACATGCCTTTGAAGCAAGGCCCAGATCACCACTGGGGCTACCTCCAGCTTAGGGGTGGGGTGGGGTTCCGGAGTGGACGGGTGTCCGCCTCACCCTGCACTTGTAAATTAGGGGGTGGGGGGGCTGAGGGACAGTAGGTCTGACATAGACTGTAGCACCCACGAACTCTAGGACTGACAATTTGCCCTAAACAACCTATTTTTTCTAAGCTTTCATTTGTGATCTAGCCCATAGATCAACAGTGCACTCTGCTCATTCAAATAAACCCTAAAAACTGTTTACTGAGCACCTGCTCCAGCCCAGTTTTTCATGCTTGACTTCATCCTTCCAGCCACGGGAAGGGGTGGAAAACTGAGGCTCAGGGAGATTAAGTAACATGTTCAGAGCCCCACAGTATCGGAAGTATATGAAACCAGGGCTGTCTCCAAAATGCACGCTTTTCCTGGTTGGGTGTCTCCAATGCTACAGGAGGAGGAAGAAGAGGGCGTGGAGTCACACCCGCAGAAGAAACGAGGCACCACTATGCCCTGACCAGTCCGGGGTCCTTCAGCCTCTCCCTTTTTGGCTTATACCACAGGGACAGTCTAAGAACTGGTATCCAGACCTCTCATGTTTTGAGGGACATTCCGTTATAAGCCTCTGTCTGGCCCCTGACTGCCTTGATTTGATATAAGTGTTGCTGTGAACCCAACCGGGCACCCCCAGATTCATATGTGGGGGCCCTAACCCCAAGCACCCCAGAGTGTGACTGTGTTCGGAGCCAGAGCCTTTGAAGAGGTGATCAAAACAAAATGGAGCCACGACGGGGGCCCCGATCCACCCTGACTGGGTCCTGGCGACAACAACAACAACGTTAGGGCCCAGAGACACACCAGAAGCACTTGAATTCCTGTGGAGGACACAGTGAGAGGGCAGCCCCGGCAGCCAGGGAGAGAGGCCTTATCAGAAACCAATATGGTCAGCATCTTGACCTTGGACTTTTAGCCTCCAGAACTCTGGAGCAAATTTCTGCTGTTGAAGCTCCCTGTCTGGGGAACTTTGTATGGCAGCCCAGATGACTTACATTAGAGATCCCCTCCCCCACCCCCCATCCCCCCAAAAAAGAGAGGTGGAGACAGGGGCTTGTGTGCAGGCAGTGTATTTTGGGAAGTGATCTGAGGGGGTGGTGATGGGTGTCTGGGCTGTGATGAGTGAAACACAGAAAATCAATCCAAGGGCGAGTTATGAGCTGATTAGAGTGGGCAATGCAAATTCACTGGGGATGTCTGAGGGGCCGAGCAGATGCACCCCACAGCATCCATGTAAGATGAGCACTTACCCGGCAGCTCCCATCCCCGAGGGCCCATGGCTGCTCCATGGGTGCCCCTGCCATGGCACTTCCTCTCATGGGGCTGCGTCAGAGAGGGGCCCTCTGGTGACACCTGCCCCCAGCTGGTGGCTGCCATGGCAGCTGGTGGTAAAGGTAAGGGCCAGAGAATTCCTGGGGTGGAGCACCAGATGTATTCAGTACAACCAGAGGCTGGAGACCAAGGGCACCGTGGCCTTGTGGGAGTGGGAAGGGCAGTGCCAAGCTTTCAGAGAGCCCCCAAGTGACCCCAGTGACAGGCCCAGGTGGGACAGGAGCAACCCCGGTCTCTAGAACTTTTGCAGCACTCCAGAGGCAGAGGGTGCTCTATAACAAGCAGGGGAAGAAATGCCCCCTGACTCTCCCACCAGGAGTACCTCCGGGGCTAGAACCCTCCCAGCGAGGAGGTGCAGGGCTGAACCCTTTCGCTGTAAGACTTACAGTGTAAGCAAGTCTGTTTGCCTCTGCATACCCTAAAGTATTTTTCTCTCCAGGAGAACTGTTAAATGATCTCTTTAGATTTCAGAGTAGCCCTTTGGAACAATGAACTGATCCTGCCATCCCGGCTGCAGAGGGTTTTACCTGGAGGAAGACATTTAGCTGTCACTGTGCAAGGGCCCTACAGGTAACTCAACACAACTCCTCATTTCACAGAGGGGGCAGAGGAGGCATGCAGTCACTTGTCTAAGAACACATAGCTGTCTGGAGACAGACTGGATCACAGCTGTTATTTCAGAGCAACTTTCAGTTGCATCATGAAAGGTGCTACAAAGTCATGGCACTGCCCAAACACCTTTGGCCTCCAGTGTCACCTTCAGTGTGGAAATCAGACCAGAGTTTACCTCTCCTCTGGTGCACCAAAGGCTGGCTGCAGAATGCATGGGCAGCATCCTGTCGCAGTAGCCGTGCCAGGCCTTCCACCCCTCAACAGATGCAAGACTTCATCCCAGGCCCTTTGTGCTGCCCTGCTCACTCTGTGCCCTACAATCCGGGGCTAAGTCCTTTTTGCATGCTATTTGCATTGATTTGCATAATGGCGTCTGGAGGTTCTAATTCCAAATATATAAGAGAGACTAAAACTAAAATCTAGCTTGACGTGCTTTAAATGTGGAACTGATTTTTAAAGCATGTTGGAATAAGGACAAGTGGTGGGGGGTGGAAACCCATAGGCTGATGGGAGCCCAGATGTCGGTGAAGGCCTCATCATACCTAGAATTCCGATGCATACAGGATCCCAGGACCCAGGGGGAGAAAAGGCCCTCCTCCTTCTGTTTCTTTGGTCGGTTGCCCACAGTCCATATTGGGCATGATATTTGCATCTGGCAAAGGCAAGGAGGGAGTTGGTGACGAGAGAAATGGCTAATGTGTATTGAGTGCTTTCTACATACCTGACACAATCCTTGTAACAAGTGGATGAGGCAGGCACCACCATTAGCTCCCTGTTGCAACGGAAGAAAAGCACAGAGAGGCACCTACAGGGCCCGGCCAGCCCTCGCACAGCTGGGGACAGTGAGTTGTGACCAGAACCTGGCAGCATGGCTCGCTCCAGAGTCTATGCTCTTAGCCACTTTCTCTCAGTGCCCACCCTGCAGGCTGCTCTGAACAACCATACAACCAAATGCGATAACCCACAATCCTTTGGGAACTGGTTTTCTATTACTGGTCTTTTCATTCTTCTTTCCTCTCACCTGTTTTCTTGGATCTCCATTTCAGGGTTCTACATGACACATTTGGTATTCTTTTAACAATCCAGCCAATTTGCTTTATTTTACAAGTAGCTTGGAGGAACTTGTAATAGGACAATAAAAGTGCTGGAAATCTCTGCTTTAGTTTTCTCCTCTTCCCCAGTCCTGGTATGTCACACACACCAATGCCTCATTAATTAAATCAATGGTATAATTTTTCTTTTAAAATTGCTTACACACACGTATAAGGCATATTTGTCACATGGATACAATTTCCCTTACAAATACAAATAGGGTTCTAGCTCATTTTCCTTGTAACTTGAGGTATGTCCTCCTTCTAAGTAGAGCATCCCTCCCCAAGGTTCCTACTGTCAGTTATTTTTCCATTGTCTGTAAACCCTATGGCACAAGCAAAGGGGTCTGAGGTGCCTTCCAAGCCACCCCCATCACTAAGCAAGATGGCAGCTTGGCCATCCTGGATGCATGGCATTTGCAGGTTCTCCCACAATCCTCTCACCAAGAGGTGGAGTCTGCCCCCTCTCCCATTGAAGCTAGGTGGGCCTTTGGGACCTCCTCAATGAAGAGGATGAGGCAGAAGTGACACCACATGACTTCAGAAGCCAGGGTAGAAAGGGTCACACATCTTCTGCAGGTTTTTCTTGGGGGCCTTCAGCCCCAGGCTGAAGTCCAGCTCCCCCGAGGCCACCAGGGGAGAGAGATGGACAGAGTATGGAGAGGTGGCATGGAGAGTGAGAGGGAGGCCCGAGGAGGCCCTGCTGTCCCGGCCCCAGCCAGGCATCAGACCTCAGAGTGAAGAGCCTGGGAGGTGACCCCGGCCCAGTCACTGCTGGATCGCAATCCCACAGGAGACCCCGGGTGACAGCCGCTCAGCTGCGCCCTGTCAGTCCTAGCATTTGTGAACAAAATAATTGTTACTTCTTTAAGCCCTGTTTTGGGGAGGTTTGCTTGGCAGCGATAGATAACCAGAACAGTCAGAAATTTAGCTCTCCCTCTGATGTTTCGACAGCCAAAGAAAAGGCTATCCATGGCATACCACGTTTGACCCTCAGGGGGCCTGTCTCCTGCATGGGCTGCAACAGGACCATCTTGCCAGGAAATGGACTGTTGTAACTTCAAGGTTATCGTCCTTTAATTGGAAGGGACTTTTAATTAGGACTCTTTGGAATCTAACTCTTTCACTTTATGGATGAGAAGGCTGCAGCCCAACAGAGTGAAATGACCCTCCCTGGGTCCCGCAGCTACACGCAGTTAGGGCTGGGAGGGACCCAGGCCAGCCCCCCGGCCTCTGATCCCGCTCATGCCCAGACTCGCAGGCCTGTCCTTCCGTGCTGTGCCCCCAGTGCTCAAGAGTGCTCGTCCTCCAAACTTCAATGTTCCCTTTCATTTTAAAGGTTGAACACCAATTCATTCCTCGGAGCTTAGTGTCTCTTACTCAGAAATAAATACCCCTCACTGACTGCAGGGCGAGTCGGGCGACCGCCCCTAAGAGCTGCTCACGCCTGTGACCTTGGCTTCTTTACGGAACCCAGGAGTTCTGGGTGCAGATCTTTGCTGCGGCCCTCTTTCCAGGCAGCCACATTCCAAGCGTTCCCTTCCATCAAGTCCTGCTGGCCGTGAGGGTCAAGGCCAGATTCTGCTTGGTGCTTAGAGCTGCCCGAGGCCATCACCTGGTGCGTTCCAGAAATGTCTGGAGACGTCGACAAGGCCCAGGACGGTGTTTACCAGAGTACATCTCTAATGCACTGCAGGTGGAAATCCACGTGAGCTGGGCCTGTGCGCCCCGACACACCTACGGCCCCCGGCCAGCGGGGTTTACCTTGTGCTATGGCCCTGGGGCTGACAGACCACAGCTTCCTAACAAAACGCACACAGGCACGTGTGAGCACACACACAAAGCACAGGTCCTCTCCTGGGAGCAGGAAACAGGCAAAACGATACATCTGCTGCCCAAGACTTCCCACCACACCCATGCTAACACACGGTTCAGTCACCGGTCTAAGGTCAACGCAGACACCATGTAGCAGCACTAGGATTTAAAACCCGGTTTCTCCCACCCTGGTTGGTTGAGACCCTTGGGACTGAGAGATTTCCGATCCAAAGGAGTGTCCTGCGTGAGCAGAGGAATGCTTCATGGAGACAGGGAATAACAGCAATCACAGCAGCGGTGAAGATCACAACTAAAAAACAAAGCTGCTGATGAGAGGTGGGGCTCACATTCCCTCCCCTTGAATCCTGGTGGGTTTGTGACGATGGCTGAGGAGTTTCTATGTGACTTCTGAGGCAGGTAATAAAAGTGATACAGCTTCTCCCTAGTTCTTATTCTTGGGTGCTTGTTCTCGGAAGCCAGCTTGGGCTGTGAGGAAGCCCGAGTAGCCCGTGCAGGGCCCACATGGACAAGAACGGAGGCTCCTGGTCCTCAGTCCTGGCTGAGCTTCCAGAGGACAGCCAGCACCAACTTGCCAGCAAAGGCCTAAGCCATCTTGAAAGTGGATCTTCCAGCTGAAGGCAAGCTGCCCCAGCTGAGTCCCAGTGGGGCAGAGATGAGTGATCCCTGCCTAAACTACAGGTCTGCGAATGATTATGACTGTTTCAGGCCACTAAGTTTTGGGTGGTTTGTTAGGCAGCGAAGGTGATTGGACCCCATCTATGTAGAAGTGAAATTAAAGCTCTTTCAGCGACCTTTCTGGATTTCTGCATCAGAGATTTTTCATGCTGGAGCTCAACAGGCTGTTTTTCATTTGCATTCCGTTACTGTCCTCTCTTCCTGCCCAGACTCAAGGACAGGGAAACATCTCAATCCCAGGCTCGTTCTATAACACTGTGATTTCTCTGGTCTACAACGACAGGTTCCCCCAAAGGAAGAAAGGGACAGATGCGCACTAGGAGGTTCACGAAGCTCCCCGGCACCCGTGCACTTTGTGGACTGGGAGGAGGCTGGATGTAGTGGAAGGGCCGCATGCTGAAGACGTGACTTTAATATGAGTGTACACAGTTTGTGCGAGTGTACACTGAGTGTACACAGTATGTGTGTACACTGAATGGAGCCCACAGACGACCATCTCCTTCGAGGAGCTGCCAACTTACAAGGGGGAAAATCAACTACGACAGGGACACAAACCCACACACCTGAGATGTTCTCTCAAAGACTTTCCCAAAACAAATAAAAATGGGAGCCAGAAGGAGATGGATGAAAAGGTCAGCTCGGCTTCTAACAAACGGCAGAACCCTTAACGTGCAGGGAGCGGCTCGCTGGCATCGCGGGAAAAAGCACCAGCACCAGTCCGGACCGCCCTCTGCTCTCCCAAACCAGAAGGAAAGGACTCATGAAAAGGGCCACACTTTGCCCTGCGTAGCCTAGCAGTCGGGGTTCATGTCAACAGTGACAAAGTCACGACGGTGCGCCCTCAATGTGGGAACGCCACTTCACGTTTGCAGTTTTCCTCCCTCGAACCTGCAACCTCAGTCTAATCACAAGAAAAGCACTTTAAAAACCAAGTGAGGGACATTCCAGAAAATGACCTCAGCAGTGCTCCTCAGAGCTGTCAAGGCCATCACAAACAAGGCAAGCCCGAGAAACTCTCACAGCTGTACAGCACCTAAGGAGGTGCAATGACTCAGTGTGATGTGGGGTGCTGCTGGGGGGGGGGGGGGCCCTGGAATGGAGAAGGGACCTTCGGGAAAGATGAGGGCACTCTGAGGAAGGAAGGAATGGACTTCAGTTACCAACAGTGTATAATTTTGGTTCTGTAATTGTGACAAACGTGCCATAAAAATGTACGGTGTTGGTAACAGAGGAAACTGGGTGCAACTTTTCTGTAAGCTTAAAACTATTCCAAAGTTTAAAAAATTAAAAAAAAAAGTTGTTCTACAGAGGTGAGACAGCAGGGACAGTGTGAGGGCTGTCCCACGGGGCAGGGACAGCGTCTGAAGGGGACGTGTCTGAAGGGGGGTTTGCGGCAATTCCCCAGCACCCTGTGTGAGATAGCGCACCCGTGGACCCATTTTGGACCCCACTGCGGGAAAGAGGCAGGAAGGACATCCCCTGACTATTGCTGCATCTATCCCCATGCCATCTGGGCCTTGCCAATTTTAATATTCTCAGAGTCTGAGAGTGCAGTTTGGAGGGGAAATGTGCTCAGGTCAGGGGGACCAATACCCTGAATGCACAGTTTTTTTTTTAACCTGTGCAAATTCCAGCTGAGGGGTCGGGGTAAATGCCACCCAAGTGATACAAGCAGCCCCAGCCTTCCTGACCAAGGAAGCATGCTGCTTGAAAACCAACGGTCATTTGTCATTTCCACAGGGCCAGGCAGCCTGCTCCTCACACACGATGCTGGAGAAGGTGCTCGGCAAGGACCCTCCCGTCCTCACCGTGTGTTTCTGCCCACACCCCTTTCCTGCCAGGTGGTGACGTGTCCATCTCTGAACCCCAACCTGAGCTGTTGCTTTGTCTTCACAAGGTCAGGGTCCCTCACCTCCTCTGGACAGAAACTGGGCTCCCTGGCCAGGCTGCCAGGGCACTCTGTCCCCAGTACTGTGACCCCTCTCCCCACAGAGCCCTTCAGCTGAGGACTTGGCTGGAAGGCATGGGCCTGGGGTCAGTGGAATTCAGGAGCAATCCCCACTAAGTTGTGGGGCCCCAGGCCATTTAGTTCAGCTTTGTTTTCCTCAGCTGTACATTAAGGATGACAGTGCCTAAGTTTAGGGTGTTTTCAGGGGTGGGAACAAGAGACCCAGAGGCACAGAGGCCCCCCACAGCAACAGGCCTTCAACAGGTGGGAAGTGTGGTCTCAGTTTCTGCTGCACTTGGGTGACTCCCTGGGGCTGTGGGGCTCTTGGGCGTTTGGAACCCCAGCACTTACTTCACTGCCTGACTCGTACAAGGAGCACCGTGTTTTCTGAAAAAAATGAGAGCATAAAAGATGCTTAAATAATTCCATACATTTGAGTTATTTGCAGCTGAATGCTTACCCCCAGATTATAGATGTTTATTTCTTTGAGAGCAGAAAGCAGAAAGTAATGTGAGTCCTGTGATGTGACAGTGTGGGTGTGCGTGTGCATGCACCCATGTATTTGTTTCATTTTTACTTTGCGTGGCTCATTGACCAACAACCGGTTCAAACAAACCTACAACCCACGTGACCGAGGGAGGCAGGAGAAGGCCGAGAAGGAACCCACTTCCTGCACGGCCGCCCAGGACCCTCTCCTGCACCGCACCCTCACTGCAGGCTCCTTCCTGTTACATAGGTGAACGGGCCCTCTCTTCTCTCCAGAGCCCTAAAGGGCTGGGCCAGAGTGTTTGCCAGGACTCGGGTTTTAGAGACGAGTCTCAGCACTGGCTTCCTGGTTCAGGATGTGTGCTCTTGGAAGGTTCTAACGAGAGCCACAGGGAAGCATGACAAACAGGAGGCCTTGCCGTTGGGAGGCGGCCCCACCAAGGGCCCCAGCATGCCCTAGAGAAGCCTGTGGTGTCTCCTATAAACCATAAAATATGACCCCACCCCGGGCCTGCAGACCCACATTTGAGCTCTGGTCTAGGGGGCTCCCTAGTGAGTGGGCATCATGGGATCTGGGATCTGAGGAAGCCCTTGGAGAGTACTGGGACCTGCCCAAAAAGGCTGGGGTACCTGACCAGCACACACCAGCACTCTCCAAATTTCTCCAAATTCTCAAGAGCCGGAAGGAGAAGAAGAAGCATAAGGTCCTGGCCTGATCATGCCGGGGAGTCACTTATCTAAACAGAGCATTGGGGCTTTCACCTGACATCCTCCGGGGCTCGCTGCCAGTCTGAAGTGGCATTTCTTAGCAACACCTCCTCCTCATAAAGAGCTTACTGAGGAGAGAGTGCATGGCTAGCAGGGCAGTGGCAGTGTCTGCAAGGAGGGGTTGGGCAGAGCAGAGGCTGTCTGCTCCCTCCGGCACACCACTCGCCTGCCCTGGAGCCCCATAGCTTCTCCCTGAGCCCTGCAAGGCTGCTTGGTATTCCGGCCCGGCCTGGCCCAGTGGGCAGGCTGCAGGCGTCTGGCACTGCTCTGCTGGCTGCCCCAGGGTCACTGCCTGTGCCGGCCCGCCTGGAACAAAACGGCTCAGGCAGCTCCACTGTGCATCCTCGTGAAATTGCCGCATTTCCCCTTTCCAGGCAGGGTGCCCACACTCCGGTGTAACGTAAGTGCTGGGCATGAGCTGGATTTCACAGTTGAATTCTGAAGCACAGCCTTCTGAGCTGCGTGTGCGTGGGGATTAAGGATTTCCTCTCCGGTCTTCCCTATTTCTCTCCGGCACTGATACTGATACCATCACTAATTCTGAATTTCCACTTAATAGGCACCTGCTATGTGCCAGGCACTCAACTAAGGAATTTTACATATCATCTTACTCAATCTTCATAAACCCTATGAGGTGGAAAAGGACAATTCTTAAACCATGTCCTGTATGATTATAAGGGTACCTGTCCTCCACCTCTTTATTATTCACTTTTGGGATATAAATCTATGGATTTAAGTACCTGAATAATTCAATGTAAATTTGGAGGTAGCTTTCTGGAGGAAATACTAATAAAATTCTGTCCATGTCAAAGCCAAGGAGACAACCACCAACACAAAGACTAAGGCAAAAGCAATGGAAGGTAGTCTGTAATTCAGGACTCTGTTGAATGGAGCAAATTTTATGTGCAGCCACTTGACAGGGAGCTCATGAAAGCTGGACAAACCCAGGAATGCTTCCTGGAAGAGGGGAAACTGGAGTTGTCCTAATACCATCCCACCATGTGTTCATTTCTCCATTCACACATTCAACAAATGTTCATTGAGGGCGAAGCAGAGTGAGGCCCTGTGTTCCCCAGGTAAACTGTCCTCGTGATCTCAGCCATGGGGACGGCTGCTGTGACCTCATTCCCCACTACAGGCAACGAAAGGCCCAGTGGTGGACTAAATCCTGGCAGATTCTGAGGAGGTGAGTTTATCCATGGGTGGGAGGCACTAATGTTCATAAGAACACACATTTATGAAGCACTGATTATGTTTGTATGTATTTTACTCCTACAAGTTGATGACTCATAAAAACTTCTGTGAGGCAAGTCTTTTTCTCTAAAATGGAGGTTCAGAGAGGTTAAAAGATTTATTCAAGGTCACATATTCAAGGGGGAGCCGAAATGCAGATGTAAATATTATATATTTCTGTTTTTGTTTACAGCCCCCTCTGCCTCTCTTTTTCTATTTCCAGCTGTGGACGATGCCAGTTGCAAAAGCCCTTTAGTGGTGATGCTTGATTACTTCTGCTCCCAGTGTGCTCACTGCCCAGTCACAGGGCCCCTAGCTCAGCAGACCTTAGAGGAGACAAGCCGGTGGCCACACGGAGTCAGGCTCCTGCGGGCTCTTACACTCAGGCGGGCCTCCAGTCCAGGCACACCGTTCAAACTCTGCCTCTGATATGAACCCAAGCCAATAATCAGGATCAGGACTGAAGCCCCCACTATAGCTCTAATCCCCAGGCCCAGCTGGGCAGTGGTGTGGAGACCACTACCACAGCCTGCCTTGGGAATGTTGTCTTTCGAAGTCACTCTCCTTAGCAGTAGAAATGTTGCTGGGGGTGGGGAGGAGAGGAGGCAGTCTCTTGTTACTGCGATTTGCTCCGCTGCTCTGCCCTTACTCTGGCCACAGCTCCCAACAACTCAGGCACCCAAGGCTCTTAGGTAAGTGTGTTCCCCCACCCCAACTGTGGTCCAACTTTCTTTTAGACTCTAGAACACACAGTGTTTGAATCCTACAGATCTAGGAATTGGACTCTTTGTGATAAAGGATGTTTAGGTTCTATTCTTCACCTCTCTTCTCTTTCCTGGAGAGTGTGGAGAGAAAACAGACTCTGGAAGTAGGCATAAATTCACTCACCATTTTATGACCTTGCATCAATTTACTAGACAAGCTGACTATTGGGATTCTGCCTGGGGCTTTCCATTCACCATTATGTTCTCTCACTGGTTCTTCAGATTCTGCACTGAGTTGGTGCACTGGCCACAGAAGCCCACCACCCAGACTCCTCCCATGCAACTGCTTCTCTTCAGTCCTGATCTCAGCTGAAGAGAGCTGTGTGGCTCATCGTTACAACCCCCTCCTGGGAAACCTGCATCCAATCACTGGTTCATGTGGGGTAAAGGGCTGGTCCCCTTGCCCTAGTGTAGGAGGGCTGCGAAGGGCCATTGGGCTCCAGAGCTCCTCACTGGGTCGGCTGAGGCCTTTGATGGGACTGCACTGCAGCCCAGCTTCTCCCCACGGCCCACCCTCTTCCCTTACTCTAAGTACTGGGAGCACCAAGTAAATGGTATCTATTTAACCACCACTGCCAACACCACTGCAGGCTCTTTCCACAGTGTGATGTTGACATTCATTGAGAGGTGGAGTCCGTGTTCCCTCTCCTTGTGTCTGGGCAGGCCTGTGGCTATGGCAGAGGTTCCACTATGAGTTCCAAGTTCAAGGTGACCTGGACTAAGTCTGGCTGCCCTGCAGCTACCATGCTGGACAAATCACAGGTAGATGGAGATGCCCGAGGGGGCCCTGCTCTCTAGGCCCTGAGCTGTGAGTAAACAAACCTTCAGGTGACATGGACTGAAGCAGAGACAAGCTGTCCTCACTGAGTCCTGTCCGGCATGCAGGTTTGTGAACAAAATAAATGATGTCATTGTGTTAAGCTGCTAACACATTGTGTTGTGGCTTGCTACACAACAATAGTAAATGGAACTCTACATGATCTCATTAAACTCACACTAACCTAGGTGTCATTATCATAGCTCCCTTACAGAGGAGGAAACACACAAAGAGGTTAAGTAATTTACGTGAGGTCTCCCAGCTGGGTATGGCAAGCCGAGCCGCAGGCTTATGTCTGTCTTACTGTGTGGGCAGGCTCTGAGTCGCATCCTTAATAGCCCCTTGGCCAGGGAGACTCCCTGTCGGATGTTCACGGGGGTGTCCAACCCGTGGCCTGCAGGCCGCATGCAGCCCAGGATGGCTATGAATGCAGCCCAACACAAAATCGTACATTTACTTAAAACATTGAGATTTTTTTGTGATTACGTGTCACAATGTATTTAATGTGTGGCCCAAGACAACTCTTCTTTTGCCAGTGTGGCCCAGAGACGCTAAAAGGTTGGACATCCAT
Organism: Phyllostomus discolor; assembly: GCF_004126475.2. Taxonomy (NCBI): domain Eukaryota; kingdom Metazoa; phylum Chordata; class Mammalia; order Chiroptera; family Phyllostomidae; genus Phyllostomus; species Phyllostomus discolor. The sequence goes on along the minus strand of NC_040909.2, from coordinate 30,489,095 downwards.
GTATCTATAGTCTCCAGCAGGCCTGTCTCCTGTCCAGACATGTTGGCTAGATTACACATGGACATCTGTAAGCAGAGATGACCACTGAGTCCTTTACTATGTCATAGTAAAGCAGGCTTATCTTCAAAGGTCTGCTGAAAAGGCTGATTCCTATGCCAAGTATGAAAAGACACTTGGCCTTGAAGTGGGAATGTGAACAAAGAACATGGGCGGTCTTGAAGTTAGATTAGGGCTTTGATGTCTTAGTTCACTCTGGCAGACTTTTAGAAGTTGGCTTGTTTTATTTTATCTTACTTTGGAGTCCAGTTGGTCCTTAAGCTGGAGGCAGTACCTTCAGAATAATCTGTCAGGGCTGCAGCAAAGTCAAATGTGTTGCTTATATTTTCATCCAAAATGCACTCAAAATGATGTTGGGGCTATCCTTGGAATCATCAGGATCCAAGAAACAGGGAACACCATTAGGGACAGCATCAGATATGGTTTGATCGGTGCATGGCATGTGAGAGAAGGGTCACCAGCCTCATTTCAGCCAGGTGGAGCAGCTTTGCTCCCGCAGAGCTGGTTTCCAGAGCAGAGCCCCCAGCTGGCTTGGATGAACAAAGAACAGGTGCAGGCTGGGTCTGCTCATTTCTCTCTTTCTCTGGGGCTCCCACACTCTAGGGCAGAGACTTACCCTTTTACACTAATACTAGAGGACTGATGTGACCATCTTCTAATTACTGAATACCCCTTCCTCTTTCATTGCTTCCTTCTGAGTAGTTCAGGGAGACATTTCTTTCTTTTTAAAATTAACTTTATTGAGGTATGGTTTATATGTAATAAAACCCACACATTTTAAGTGTACAAATTAATGAGTTTTGACAAATGTGCACAATTGTGTAGCCACCACCATAATCAAGACATGCAACATTTCTATCTCCCTAGGAGGTTCCCTCCTGTCCCTCTGCTGTCAAATCTCCCGACACCCTCTATAGGCAAAAAATGATCTGATTTTCATCACTATTAGTTTGTTTCATCTGTTGTAGACTTTCACAGAAGTGGATTTAGATACAATCTTTTGTGTCTGGCTTTCATTCAGCAGAACATCTGTGAAATTTATCCAAACATCTGTTAAATTTATTCATTTGCTACATCTATCAGTGGTTTGTATCTTTTTTATTCCTGAGTAGTACTCCATTATATGGATATGCTCCAACTGGTATATTCACTCATCTGATGATAACATTTGGGTTATTTCTCGCTTAGGACTATTATGAATAAAGCTGCTATAAACACTTGTTTACAAGTCTTTGCATGGACATATGTTTTCATTTCTCTTGGGTAAATACCTAGGAGTAGAGCTGCTGAGACATATGGTAACTGTATACTTAAGTTTGTTAAAAATTGCCAAACTGTTTTACAAAGTGGATTGCCATTTTATATTTGTTTTAAAATTTAATTATGTTGATTGACAGATTGATTAACTGATTATTTAGGTAATAAAGTACATTGGCACAATCCAGAAGTCAAAATGCAGAAAATAAATACAACACATACAGACTTCCGGCCAAGATGGAGGCATAGGTGAATATGCTTTGCTTCTTCCTACAACCAAAAGAAGGACAACAACCAATTTAAAAACCAAAACAACCTGAACTGCCAGAAAATCAAACTATGGAAGTCTGACAACCAAGGAGTTAAAGAAGAAACATTCATCTAGACTGGGCAGAGACACGGCAAGGTGGTGGACTAGATGTGCAAGGCAGCAGCTGGAGGACCAGGAGGTCCCAAATTTGCATGTGTATAAACTGGGAGGAACAACTGGGGAGTGAGACAGACCGCATAACCCAGGGTTCCAGCACAGGGGAATAAAGCCTCAAAACCTCTGACTGAAAAAACCTGTGGGGGTTGCGGTGGTGGGAGAAACTCCCAGACTCACAGGAGAGTTTTTGGAGAGGCCCATAGGGTCCTAGAATGTACACAAACTCACCCACCTTGGAATCAGCACCAGAAGGGCCCAATTTGTTTGTGGGTACTGGGAGGAGTGACTGAAAGCAAGGTTAGAGCTGAGCAAGCAGCACTGTTCCTTCTTGGACCCCTCCCCCACAGACAGCACCACAACACAGTAATATGTGTTGCCCTGCCCCAGCGAACACCTAAGGCTCTGCCCCTTACTATGTAATGAGACAAAGAAAGAAATATAGTTTAAATGAAAGAGTAGGTCAAAACTCCAGAAAAAAAACTCCAGAAAAAAACTAAGGGATGATGAGATAGCCAGCCTATCAGATGCAGAGTTCAAAACATTGGTAATCAGGATGCTCACAGAAATGACTGAGTACAGACACAAAATAGAGGAAGAAGTGAAGGCGATCCAAAGTGAAATAAAGAAAAATATACAGGGAACCAACAGTGGAGGGAAGAAAACTGGAACTCAAGTCAACAATTTGGAACAAAAGGAAGAAATAAATGTCTAACTGGAACGGAATGAAGAAACAAGAATTCAAAAAAATGAGGAGAGGGTTAGGAACCTCTGGGACAACTTTAAACATTCCAACATCCAAATCAGAGGGGTGCCAGATGGAGAAGAGGAAGAGAAGAAATTGAAAACTTATTTGAAAAAATATTGAAGGAGCACTTCCCCAACTGGCAAAAGAAACAGACTTCCAGGAAGTCCAGAGAATCCCAAAGAAATTGGACTCAAGGAGAAACACACCAAGACACACCACAATTAAATTACCCAAGATTAAAGATAAGGAGAAAATCTTAAAAACAGCAAGAAAAAAGGAGGCAGTTACCTACAAAGGAGTTCCCTTAAGACTATCAGCTGATTTCTCAAAAGAAACCTCATGGGAAAGAGGGGGCTGGAAAGAAGTATTCCAAATCATGAAAGGCAAGGACTTAATCCAAGATTACTCTCTATAGCAAAGCTAACATTTAGAATGGAAGGGCAGATAAAGTGCTTCCCAGATAAGGTCGAGTTAAAGGAGTTCATCACCAAGCCCTTATTATATGAAATGTTAAAGGGACTTATCTAAGAAAAAGAAGATCAAAACTCTGAACAGTAAAATGACAAGAAACTCACAACTATTAATAACTGAATGCAAAAAACAAGGACAAAAACAAACTAAGCAATTAGAACAAGAACAGAATCATAGAAATAGAGATCACATGGAGGGTTATCAGCAGGGAGGGGAAAGGTAAAATGAGGGAAAAGGTACAGGACATAAGAAGCATTATTTGTAGGTACAAAATGGACAGGGGGAGGTTAAGAATAGTACAGGAAATGGAGAAGCCAAAGACCTTACATGTACAACCCATGGACATGAACTAAGGAGGGGAGTGCTGGTGGGAGGCGGGTGCAGGGTAGCGGGAGATAAAAGGAAGAAAAAATGGGACAACTGTAATAGCATCATCAATAAAATATATTTAAAAATTTACACATACCAAAAGAAAGAAAGAGAGAAAGAAAGAAAAAGAAAGAAAGGAAGGAAGGAAGGAAGGAAGGAAGGAAGGAAGGAAGGAAGGAAGGAAGGAAGGAAGGAAGGAAAATACAGTGAAAATCTTCCTCCCAGCTTCAACTCTCCTGAAGGTGAGTGGTGTTACCAGTTCTTTATGGGCCTTTCAAGGGATAATTGGAACTTTCACAAGCAAACACTTAACTACATTTCACCTCCCACTTTTTATATAGATGCATATGTACTTGGCACACCTTGCTTTACTTAATAATATATCTTGGATAGTGTTAAAGAGCTATTTCCTAAAGTGTGTTCTTGAACTCTATACCCGCCAGGTGCTCTGTGAGAAAAGGGTTTCCAAATAAACTTGGAAATGGGCTGCAAGCCCTGGCTATCTCTCAGGAATTTGCAATGCATGTTAGCTTATTAAAGCTCTAGGACATTCTGTAATTAAAAAGCAGGGCTTCCAAAATTATTTGAACTGAGAATCCTTCTCTTTGCAGTAACACCTACTTAACATTTTGCAGAACTAGAATTCTGCAGAATACTCTTGGGGGAGAAGCACTTAGCTAGACCAGGAGTCAACAAACTTTCTATAAAGGGCCAGAGGCTAAGCATTTTAAGCTTTGTGTCACAATTACTCAATTCTGCCATTATCGTGTGAAAGCAGATGCAGACAAGATGCCAAAGAGTGGGTGTGGCTGTTTTTTTAAATAAAACTTTATTTACAAAAAGAGGTGGCAGATTGTAGTTTGCCAACTCCCGATCAAGAATGTGGTAGGATTTGAGACAGGGAATGTTCTAATTACGTTTTTCAAGTGTGTGTTTTTCCAAGGTCTTCCATTTGTGCTACCTTCTCCTTACATGCCCCATTCCCTTCATCCCAATTAATCATCCCACCTAGAAGACATGGGAAGGGAGGAGAGGGGTGGAACAAACAAAGGAAGAAGAAGGGGTGGGAGAGAAGGGAAAGGTGAGAGGGAGTTGTGGGGACGGTGTCCTGGAGGAAAATGAGCATGGCTGAAGGCTGACTGAACAGTCATCAAATCTGAAATGTCTCCTCCCTCCCCTGCTTCTCTTCTCCCTCCCCTCTGCTCCTCTCTGTGCCCAATGTGTCCGCAGGGAGCACTGGGAAAAGGGCATCTGTTCTTCACATTCTCATAGTCCACTTGGCTACAAAATGTCCAGTGACTAAATGGATGCTTTTGGATTCTGGGCTTCAACATCTCCATCTGAAAGGCCATAGAATCCCTAAGACTGCTTTATAGTTCCCTCATTCTAGGATACCTGAAATCTTTGTTGTTCATGATGCATCTGCGGGTGCATCAGTCTGTGGCCAGACTTGTGATTCTGGGAGTGAATTTTATGTTTGCTCATGCTAAAAATGAGACAATAGATGTAATAGTTATCTAAGGATATTCTAGCTTTTTTAAGTACCGTATTTCATTAAATATGAGGCAACGTATTATTGCTTTATGCACTAATAAGAGAAAATGCTGCCCATTAAATTATGACAATGCTTTCTTATGTTTTCAACTTTTATTCTACAATTATTGAAAGAGCTCCTTTAGACTTATCCAGACACTTTTACCATATATCTTCACTGGCATCATACAGTGTACAACTGCCAATCCTTTTGCAAGCATCTCAGCAACAAAAAGCAGCCTATTTTCAACTGCTTTGTGAGTGTCTTCTTTCCTTTAGTCCTGCTTAGAACTTGGTTGTTGTGTGGCATATGGAATGGAGACTGTTCTTACAATGATGAACCCCTGTTCCACAAATATTAAGTGTCTATCCTGCTGCTCAGCCTCCATGCCCTTTGCATCCACAACTTTTTGTTTCAATAATGAGTCACAGTGAATCTTTGTGATGACATTTTAAATAGCAGTTAAATATGTATAGTACCAGTGACACATTTGCTGCAAATGAGAGATTATGAGATGAACCACTACAATCAACGTTCGCCTGTGTTTGGACCGTGGTAGCTATGTCATGAACGCTGTCTGGCTGACAGACACCAGAAGATGCACCCTGACCTCAGAGAGATGTTAAAACACACAGCACTCTTTCCAACAGCATAAACCCAAATGAAGAGGTATGCTTAAACCGTCTTACTCTCAAGCTTTAGGAGATAAAGAAAAAACCAACTGCCTTGAAGAGCAGGACATTGTTGCATTTTTCTTCTTTGCAACCACTTCCTCATGCTGTGCAGTGATATTTAGATGCTTTTAGCTGAGTATCTGTGCATTGGATGGGAATGAATCTAATAATGGAATTCTTGTGGGTCCTAACTTGGTACGACCCACAGAACTGTATCCTCACACCTGCCCTCCCTGCCGTGAGCTCTAAAAGGATCTTATGGTTTACAAAATAAATTATGCATGAGAATGTAATGTGCTGATCATGTTAAAGTAAGAAAATCAGAATTGAACTATAGTTAGTTTTTTTAACATGTGCTTTAGCACATATGCCAAAGGAATGTGTAAAGGAAAAAAGCAAAATTAGAAACTTATATCTGTGTAAAAATGGTTATATGACATTTAAAGTAAGATCGGACAAACTATTGCTACAGTTAAGAAGACTGCTTGGCTCCTGAAACAGCTCTCTGAGTTGGGCTTGCCAGGTTCTGCTTGGCAGGGTGCAGGTGCCAGGGATCTAGTGAGGCGTGGTGTGTGTGGCTGTGGCAGGAAAAGCACCATGCCATACTGTGGCCACCTCTCTTGGTCATGGAGCTTTTGACTCTCCTGTCTGTCTAACCCAAGCCCCTGTTCTTTCCATCCTCCACTGTTTCACAAATGTGCTGCTAGAATCCAATATCAAACCATTAATATTTCTGTTCTGTACAACTCATTGTAGTAAACAGGCTTCCTGGCATGGCTCCCCTGGAGACAGGGCTGGGTGCAGTGATGTTCTGGATGCCAGCTCATCCTTCTGTGCTCCTCTAGCATGGCAGGTGTCTGTGAGATGCCTGAGCAGATTTCCTGGGCGACTTCAATGAGTCTGAATCTCCATATGCATCCCTCGCCCAGAGCTTCCCTGGCACACCCCTGACATGGTGTATGCCATGTTCCCACCGCAGAACACGGGGGTCACACCTGATATAATTTGTTTCTGATGTCTGTGTTTCATCTTTCAAAAAGGCTTCAAGGTGGTTTACAGCAGGATGGGCACAGACAGGAGTCTTGTAGCATAAAAACTGAGATCAATACTTTACAGAGGAATGAGAAGACGAAGATGAGCTGGAACAGAGGGTGGGGACAGACGCAACAGAGAGAAGCAAGAGCCACCTGTGAAATTCCACACTGCTCACCCTGCCTCCTGCGGTCTCATTGCTAACCAGCCTTAAAGGACACAAGCAAATCCATGCTTCTCCAGAATGGCAAGAAACAAAATCTGGGAGAGCTCACATGCTTGCCTGCAGCTTGTGAAGGCAAGTTTGGGAAATGGCTGTGTGATTAAATTGGACAGTAGGCAAGACACAGCACTATACTTTTCTGAAAGGGAGAGCCTGAAATAGAAACTCAAGAAGACAACAAGATTCCTGGCTGGCTCCTAAGCTGCCTCCCAATGTGTAAGAAGTGATTATTTCTTCTCAATGCGCTACCTTCTTCCCGATTCAAATGTCACAGCTGGTACTCCTCTGTCAAACTAGAAGCACGAGGGCAACAGAGTCGGGGCAGACCCCACACGCCCACTTCACATTAGAGTAGGCCCCTGATTGACGGAGTCAGAGATGAGAAGACTGCACAGGGCAGAGGCAGACGCAGCAATCCTTGGCATGGGTCTCCCCGGCTTCCAGTTTCCGATGGAGAGGATCTTTCTGATATCCGAGGTCACGAGGTCATTATGTCACTGCTCTGGTAGGCTTGGATCTTACATCTTCATTTTGAAAGATATAAGACTAAAAATGTACAGACTTCCATTTAAGAAATGCTTACAAAGAACAGGCTTTCCTAACCCGTAAGTCCAAGTAAGCATCAGATTGCTCTCCCTACCTTAAGCTTCACGAGGGCTGGGGTGGGTGGGTGAAGGCAGCATGATTGATGCCCTGGTATCCCTTGAACAATATCTTTGTCTCCAGCTTCCTTCAGTTTAAGGAGACATTTCAAGATCAAGATCACATACATGGTGAGTGGCAGAGCTAAAACCTGAACCTAGGTTTTTAATTCTGTTCGGACTCTGACTCCCCGCCATACATGAGGATGCAGTGTAATACCTAAAATTTCTAAGCCCACTGAAGCTTCTAGGCTCTGTGTTTTTGTTACCATTTATGTTCATATGGAAATACAATTGTAAATAAAATGTGCAAAGTAGTCCCAGGATCATCCAATGATGTAATCTCAATGCCGAGGAAGGCAGTAACATTGGCTTTTAAGATGACACCAACTTTGTATTTTAGGGTAATTTTGAATGCATCTAATAAATAGTTCTCAACCTTGGATTCTTACTGGAGCCAATGGGATTTTTAAAAAACTCCCCAGATGAATCTAATGTGAAGCCAAGAGTGAGAGTCACTGAGCTATCAACATGATGAGAGCTGCCCACTAAGTGTTCCACCTGGGGTCTCCGTATCTTATCTCACTGAAGAGAGCCTCAGAAGAACTGGAGGTGGTAGAAAGAGTGAGATCTTTGGACTCAGACAGATCTCAATTCACATCGAGGTGGCTCAGGAGAGCGCTTTCAGCTGTGTGACCTTGGGCAACCTGATCACTTCCTTCATCTGTAAAACGAAGACTTACAAAGATTTGCTAAGATGATATAGAAAAATGTTTCTCACAGTGTCTGGTACAGTCATTGTGGCTGCTGTTATAATTATTATCATTAACCCTGAAGGTGTCTTCTTCCTTCCTAGAGTATCAGCCTCTAAGTGCTGACTAGCCTTCCCCGAGGGCTCAGAATGCAGTAACAAGGGAGAACATGGGAAATGGGGCATGTCTAGAAAAAGCCCACCATGCTGGAAGTTCAGCTGGCCTTTTTGAACAGGCACAGAAAGGTGGGGTGAGGACACCCAGGGATGTACAATTGCAAGGAGAGGTAGGGGCCAGTGGAAGGATATTCCTTGAAGACTACGGTTTCTTATAAGCATGCTGAGTTTGAAATAAGCAGGGTCCTCTGGGTGACTGAAAATCAGCTCCTTCCCACCAGACACAAATATGAAGTCATCCTGAGGGTCTCACAGGAGCAAAAGCTGAGGCCATGGACAAGGCTGATGCGTTCTGTTTTCCAGGATTCGAGGAAAGCAGCACCAGAAGGAAAAGCCAGTCCTTCTGATGTCCAGCCTTGTGGGCAAGGGAGGCCACACTTAAACCACAGTGATGCTTGCTGGTGGCTTTTGCTAGGGCTCTCCCCACTTCTACTCCCAACCTCAGTAAAACTGATGGCCCCAACAGCTTTTTGACAACTCTTTTAATGTGATTTGGAAAATATCACACAGGAAGAAAGTCCTTCTCAATCCCATTGTTCTACCTATCAACACTTCCCTTGATCTGTTTCCATAATGTCATCTTTTGCATTTAGCTGTGCAGTGGATGTTGTTGTGAGCCACTCGGATCCCTCTTCACGACTGAGGCTGTTCTCCCTCATCTGGGTGTGCTGGCTGCGGGTGGCTCACAGTTGCATCCCTCTCCTAGAACCTTTCTCGGCCAAAGGGATCTGCCTCACCCAAGATGACGCCCCCTCCAGGGTGAACCCCACATCTAACACCTGGTTTGTATCAGGGTACAAAATCCCTTGACTTAATTTGGGACAACTGTGAAGGCCCATCCCAGCCCCACTGCTCCCCCTGGAGTGGGTTGAGCCCTCTGGGTTAACTGCATGGCAGCCTGACTGCCTCTCTGTTGGGCCTGCCCCTCACTGCCTCAGCGCTGAACCTGCTGCAGTGCAGACACACACTCCTTGGGCCTCTTCTCCTGGGACCCAATGAAGAAAAACAGTTGAATTCATTTGCAATTCACTTTCATAGAAGGTGTGGGGGTGAAGCTTTAACTTATTTTTTCCAAATACTCAATTAATTCTCTCAATACCATTTATGGAATTATCTTCTCCCCAGTTTTTGGGCTGCTATCTTTATTATCTTTTATATTCTTAAATGTACTCAAGACTGTTTCCAGACTACTTAGTCTGTTTCTCTAATTTGTCTGCTTTAGGTACTTGCAATACAGTATTTTCATTTATATTTTTTAATGATACATTTTGGTCCTTGCAGAGACAATCCCTTCTCATTACTCTTATTTTTCAAAAATGTATTTACTGTTCTTGCCAGTTTATACTTCCAGATGAACTTGAGACTATTTCCTATTGAGTAATAAAAAAAAATCTGTTACTAGGATTTTGATTTGGATTTCATTAAGGCTATAAACTAATTGGGGAAATTTGTGCAATACCAAATCTTCCCTTGAGATAGAACTTGAGGTCTCCATTCATTCAAGTCTTCTTTTATGTCCCTTAGTGAAGTTTTGTAGTTTTGTTGGTTTGTTGCTGTACTGGCCATTTGGTTAAATTCAGCTTTTGCATGTGTGTATTGTCACTAGGAAATGGTTTGTCTTATATTACATGTTCTAGATATTCATTACTGGTATGCAGGAGAGGTATTAGTTTTTTTTAAACTTATTTTATTGAGGCATAGTTTATATATGGATCAGGAACCAGGCAAGGATGTTCCCTCTCACTGCTGCTATGCAACATCATACTGGAAGGCCTAGCTGATGCAATAAGGCAAGAAAAGATGCAAAAGGTATACAGATTGGGAAGAAAGAAAACTGTCTGTTTGCAGATAACATGATTGTCAATGAAGAAAATCCCAAAGAATCTACAAAACGAACAAACAAAAAGCCTCAACAAAATATGACAACAAAAAGTCCTAGAACTAATAAGCAAGGTTAATACGGTATAAAAGTCAATTGTTTTTCCTATATACCAGCAATAAACAATTGGAATTTGGAATAAAAAATACAACACCATTTCTATTAGCATCCCCTCCCTGAAGAGATACTTAAGTATAAGTCTAACAAAATATGTACATAATCCACACATAAGGAGAACTACAAAACTTTGATGGAAGAATTCCAAGAAGATGGAAATAAATAGGGAGATAGTCCCCATTCATTGACAAAAGGACTCAAGATTATTATGATGTCGGTTCTTCACAATTCCATCTATAGATTTAACACAATCTCAATGAAAATCCCAGAGCAGGTTGTTTTGTGGATATCGACAAACCAATTCTCAAGTTTATATGGAAAGACAAAAGACAACAGCCAACACAATACTGAAGAAGTCAAAAGACTGCCATCACCTGACTTAAAGACTTAAAGTTACAGCAATCATGTAGTATTAGAGAAAGAACAGACAAACTGGTCAATGGGACAGAATGGGTTCCAGAAATTGACCCACATAAATAGAGTTAATTGATCTTTGACAAAAGAACAAAGGCAATTCAGTGGACAAAGGATTGTATTTTTCTTCAACAAATGGTGCTGGACCAACTGGATATCCATATGTAAAAAATGAATATAGACACAGACCTTACATCTTTCAGAAATATTAACTCAAAATGGGTCATAGACCTAAATGTAAAACACAAAACTATAAAACTTCTAAAAGTTAACATAGAAAATCTAGGTAAACTTGAGTTTTATTGTGAGTTTTTATTTTTTCTTTCTTTTTAAATTATATTTTATTGATTATGCCATTACAGTTGTCCTGATTTTCCCCCCTTTGGCCCCTCAACCCTGTGCCCCCTCAGGCAATCCCCCCACCATTGTTCATGTCCATGGGCCATGCATATAAGTTCTTTGGCTACTCCATTTCCTTTTTTTTTTTTTAAGATTTTATTTATTTATTTTTAGAGAGGGGAAGGAAGGAAGAAAAAGAAGGAGAGAAACATCAATGTGTGGTTGCCTCTCAGGTGCACCCTACTGGGACCTGGCCCTGCAACCCAGGCACATGCCCTGACTGGGAATCAAACTGGCGACCCTTCATTCACAGGCCAGTGCTCAATCCACTGAACCACACCAGCCAGGGTGCTACTCCATTTCCTATACTGTACTTTATGGTATGATGAGTTTTTAGACATAATGCAAAAAACACAATCCATGAAAGAAAAAAAAATAAATTGGACCTCATTGAAGTTCTACTTTGAGAAGGGTCCTGTTAAGAGAACAGAAAGTTACAGACTTGGAGAAAATATTTACACATATCTTTTTTTCCCCAAATACAAACAAAATTTCGTTTAGAAAGTTACAGAGGTAGAAGTGGTGAGCCATGGAAAAAGTGAGCCAGCTGGGTTGCATGGGCTCAGGAAACAAGTTACAGAGGCAAAAGAAGGGCTCTTGGAGTTTAGGAAGAAGAAAGGCAGAGAGAATGGATGTGGGGGAAGGACAGGGGAAAAGGCTCAGATGTCCTCCAAAGAGAGAGCCTGCTCTAGGGAAAGAAGGAGGTAAGGAAAGGTGTGGATGTGCTCAAGAGAGAAGAAGAGCAAGCATTGGGTCATTTGTCTTTAGAGGTTTTATCTGTTTTCCAAAGGTGTGGATTTCTTATAAAGGACTTGTATCTAACATATACAAATAACTCTCAAAACTCAACAATAATAATAATACAACCCAATGAAAAAATGGGCAAAACATATCAACAGAAACCTAATCAATGAAGATATACAGATGGAAAATAAGCATATGAAAAGATTTTCATCATATGTCATAGGGAAAATGCAAATTAGAGCAACAATGAATACCACCACAAACCTTTTAGAAAGGCTGAAGTCCAAAAAACTGACAATACCAAATGCTGATGAGGACGTGAAGACACAGTAACTTTCATTCAATGCTGGACGGAATGCAAAATGGTACAGTCACTTTGAAAGACAATTTGATGGTTTCTCAAAAAGTTAAACATACTATTAAATAAGATCTCACAATTGTGCTCCCAGGTATTTATCCAATGAGTTGAAAATGTCCACATAAAAATGTGCACATGAATGTTTAAAGTAGCTTTATTTATAATTGTCCCAAACTGGAAGTAACCAAGATGTATACAAATAGGTGAATGAATACAAAAGCTATGGTACATCCATACTAGAATATTATACTCAATGATTAAAATAAAGCAGTTTTCACCCCACAAAAGACATGGAAGAGCCTTAATAGCATATTGCTAAGTAAAAGAAGCCAGTCTAAAAGGCCATATACTGTATGGCTCCAGTTTATATACAACACAATTCACATATCTGAAATGCGCGGTACATATTCATTAACTGGCATTAGCTCCAACCAAGATACCAAACATCTCTGTATCCCTAGAAGCTCTATGCTTCTTTCCAGGCAATACTCCCTCTCAGAGCAACCACTGTTCTGATTTCTGTCATCAGAGTTTTGTCTGATCTTGAACCTCATGTACACAGAATCATTAACCTATTACTTTTGTGTGTGCTGACTTTATAACTGTATACTTTACTAATGTCTCTTCTTTGTTCTACTAGCTTAAGATTTTTCAGGGAAAAATGATATTCCCACAAATAGTTTTGTATTACTCTTTCACGAGTCTGTTACTCTTCTACTTTACTTTTCACTGCATTGATGTGGACATGCAGATTGAGGTTATCTAGGTAACAATGACTGGCAAACATCCTTGTTTTGATTCTGGTTTCAGTGAAAATGACAATACACAATAACAGCTATCAGTGTTAGGTTATGGAAATATCCTTCTGTATCTATTTGAGAGTTTTTTTAAGGAGTAGATATTAAATACCCTCAAATATTTTTCTGTAATCTATTGGAATTATCATCTAACTACTCTCCTTAGATCCTATGGTTTATATTCATAGATACTAACAGTAATCCATCTGTACATTCTTTGAATAACCCTCATATAATCCTGAGAAAACTTTGTTTCAGATTGTTATATCTCCATTTATGGTTAGGACTGGTCTGTAAACTGGGATGTGCATGATTTAAGGCATCAGATTAGGTTTTGGTAACTGGGCAACATAAGCTAATAGTAATAAGCTAATGGTACAAGTTGAGATGCTTCAGTGTTTTTTGTCATCAGGGCCACCTTGCATAGCATGTGAAATATTTGTTCAGTAAACTCTTTTCTTTTTTTAGCCTATTTATAAAACAGTAAAAACCCCTTCTTTTGGAGATAATTCTTTGACAATTTAAAAATCTGACAGCTTAAAAACCCTTTCCAGGCTTATAGTTTTATCTGGTTTTCTATGTAATTTTGGTTACTTATAGTTTTCTGAAAAATTGTGAAGTTTGTTGAATTTTCACACCAAACACACAGCACACCCTTGTTTAAAAATTTCCTCATCTATTACATACTTTTCTCACACCAATTTTTCTTTACTTTCCCCTTTGTAATAGACTTATCAAAGGCACAATTATTTTGTTATTTTCAATAGTCAACCCCTAAATATATTCATATGTGATTGTTTTTTAAATTTCTAATTATACCCCCCTTTTATTTCCTCTTTATGTTCTTTCCTTTTATTTTTATTTTCTTCTTCCTGCTTTAAGTATATTTTGCTCTGTTGAATTTTTTTGAGCTCAGTCCATAGGTAATTTGTGGCAGATACTGGCCAGCAGTATCCATCCCTGCTGTGGATGCTCATTGAAACATGAAAAAAACATACACAGAGACAACTAGGTCCTGTGGGGAAATAGGGACAGAACGGCCACTCTCTCTAGTGGACAGCACCCCATTTCCATTCCCAAGCAGATTATTATTAAGAATACAGACTTAGTTTGTGGATTCACAGTCTGGCAGAAAAGATCAAAAGAAGTAGGTGACTTTCAAAGGTGAAGACAGAACCCCTGCTGTGATTCTGGGCAGAGCTTGGAGTTTTAACATTTGAAAAGACTAACAGGGCTCAAAGGGCTACTTTTGGTTTCCTGTCTATGCCTTTAAATCCTAATCTAATAACATCGTCCAGCAAACAGATCTCACAGGATCTTGCATATTCTATGTCCCAGGCCTGATTACCCCAGGGATCCGCCATTTCTGGTCTGGGCTGCACCGACCCTGCTATTTCCAGAGGAGACAAAGTCATCCAGGAGACTTGGATTTCTCACTTTTAAGACAAGGACTCAGGCTTTGACAAAGCCAAGGTGGCAGGGGTTGATGTCGATCACCCCTTCATTTCCACAGCCCCAAATCTCTTCCCAGAGGCCTCCTCATGATCATGCCTGTCTTAGGCGATTCCCTCCATGGGAAATCTTACCCATCATTGGCTAACTGATCAAGCCTAGGAGGCCAGGCACAGAACAGGGAGCGTTCATGCCAGGGAAATAAGTTTTGTTTCCTTAGTGGCTCCTGGTCCAGAGGTCTCTCACTCAGCCTAAGTCACGGGGGGTTACAGCTTCCTGAGGCCAGGCAGGGTGGTCCCTAACAGTAATTTACCTTCATTCTTTCTCACTAAATGATGAAAACTTTCAAGGCTATGGATTTGTTGTCTGAATTGGGCTTTAAGGTGTTTTTATTTTTGTTTGCTTTTGCTTTTGCATTCAGATTTTATTATGAATCTACCTTCCTGCAACCTTTACATATGCCTTGACCATTCTATAAAATAATATATTTTAATCACTTTTCAGACACAGCTGACATGTAGTTTTGCACTGCTGTATTTTCTATGCAAATGGTACTCACACTTTCATTTCTCTAATATTTAATACTTTAAGATTTTAAAAATTTTTTTGAGATTATTTATTTATTTATTTTTAGAGAGGGAAGGGAGGGAGAAAGAGAGAGGGAGAGAAACATCAATGTGCAGTTGCTGGTGGTCATGGCCTGCAACCCAGGCATGTACCCTGACTGGGAATCGAACATGCGACACTTTGGTTTGCAGCCCGAGCTCAATCCACTGAGCTATGTCAGCCAGGGCTAAGATTTTGTTTTAATAGCCATTAGATTTGGTTTACATTTTTATATTTTATTTCTAACACTAGCTTTTGTTGTACCAAAAGTTCACTTTATTGAATTTATGGAGGTTTTAAAATTTTTGTATAGTATATAAAAATTTTTTATAATGATCCATGGATATTTGAAAAGAAGATTGCATCATCTGTAGGGCACAAAGTCCCATACATAAGCTATCAAATTAACCTTATTAAGCATATTTAAAACCTGTTTAGTTTTGAGCCCATGATTTACTGAAGACTAAACATGGTATGCTAGTTTTTCTACAATTGTGTTTCTTTTCAGCTTTTGTCTTCTAGTAGCTTTTGCTCTCTGTTTCTATGCTATGTCATGGTACATTACACATTCATTGTAGATCATGTCTTTTATAAAAATATCCTCTTTAGCAAAAACATTTTTCCCTTGAGCTTTATTCTACCCAGTATTTACATTGTCACTCCTATGTTATTGTGCCTCTTTTATTTGCTTTTGTGATGTAAAAATACATTTCTGCATTATTTTGTCCAATTTTCTCTATTCTTGTATTTGTAAATCTTTTGTGCCACTATGTTTTGGGTAAGCAGAGCACATAGCTGTATGCTGGTCTAGATGGGTCTTCATCTAACAGTGGACTTCACTCTATTGGCGTTTACTGACATAAATGCTGTTAGATCTCTCATCCTGTTTTATAATTTCTATTTTGTGTGTTGTTTTCACATTTCCTTACCTGCTTATTCATTTTCAAAGTATATATAATGCTATGTTCTGTCATAATTATATTTCTCTAATTATCAATGCCAAACGTGAAACTCTGAATCTCTCCCTAACCTTTCCACCAATCCCACTTAAAACAGGAAATTTATCAAGCTGGGTGAGCTACATCTATTTCTGTTTCTAAACAGCTATACTTATTTAAACAATCTGTTTCAAAGAATTACAAAATTCTTTGCAAAAAAAAGTCCATTGTTCTCCATTATTCTTATTAATTCAGTGATTTTCAACTGATGTGCTGTGGCAGGCACACTGGTGTGCCACAGGAATTTTTAAAACATGCAATACCTGAGTAGCTTGGGCACTCTTTTCCCTTAGACTGTCAATTAAAAAAATGACAACAGCTAACCCAACAACAGCCGTTCAGTGTTAATGCCCTGTGTTAAACTATAAATATACAGGTCGTATAATAGAGTTGCATCTTATTGGCCACATTGCACAATAAGGTTGCATCTGATTGGTTAATTCTTTTTTTTTAAAGATTTTATTATTTATTTTTAGAGAGGGAAGGGAAGGAGAAAGAGAGAGAGAGAGAGAGAGAGAGAGAGAGGGAGAGAAACATCAATTTGCGGTTGCTGGGGGCCATGGCCTGTAACCTAGGCATGTGCCCTGACTGGGAATCGAACCTGCGATGCTTGGTTTGCAGCCCACGCTCAATCCACTGAGCTATGCCAGTCAGGGCCTTGATTGGTTAATTCTTGATACCAGAAATCTTTATATACAAGTATAGGCACTTGATCTTTTAAAAAGTCACTTTGGAGCAAAACATGTAGGTAATTACTATTATTATTTTTCTAAATCAATCAAAAGTATGCCTTTTGTGAGATTGGCAAAAAATATATTTTTTGGTGTGCTGCAGAATTTTAGTAATTAGTTTATGTGTGTCATGAGATGAATTTTATAACCAGCCCTGGTGTCAGGGACACTGTGTATCAGTTGTACTTAAATATCATTTAAAAATAAAACTGCTTGAGGACCAACCAGAAATTAGCAGATTTAACTCTATTTAAGTACCATAAAAGAACCTGGTTGCAGTTTCCACACTCTATTTTCCTCTGTTACAGACTGAAATGATAAGTCAGAGAGCTCAATGTGTACAGCTTCGATGAGCCCCAGAAGGAGAGACACCAGGAATCCCTTCTCTCCCAGGACTGTGACTCCTGCTCGACAGTCCCAGTCACTGTCCTCCCAGCTGTCCCCAGGCCCAGCACTTTGCCCTGGCTGCTTCCCTACATCCATAATGATCTTTTCCACCCACCCATCTTTTTTCAAACCTGCGCCCAAATCTCACTGATTTTCCTGACAGCTTGCCTCAGAAAGGCCAAAGAAGCGAACGTTGTTCTGCTTACTGGATCTCACTTGTGGTCTTATCATAACCAGTTGGGCGTATCAGTGTCGCCTCAGTGTGACTGCAGAACCTTTCAGGGCAGACATACTGTCTTACAGTTCCATCGTGGGGTTACCTGATTGCTGGGTTGGGAAGAATCTCAAAACTCATTGCAGACTGAGGACCAGGAAGACCAGAGTTCCACTGCCAGATCGGATTCTAACTCAATGACTTTCAGAAACTCACTTCTTTCTTTGGACCTGCAAAATGAGGATGAGCTCCGAATCCACTTCCTAAGTCAACATTCTAGGATTCAGTAAGACGTTTTGTAAAGAAGGAACTGAGTCACAGCCTAGAGAGAGAAGATGACTTCAGCTCAAGTTCACAGAGTTAATTAACGGTCAAAGTATAATTACAAATTCAATCTTCTGACCCCCAGTATGCCAGGGGCTATCTCAGAATGCCCTCTGACTCTCCCAGAGTAGCAGCACAGAATCTTCTTAGGGTACATGTTCACTGGAAATACACAGATTGACTTATGAAGAAACTAAACTCTAAAATGGTACAATTGACCCAAACTTGTATTTACTACAAACATGTATGGTTACGTCTCCATTTCAGCTCCTAGGCACTGATTCCCTTTATGCCACGGCAAAGGTTAGTTCTCTTTCTTCTCTGTTAAAAAATGATCTTGCTCTTGACTTTGGAACTGCCTGCCAAGGTCTGCTGTCCCTTCTATGTTTTTGATTTTCCACTTGCTTTTATCTTTCCACCAGAAAGACAAATTATAGCAGAGGCACATTCATTTCTTTGGGCCTCCATTGCCTCATCTGTAACCAAAAGGTGTTGAAATGACTTTTCTCTAAAGGTCTCTTTGATTCTAAGATTACTTGAACTTTTGTTTTTGTAATGAAGAGGCAGGAACAGAATAAAAAAGGTGAAAGGAGAAGGGTCATTTTTAACCCTAGTTTCCCCAACAAGCAGTCTAAGACATGGCTTCATTGCAGGTAGTGTTTTGTGCAGAATGATTTCAGGGAACAGGCATAGGGGACTGAAAGAGTGAAGGAGAGAAAGAACATCCAAGATTGTGTTACTGAGTTGATCGCCACTAAGGGTACCTGGGGTTCCATCCTGCTGGGGATCCGTGGAGAAGTTGTGTGAAATGTACCTCATCGTCCATTGAAGGGGACAGAGGGAGGTCTGTCCACTAACTCTGTCCCTCATTAGTGAAAGGGTGCCTGCCTCTTGGCTGTTAACCTGCTCAGGTGTCAGGAGTGTGCGTGCAACAGAGGGGCCAGGTGGTCCTCATAGCCACCCCATGTGTCAGTGACAGTGGCAGAGAAGCTGGGGGCAGAATGACAAAGACGTGCAGCTGGCTGATGCAGGGGCTATCCGGGTGCTTCTCCATGTGGCCAATTCCTGCGGCAACAGCTGGAGTTAAAAGGGGACTGAGAAGAGGTGAGGGTGGCCGGCTGAGGGGAATGAATCGGGGCTTGTGGTCCTCAGACCTAACTCAGTGCCTGGCTGACCTGGATAAAAGGAGAATGAAGTCAGAGTCTGGAGGACTGAGAGGTAATGCTATTTCCTAAAGGGCTTAAAAATAGGGGGAAAATGTTATTCAAAGAAAGATAATATTAAATGTGATAACATGTTATTTCTCCACTCAAAACCCTCTAGGACATCCAAGCCCAACTAGAGCAAAAGTCCAAGTCTTACTGGCCGTGGACTTCCTCGGACTTCTTTTCTTCCCCTTCCCCCTCCCTTTCTCTGCTCTGTCACACACTGAGCAGGCTCCTGCTCAGGGGCTTTGAACTTGTCTCTGCCTTAAAGGCTCCTCCTGCACTTCGTGTTGGTCTCTGCTGCAATGTCCTCTGAGGAGCCTCCTGTGACCCCCATGTATGAAGGGGACCCTTTATGCCCTGACCTACTGAATTATTTTCCATAACACGAACACTATCTCAGTTCACATTACATATCTACCTTTCCTTTACTAATTTATTTTCAGTATCCTCTGGTGGAATGCTAGCATGGCCAAGGCCACACCTTTATTCCCACCCCTACTGGTATAGCTCCAATATCTAGAACTGTTCCTGGAAATAGCAGGTACTTTGATAAATTAAAAAAAAAAAGCAGGACAGATTGAATGAATGAGATGTTTATGTCTTATTGATGCTAAATTTGTTAAAAAACAAAACAAAACAGGAGGGTCTAATATTTGTCAACGTCCCTTAAGTAGAAGGACAAAGATGGTTAGATTATATTCCTTCTGGTTGGCGATGTGAATTGTTCATGTAAAAGGTGGCAGAGCAAGACTTGAGCTTTTGGATCTGGAAACACCAGTGTGTTACTGTTAGGGACTCTGGGGCCAGCGGGATGTCCCACCTTTTAGCATCTCTGGGACACACTGGAAGAAGAGGAGTTGTCTTGGGCCACATGTTAAATATAAAATACTAATGAGAACTGATGAGCAAAAAAAGGGTTTTTAAGTAAATTTACAATTTGTGTTTGGCCACATTCATAGCCATCCTGGGCTGCATGCAACCACGGGCCATGGGTTAGATGCCCTGAGAAGGGAGCCATTTCAGATACACTATCATCTTCTGCCCCTACTGAGCCCCCCTCTGCACTCCATGGCTTCAGGTGACAGATTGTCCCCTTGGCTAATTAAATCAGGTACTTAAATGAAACTCCAAGAATGTCTAGGTAAGTGTAGGCGTGTGTTTGTGTGTGTGCACATGCGTGCATGCACTCGTATGTACAAAGTCTCTTCTAGCCAATATGTATCTCAACAAAAACTGCAAAGATGTGCTACGGAATCTTCAGGTGGCAGCTCACTAAGTGTGATGTGGCAGCAGGATGCGCACAAATTTGGGCATGAGCAGAACAGCTAGAGGAAGGAGAAAGCGAAGTGCAGGTGTTTTATCTATGAGATGTCAAGAATCTGGAGAAATGGGAACTGTTTAGGATATTGACAGCTCACACAGGTAACAGATGGTTTAGACAGCGAGTCTAATGAAGAGTCATTGAATTCAGACTCACAGAGGTTAAAATCAGGAGAGGGGTTTATGTGAAGAGGGGCCATGGGCCTGACTCTTAGATGGTGGTGGGCTGGTCGGGGAAACCCAAAGACTACTGGTGATGGTGTGTGAAAGTGCACACAGAGCATAACCCTGAGTTCTGCAGTGCTATTACTTTGTAAAGATGTTTTTAATCTTTTTAAAGCATAAAAATCTATCATTTCTAGATTTCAGTAGTATGGAACTGGGGTCTGCAGATTCTAGAAAAATGGAACTAGCCAAGAAGCTTGTACCCTGAGCTTGGTATCATGGACAGAACTAAGGGAGTTTGCATATTTCCTAAAATTATGTGTAAAATTTTATATGTAACCATGTACATTTTTATGGGAGAAGGGTACTGAACAGGGTTGGCAAACATTGTCTGTAAGGTGCAGACAGTAAATATTTTGCACTTTATGGTCCAGATAGTCTCTGTTGCAAATGATTCAACCCTGCCCATATAATGTGGAAGTAGCAACAGATAATACATAAAAGAATGGGTGTGACTGTCTTCCAGTATAAATTTATCTACAGTCACGGAAGCTGGGCTGAATTCCACCTACAAGCTGCACTTTGCTGATCTAGGGGATAGAGTAGTGCTATCTACAAGAACTCTCTGCAATGATGAAAACGTTTTATATCTGTGCTGTCCAGTGTAGAAGCCACTAGCCACACCTGGTTATTTTGTACTTGAAATGTAGCTAGTATTACTGGTGTATTGAGTTTTTAATTAATTAAAGTTAAGACTTGATAGCCACAAGTGGCTACTGGCTACCACACTGGACAGCGCAGGCCTATGACTTTCATCACAGAATCAGAGCTGTGGCAGAAAGGCCACATGCCCCCAAGAAGAGAAGCTCCCCCAGCAAAGAGAGGTGTTGCACCCACACAGAGCTCCCCAGAGCCCTGCCATTGTGGCACATGCTGTCATTCAAAACCTTGCCCCAGAGCGGGTCTTGATGGGCTAGTGTCAGGGACTGAGAAGAAGGCATGATTCTACGACACTCGGGATCTGTCTGATACTGGAGGCACTGCAGGAGACAGGACTTTCTTCTTGTCTCTCACTTTGTCTGCCCGAAATGGCTTGTGAAGTGACACTAATGGTCACTCACGGTGCTAATGGCTCCTTGGTTATAGGAACATGCTATACATTATGACCAATCAGCTTAAAGGACAGGAAGAAGACTCAATCTAAGAGCTTAATCAATGGCTAAAATAGAAGTGCTTTAAGGTGTATATGTATCTTTTTCTTTTAGAAAGTCTTAAAATATGCCAAAACCTGGCTCTAAATTTAACTTGAGGCTATATGCATTTCCCAGTGAGGCTGGTGATCACAGCATCAGGAGGATCTTGTTCTAACAACATCTCATGCACTTCCTCTAGAGGGATGCCAGTTGAAATGGAGAGAGCTGGTCTCTGCGCTTTAGGGCAGTCATCCTCTGCTACACATTCCAGCTCCTCTGGCTTTCCCTTTTTGGTGAGCATATTAGCCATGCCCTAGAGCTGGTGGGAATGAATAGTGTGTCAGCTCACATTTGGTGTCTGGATTCCAAGAAGATCTCTCGTCAGTTTCTACCATGATGACAGCAAAGTCATACAGTGACTTTTCCAGGCAATCAGTATCCCTCTTCAACAGAATTACTCCCAGGGGCTCTCTAGCCTAGGTTAAACTGCAGCTTCTCCAAATCTCCAGGAGATGAATGAGCCAGTGGAGAAACCATTCTGCTCTGTCATGCAGTGTTCCGCCCAACATGACAAATGGCCATCCCAGTGGCAAACTGGATGTTTCAGCCCGTTTAAGGATCCTGACTCATCTGGACAGATCATGATTCAGAGCCCCAGCCAAGAAATTGAATTCAAAGTTTTAGCACATATATATATTTTTGACATAAATTGACTTCTGGTCTGGTCTCTTTGTTCCTGAGACTATCCATCCTCCTTCACCAGAATTCCCCTGATAAATATTAATGAGATTGTTCCCTCTGATTCTTGAGAGTTAATTAGGTTTGTGACAAGGGAAGTATGTGCATTATAGAACACAGGAGGCTATGCTTCTGGGGAAAGCAGGAGGGAAAAAAATGATAATCAATATGTGTCCTTGGGTGACCCCAGGGATATGTAGCTTGCAGTCCATAAGTGGGACCGCTGCAGTAGTTAAGGGCAGATTCCATGTGCCTTCTGATCTCCAGAGGGTTCTGACAGACAAAGAAAGGCAGTATTTTGGCTCTTCAATCTACACAGCAGTTCTGCACAGGATGTTTTGCTGTTGGTTTTAGGAAGTGGAGCCATTTGTCTAATCTCTCTGCCTCTATTAGAATGTTCCATCAAGGGAATGTTTCATTAGGGTGGTAAATTGCCCCATAAAATAATCAGCAATGGGAGAGGCCTGTGAAGTCTGGATCAAATTCATAACCAGGAGTTTCTTCAGTCCAGCATTTTTCTCATTACCAATGAGACATCTGACGACAGTGAGTATCCCCAAATAAAGCAACTATCACACTAAATGTCAATATTTTCTTTTAGAAAAATATCTTAGTAGCCTGCAGCCCACTTTCTTTGAGATCTACTGTGTTTTCTTCCATATCTAATGTCTAAGGGACATGTGTACAATGGTTTCTTTTTCCTTTTTGTTGCAGACCTGTACAAACCTCTATAAAAGTAGGCAGAACAGCATTATGAACTTTCATGCACCAACAATGGTCAATTCCTGGCAGTCCTATCTCATCTAAATTCCCACCCACTTTCCTCCTCCCCTCCACTGTTCTGAGGTAAATTCCAGATATTATGTCAAAAAAAGTCCATCTATTTTATAGGGACCCTTTGTATCCCCTTTATCTGATCTACTTCCCACCTCAAATGTTTATTTAAAGTGAATCCCAAGTATCATACTTTTTAGTGATCCTTGTCTTCTTTCAACCTGATGTTTTGTTATAAAGTTATTATTCATTAGTCTTAATAGACTTGAGCACATTATAAAAACAGGTGCCACAATTAACATGCAATCAGTGCATTCTTTCCCCACATGGCTCTATTATGACAATCAATCAAATTCTAGAGATAAGTGAGCTTAATGAAAGAGATCCTACGACATAAACAATCCATGCCTGCTGCAATGCATGCAGCTTTTCATGTTTGCTATGAAGCAGCAGGACGGTAAAAACGGCTTGGCTACTCAATCAGATTTCACACATGTTGAGAATCCGTTACCCACGTATCATTTTCTAAAGGCTTTTTGGTGTAAATAATATCAGTATCAGGAGCTTTATAAGCATTTATAATGCAGAGCTGTATACATCGAAGGTCTGAGAGTAACACACAGCATTAAGAAATCACACCAAGGACGGCTCTGATGCATGTATATGTCTGGCTTCCCACGCAGGCAGTATTTGGTCCCTCATCTCTACGTCTCCTCCACAACGATCATCTCCACCCACTTTGGAGCCTCTCAGTGAATCACCAGTTCCCTTTGCCAGAGAACAGTCTTTTGTTTTAGGGGAACCTGGTTCTGTTGGTTTCTTCTCTGCTTTTTTCTCTTTCTTGCTGTCTTAAACCCCATTCCTCTTCATTGTAATCCTTTCAACTTTTTATCTTTATTACTCTCTGGTTTTCCTTACTTTACGTCTTCTTGCTTGTTGATTGTTCACTTTTATCTCTGCTTCTTTCTTTCTCTTCCTCTTTCTTCTCCTTATATATGCTTCCTAGGGTTGGTGAGGGAGGCAACCTTCATTTTGGAGACCTAGGCTTTTTAGGAGAACTCATGCCATTCCTGCTTCTTTGTTGTCTCTCTCTGCTTGCGCTTCTGGACCATCCAGCTGTGCTATAACTTTTTGGTGGTGTTTTGGAATGTTCCTTTGTTTTCTTTCTTTCGTCTCTGGTTTTGATGTGCTCCTTCACCTCCTACCTTTCGCTGGAATATCTTCTCAGTCTAGGACTTTTGGATCGTTGCCTACTTCTTGGCTTAGAATGCAATCTCCCTCTTGATCTGCATCATGGTCGCCTGTGCCTAGAAGATATGGGAGTCCTCCTCCTTGAGCATGACCTTGAACTTGAGTGCCTTTGCTTTTCTTCTTTCTTCTATGGCAGAAGTTAGGGACTGTGCTTCTCATAGTCTTTTCTTCATGGCTTCCTCTATTTACTAGATGTATCCAGTTTCAGCTACATTAAAATCCAACACCATGATCTACTTAAGGTCTTGTTTGTTGACACAACAATTAACATTCTTATGGTTACACCTGGAAGTAAGCATTTGAAACAGACACTCTCTAGGGCCTTGTGGCTGATTTTTTGTGGCTTTTGTTTCACTTTGAAAGGTTATATAGGCACTAACCTTTTTTGATGGCTAATTAGGCTTTAATACAGAAACAAGCTTTCAAATGAAATGTCTTTGGCAGTGAGTCAATAGCAAATTTTGAAGTAGAGTTGTATACTTTTCATAAGGTGTTTGGGAATTTTTTTCCCTGAAATGATTTATTCCATGCCTACATCAGTGAAAGCTATCTGCCTATCCCATGTCCATTGGTAAAAGAAGATTATCTCTTGTCCTGATCTCCAATTTTCCACTTTTATTAATTTGTTTTAATGTAAGTATTGCATTTTAAATTGACTTTCATATGCTTTTAAGATAAGACAAATGTGTGTGTTAATGTACTTTTAATTTGCTCTCAAGTTGTATAAAACCAGTACATCTATGTTACTGTTACTGCCATAGTAATCTTATACCCACAGCGATTCCGAGTTAAAGCAAAGTAGTCAGGCAACTGTTTTCTTAGTTACAGGCATTTCAAGCTTCACTTTTGAGCAATAAAAACAAAAGTAGGCTATGGCCTGTTCCATGTAGATATACAGTTTCTGAAATTGTTTTATAACACTTTGATGGTGAAACCGTTAAACTTAAAAAACAAAATGAACTGAAACAAAAAACCAGGTGAGGCCTGGTCAGCAGAGAAAGCAGGAGTTAGAGCCCTAGTGAGGCAACCAGGCAAGCTCCACTCTCTAGCAAGGGCTGAATACAGTCGGAAGACATGGCATTTAGTTTAGCAAAAGCATCAAAGCAAAGCAAATACTGCACCTCCAGCAGCAGCAACAACAAAAGAAAAGAAAAAAGAAAAACACAAGACATACTCTATCTGATCAGAGACACTTCCCGATAAAACCAGATGGTTTTGTTTTTCAAGATTTTCTCCTATGTCATTCTGGAAAAAGGATTTTCCCAAGAAAACTAACTAGAATCCACACATCAAATAAAACCCACTCTCTCTCCATCTCCCTGTCTCTGTCTCTGACACAAACACACACAGGTATTGTTTCCCCTGCTTAACCTTTCCTGATACTTCAGCTTCCTCCCACCCCTCTGCCTCCCCAGGAGTCTGCCCTGGCTGAGGCTGCTCTGCTTAGCAACAGTCCTCACACATGGTGGTCACTGCCCTGCCAGGCTCCACATGGGAATGGATCCAGCCAAGAGAAAGCTTCTTATCTAAAGGCAACTCACTGGCTTTTAAAAAATTGTCTTCATGAAGAAAATTGTGTGTGCCCAGCACACTTCAGTTAGATAAACAGCTAGAGGTACTTATGGCATTTTTAATGCTCCTTTTCCTCCTCACATTACTGTGACAGTTTCTCTTCCGAAGCTACCCTTCCAGAGCGAAGGATGAGAAGACGGAAAACTGGCTCCACAGACAGCCTGCATGGCATCTTGCCAGTGTCAAGTTGATCTTTTCTCTGTGGAGAGGATGTACCCACACGCTATCCTGTAAGCCTTCTCCCAGGAATCCTGATCACGGCCTGGAAGCATATTTAATTAGCAGTTAAGCATTCTGTCCCAGGACGGTTCTGGGATGGATGCTGCCAGGGAGTGCAGCCCTGGGTGAAGGCTGAACAGAGGGCTCCAGAGCCCTTCTCCTCTGTGGGCCTGGGAGCTGTGATAAGAATTATCAGAACATTTTCTTTGCCTTAAAAGAAGACAATACATAAAGATGGGCCTAAGCAAACAAAGGGAAGAGTACAGTCTCTGACATTCCTATGTGCCTAGTGAAGCTGCTCAGAGTTGCACCTGCACGGTGAAGCAGCAATCGAAGTTGGGCTTCCGCCACTCCTGGGATTTCCCTCCTGTTTTCACTGGAGATTTCCTGCGAGGCCTTGAGATCCTGTCTGCAGAGGCGAGGCCCAGCAAAGCCCTGCCAGTCACAGGCAGGTTGTCACCGGCTCCAGGTATTAGTGCACTCCCGCTGCAGTGTGTCACCTGCTTAGGGATGATATTCATCTTTCTCAGCAAAGAGCCCCAACCTCACTTCTCAGATTCCTTTTTGGATGTCAGTGACATGGATGTGGAAAATGTTCCAAGGCGTGCGGCAATCGTGGGGGTGTTATGGTTTTTATTTTTTCTTTTAGCCATACACTTTCCTTTCCTCTTGTACCCACCACTCCCCAATGTGGCTAAAGTGTACACAGCAATGGGGTTTTCACAAAGTACTAGTGTTGTCACAAACACTCTGAAATCCATACACTTAATAATTTCTCAAACAATTATTTACCATTGCCTACATTCTAGTCATCATACTAGGTAATGACAATGATTAAAGCAATCCTGACATTGTTAGGCAGCTCATTAAAACACACACACACACACACACACACACACACCCCACTACAGTGTGATTAGGGTTGGAACACGGGCATGGGTTTAATACACTGAGATAAAAAGGGGAGAGTGAGTAATTACCTCTCACCATCTTCCTCCTTTATTCCTTCCTCCTATTCTCTATTATTTGGGAAGTTTGTGGCATAGAAGGTTCAAAAGGTCTTATTCAGGGTTCAGTTCTATATTACATCTACCCTGCTACAAACCTGAACATCGCAAGTAAAAAACATACTGGTTTCCTCCATCTCCTGCTCTCTGAGGGTGGACTAACTCTGTCTGACAGCAGGGGATGAGAGAGGGTGGGATGAGGTTAGGGACATTCCACCTTTGCCATCTGCCCAGATGTGTCTGATAACATTATTCTCGTGCTGCTTGGGCAGAAACAACCAGGAAGACGCCTGCTGCACCGGGCTGGGAACTCCACACAGTGACCAGGTCAGAGAGTGCTCGCACAGTTGTGTTAATTATAGGAAAAGGGAAAAGCTGGTCAATTGTAGGGAGTTTCATTGATCTCCACCAGACTTCTATTACAGGTGACAGACCGAGTTTTCGCAGCATCCCATTATCTCCCTGTGTTTAACGGAGGTCATGGCAGGCCCTTACACTCAGACACAAGTGATTAATGTCCTGTTAGGTGCCCAGCACAACCTGGACCAATTCCTCTGGCTTTGCAGTATTAGAACCTAAGACGCAAAATGGTGATGTGCCTCCCTGTCTGGGAGCACACGTCTGACCTCGGTTCTGAGGGTGGCTGTGAGTCCCTCTCAGACTACCGCACCCTAGGTGTCAACTGGAGACACTGACATGAGATCAGAGACTGATTCACGGAACTGAACAGAAAACCCCCACAAGAAAAAAAATATATGATAAAGGTGGTATTGGGAAGGAAAGACAAAGAGGAATTTTTCTTTTTTATTTCTACAAATTTTTTGAATTACAGTTTATATTGAATATTATTTTTGTATTAGTTTCAGGTGTACAGCACAGTGGTTAGACAATCATATACTTTACAAAGCATTCCCTCTGATATTGCCAGTACCCATTTGACACCATACATAGCTACTACAGTTTATTGACTATATATCCTATGTTATACTTATATCCCCATAACTATTTCATAACTGCCAATTTGTACTTCTCAATCCCTTTACCTTTTTCACCCAGTCCTCCAAACCTCCTCTGAGATTTTTCAACAATGGTATCGGGACGGCCAACTAAGCACTTGGAAAACAATTACTTTATACATGTATTCCACTCTATACACTTATTATGCCCACCTGCTACCTCCTTGCCTTCCCTTCTTCCTTCACTGAACCTCGCTGCTCTTCTCTTGCCTTTGCTTGTCCTGAGAGACTTTAGAATCATTGCGACCACCACCGCAAAGACATCCACAGAAGTGGGCCTTGCCTCTCCTCTTTCCTTTCAGAAGGATGGGGTCCCTGCCCCTGAGCCCCTGTGGCCTTGAACTTGTGACATGAAGTAGCAAGACTGTGACAGCGCAGAGATGAAGTAAATTCTTACCCCGTCCTCACTGAACTCGATGCCACTCTGAAGAGACAGCACCTCTTCAAACACTTCAGGGGAAGCAATAGCCCTGGGGCCTTTCTGCAGGGCCTCTGCCAGGAGGACAAGGACCACTACTTGTAATTCACCTGGTGTCAGTAAGTCGCTAAGGCTAGGCTGCAGAGCTGACTGTGACCTGAGGCTAGCCTGGGGGAGTCAGTCCTAACAGGCCGCCAGGCCCAGGGTGGCCACCTTACTCAGCCCATTCGGATGACTGTCAATTTTCACACGTCCATATTCATGATAACCTGGGCACCATGATAATACCCAGACTAGGGGCCTGAATTGTCCAGGAAGGAATTTTAATGTGCTCAAAAATGTGGTGGGCTTCAAAGAAGTTCAGTGACCTCACAATTTCTGTAGGAGTTATTCTTCCTCTTTACTCTCAGCACTAGTCTGAATCACTCATTACAAACAGATACCTTTCTCTGGGTGGCTGACATTTGTCTTCCGAGCAGGGACACTAATAGCCCATTCAGTGCCATTGCATAAAGTAGATAAAAGTGCGCTTCCGTGGGCAAACAGTCCCACTCTCAGGGGCACAGCTTGTGGAGTTCACCCAGGCATCCTTCTGCAGCGGAAAACCTGTGGAACTGTACCCGATGAGCCTCCTTCTGAGGCACTTACTTCTAGAGAAACACCTAGTTACCCTCATTCACTCACCAAAGTCAAGAGAGCACCTGAGGGTGGTGGGAAACTAACACCTCCCGAGCCCCAACCATGAGCTGAGGAGCTGAATGTGTTCTTTCATTAAATCCTTTCAGTGGGCATTGTTACTGCTCTTTCACAGATAATGAGGCTAAAACATTTGTCACAGGCTCCATGACGGATAAGCAATAGACTCAGAATTGGAGCCCAGGATTCTGACCCCAGGGCCACATCCTTCCCACCTCACTCTGCTGGGAACACACAGAAGCACAAGGATGGTTCCGTCTCCCAGGGAGCACAGTTCAGTAGGGAAGATAGAGATGACCTAGGATAATGTCAGGCACCCCCTCCATCCTGCTATAGACACCACTTCTTCCTCAGAATCATGGCTGGGTCCCAGCTCACCCATGCATTTGGGAGCCCAGATTTTTGGGAAGAATCTCTAGGGTATGTGGTATTCCATTATGTCTATGCTGTCCTATTTAGTCACCACAACTCCTCAAAGCTCAGCAGGTGAAGGGCTTTGCTTAAGACTATGCAGCTTCTAAAAGGTAAGGACAAACTTCCAGTGAAGGGTATTCTGATTCCAAGACCACCTTCTTCTCATTATATCACACTGCCTCCTGGGTTCCTTAGTTGAGATGGTCTGCGGGGGCCGATTGCATAAAAGTTAGAGACGGGGCAGAGGACAGTCTACCATAGGCAACAAGTCCACTGTCTAGGCCAGCTCTATAAACCAAGGCAGCAAGTCCACTGTCTAGGCCAGCTCTATAAACCAAGGCAGCAGGTCCACTGTCTAGGCCAGCTCTATAAACCAAGGCAGCAGGTCCACTGTCTAGGCCAGCTCTATAAACCAAGGCAGCAGGTCCACTGTCTAGGCCAGCTCTATAAACTAAGGCAGCAGGTCCACTGTCTAGGCCAGCTCTACAAGCCAAGACAGCAAGTCCACTGTCTAGGCCAGCTCAATAAGCCAAGACAGCAAGTCCACTGTCTAGGCCAGCTCTATGAGCCAAGGCAGCAACAGGTGCTGGCACGTGAGCTTTGGCCATTAGACTTGGTCCTTGCCTCCAGTCTAATGGAGGAGACAGGGTGCCTAAGAAAGTGACAGGTGGTCAGGGCAACCAATTTCTTACTCAGCATGGAGAGTGTGTTTGGTTTGGTTTAATAGTTTTATTACAGGAGATATAAAACTCAAGAGAACTGTATAACAAGCCCCAGGATCCTGCTACAATGGTGATGAACACAGCCATCCTGTTTATTTACACACCCTCCAACGCATTATTATAAAGTTAATCCCACACATCATATCATGTCCTCTGGCAATGTACAAGCACATACCTCTAAAATGACTCTAAAAAACACAGCCACAAAATTATCACACTTAAAAAATAAAAACAATTCTTTAATATTTTCAAATACTCTGTTAGTGTTCAAATTCCTAAATGCATTTTGTATATTGATTTTAAGTAGTTTGTTTGAATCAGGATCCAAATAAGGTCCAAACATTGAAATTAGTGGTCTTTCAAGTCACTTTTAAAAAAGACTGTATTTGCTTATGTTTAGAGAAGGGAAGGGAGAGAGAAAGAGAGGGAAAGAAACATCGATTGCTTGTCTCTTGCACACGTCCCAATGAGGACCAAACCTGCAACCCAGGGGTGTGCCCTGACTGGGAACTGAACCAGTGACCTTTCACTGAGTGGGACAATGTCCAACCCACTGAGCCACCCTGATCATGGCATTAAGTCACTTTTTAAGAAATCATCACCGTAGGATATGCTTATTGACTTCAGAGAGAGAGGAAGGGGGGAGAGAGGGAGAGAGAAAGGGGGAGGGAGAGGGAGGGTGGTGGGGTGGGGGGCTAGAGGGAGAGAGGGAGGGAGGAGGCAGAGAGAGAGAGAGAGAGAGAGAGAGAGAGAGAGAGAGAGAAACATCCTTTGATTGCCTCCCATACATGCCCCTACTGGGGACTGAACCTGCAACTGAGGTATGTGCCGTGACTGGGAATCTAACCCACAACCTTCTGGTGTGCAGGCTGATGCTCCAACCAACTGAGTACCTGGCTAGGACCTCTTAAGTCACTTTTAACTTACAGGTTCTTCCTCACTTTGTCTTTTTGCAGTTTATTTGCTGAAGAAACCAGGTAATTGGTCCTGTACAATGTCCACATTCTGAATTTTGTTGAATACTTCTACATCTGGGAAAGATTTGTAGGGTAAAGGATGAGGCACTCATGAAAACGTGCCCAGGAATAGGGTAAAGATTATAGACTGTGGTATTGGAGGGATCTGGGTTCAAGTCCTTGAACTACAATTGTACAAATTTGAATTTGAGTAAGTGACCTAATCTCTTATTTCCCAATTCCTAATCTATAAAATGGGCTTTAAAAAGTGACAGGGCCCAGCTGGTGGTGAATTCTAAGAACAGATGTTAGAGAGGCAAATTATACAAATCTGTAATATCTACAAGTTGTGAACCAGGGATCCCCATCACTTGTCCTCCCCCAGGCTTTTCACTGCCCAGTGGAAGGCACTGGTGTGCTCACTTCTGGGAGCATTCGCCCCAGAGCAGACGCCTCCCGTGGGCAATCTGTGCTTTTGTTTTACAGACATGAAAGGGCACTCCTTGATGAATTACTTCCTAAGTTTGAAATCTAATCTGTTTCTTAATTTCCCTGGTGTCATACATCAAAGCACCAGCACAGGCCAGAGCTGTGAGAGCTTGTCAGCTCGCTCAGCCTAGCCACTTCTCTTGGTGGGAGCCAATGGCGACCAGACAGTGAAGCAACATGCCCGAGCCACCTGCCTCCCACTTTGGGAACCATGTCTACTCTGCAGTTAGGGCCGCTGGCTGCATTTCCCCCCTTTCCAAGTTGAAGCACCATCCTTTACCACATCTATTCTCCTTTTTGGCTTTAGAGTTCTTCATTACATGTACCCCACTACCATGACATATATTTTGCTTACGCATTCCTGTTTGTCTTTCCCTGCTAAAATGTCAGCCCCACGAGGCCAGGCACTTGGCCCTTTGTTTGCTTCCGGATTTCCAGCTCCTGGAAAGGTGCATGGCCCCCGGAAGGCAGCACTGCATTCATATCTGCTGCACTGGACTATGCTGAGAAAAGCCCTTTCAGTTGTTATGTGGGGCATCCACACCAAATAACCTCTCCAGCCAAGGTGACATTAAAGGTTACAAGCAATTACTATTTGTTAATGTTCTTCGAATTTCTATTATGCTTATTTTCAAAATTTGGTTTGGCATTAATGTTCCTGCCTATAATTTATGTTCTGTTTCCAAGCTGTTATTCACTAAGCCATCTGGGAAATCTGTAAATCCATTACCCACAATTACGAGAATCTCATTCTTATAAAAATCATATTACTGATACCTGCCAAGGTCTTCAACATTTGGCAACAATCTTTCGTTTCCTCCCTTTCAGGTAATGTTTATTGCTTCCTTAGCAAAGGTGGTAAAAGCTCAGTATTTTTACTGATAGCCTGTCAAGCATTTTGCACCAACGGGATAGTACACATTTTAAAAAGTCATCATAGTAATGTGGTACCAGCAATGCATGTATTCCTTGGGGATACAAATCCCTTTTAATTTCGTTGTTGTCGGCTTAGATGGGCAGTAACAGGGCTATGGAAACAGAGTGTTTGTCAGCCCAGGAATTTGGAATGCTTTTCAGTCACTCTCAGTAACAGCTCTAGTTCCCATTTGAATAATCCTCACTCCAACAAGCTCACAGGGATTTACAAACTGTCCCATCCTGGTCACACTGCAGTGGCAAATCCCCACAGGGAACTTACTCCCACTCATGCCTTGACGCCTGGGGGCCTCAGGTCCCTGGGCCTGTCTTCCAGCTCAGTGTCCAGCTTTCTCTGCTCTGTCTATGCCAACTCACTTGGATGATTGTCTGACTTGTGATCTGGCATCTCTGCAAGACCCTGTTTTTTTGGTTTGCCCTTGGACTTCCATACTGTAAATTGAGGGCCAAGTATACTCACCTCAGGTTTGATTCTGTCTCTGGGAACCTGGCCAACTGGGCCATTGAGTAAGAGGACAAATTTGATACTTAGCTCATTCTCAACACATTCCAGAGGCACTGGAATATGGTTTGACCATGTCTTTTTGTGCACAAAGATGTTCACACATGTTTTTATATGCCCCCTCCAACTTGTAATGGCCAGGTCCTCAGGCTCTAAAGTTCAGACCTATTTAGCCAACGACCAGGCACTCTCTCACCAGGGCAGACAGAAACCAAGTGACCACACTGCTCCCCATGTGACGGTGCTAAAGATGTGGGCTCTGCAGTGCACCCCTTTACAACTGGCGCCACTGGGTGCTGATGTAAAAATGTGCTTCCCTCAATTTCCACAGTAAAATACATTCTCATAAATATGGAGGATACCTAGGGAAAGAAGAACAAAGCTGAACACCCACAACCTCACCACCCAAAGGGAATCACTCAACCCATTTCTTTCCATTTTTTATAAAAAGAATGTGAGGACCATAGATAGCTTTTTAAACGCCTTTTCTCTCCTTCCCTCATATATGTATTTCCCTTTATTTTCCTGTTTTGTATGATTAGTGAAGGTATTAATGAAATACCTAATGAAGCAGGGGCTCCAGAACAGTAATTGAAAGCAATGTTTGTTTTTTTATTAGTCCCTCTGTTCTTCTTTGTCATCTGTGCGTGTTTCAGGAAAGATGCAGGGCTTTAGCGTGTCCCTGGAACTTACTGGTCAGGAGGCCCACTTTGAGACCGTGTGCTAGCTAAAGCCGCAGGGGGGTGCGTGTGCTTTCCATCCCTCTGTACAACTGGGCCGTGCCAGTGAAGTGCACGCAGCTGTGGAGGCTGCCTTTTCTCTCTTGATGTTAATGTGTAACATTGAAATGAAAGTGATTTTATAAATGAATTCTTCTGTGGTGTCTACTGTCAAAGTTGGGTTGAATTTAATTTCCATTCCCTAAAGATCTGAGGTTATAATACAATCCATTGCTCAGATACGCCCCTGGTCTTTACTTCTGGAGGAGAGCTAACTATGGCTTTATATCTGCTGCTGCCCCGTGGCTGCTGGGCTTGGTGGAATCAGCACATCAGCGAGCTTTCCCACTGGGGTGGCTGGGGCCTGGATGCAGTGGGGCAGTGGGCTTATGCTGTTCCTGCCCTCAAGTGGCTGGCTTCTCACTGACACTCTCTGTCTGGCAGCTATCACAGACAGATCCATCTGGGGTTCAGGGTTGAGCATTTCTGTGGGGCCACAGTCTAGTTCTAGCTTTGTTCTATATCTCCAGGTAGGGTCCTCAAGGCTTTCTGTGCTTCAAAACCACTAAACGTGATGAAATAAATGCTCAAAAGACCAGAGGGAGGAGGAACCCTCTCTAGGGACTTAAAGCAGACCTCAAAAGCTCAGGACAAATACTATGTGATCATAGGCACATCATGGAACTGTTGGCTTCTACTTCCTTCTTCATCCATCAAAGCTGGGTATTAGTCAACACTTTTACCTCCTTCAGTAGGTTATTGAGATGACTACAATACTGTGTCCAGGCACTATTCTGAACACTTGATCAATATAATCTCATTTAGTTCCTACAACTTAAGAGCAGGGAACCACTGTTATCTCCACATTGCAGAGGGTGAAACTGAAGCATGGCAAGGTTAAATAACTTTAAGATTACACAGTCAGGAGATGCTGATGCCAAGATTTAAAGAAGACATTGTGGCTATATTGCTTCAAAAGAGAGATTTCCAAGAGTGCTTTGAAAGGGCAAAGGGCTATACAAATCCAGATTGTCACTGTCATCATTATTTCTCTCAGAGATGTATCCATAGCAGTGAGATCGTAGGGGTTGGGCTGGGCTATTTCTAAGGACTGGGCTTTTCTAAACCCTGAATGGATGCTGCCTGCCCTTGCCCCACAGTCTTTCAGGCAAATTCTAATCTATGCACTAGTCCCCAGGACAGAGTCCGTGTGTCAAAGCCCCAGCAGATCCCCACCAGCCCTGGACCTCTGTTGGCCTGGGCAGAGAGATGGCTTCAGTGTGCAGGTTATAGCTCTCTGGGGACCTTGGCTGTGTTGCATGAGGGGAAACCTTTACATCTCCAGACACAAAAGTAACTTGGAGCATGAAGACCAGATACGAGCATTTCTTCCCAAAGCACGCATGTTCCTAGGAGAAGCATCAGTCTGCACATTGGAAACGGGTCTGGAAACTGTGTTCCATCACTGACATCACAGCTAATAAGCTCAAAGTTCTTTGAAGGCAACAGATCCTCCTATTTGGTTGTGCCTTCAATTAGCATCTACATAATTTAATAACAAAGCTGTCATCATTTCCTATTAATTGGATGCCACGATCCTGATGAGAGGTACCACATGCTTTGAATTTGTCATCATCCTTTTAATTTTCCCAAGCTATTAAAAATAATTTTTTCTCCAAGTACGACTCTTTCCAATGAAGTCTGAGCCATTTCTTTTAAGCTGCTCTTTTATCTTGATTTGATGGAAGAGAAAAAAAAAATTAAACCCTTAAAAATTCCTACAGGAATCCATCCCTACTGCTCCATCCATATATTCATGAGCAAGCATGGCAGGGATCACATCAGGAAGTCTTTGACTGGAGGTATTAATAGAACGGCGGAAAGGAGTTAATCTTGTATTAGATTACAGGGGATAGGAAAACTGTCATCCACTTGGTAGCAGCTTTCTCTATTTCTAATCATCCATGCATTAGGGAAAAGCCTTAAATGCACATTAAAAAGGTCTTCAGGTTTTAATGCCATTATGAATGCTCCCTTCGCGGGGGGCAGCCATTACTGGCAGTGTTGCTAGTCCTGGAGTAGTCCCTGGCCCTGTGAGGGACGCTGAGAAAAACCTAAAATGCTGGTTCAAAAAGAAAGTCAGAGGACCTAGCACATGTAAGGGGAAATGGTAGCTACACAGTGGAGAAACCAAACACCACCTTGACTGGGTGGTGAAAATTAACACCAGCGAGCGGCAGGCGGACATCACGTGCCTCCAGACGTGTGGCCAGGAGAAGGACGCACCATGGCCTCGCGGGCACTCCGACTTGGGAAACACGATGTGAGCGGGACCAGGAGGAGGCATCGGGCAGAGAAATCGCAAAGACCATTTATCTTAAAGCGTGTTTTAAGATAATTTTAAAGTTATGTTCAAAACTGCAAATACATATATTTTCTGAAATCTTTGGGTGGCTTTTGAAAATGTATCTTCAAAGCTGTCTATGTTATAAAAGGCAAAGAAAGGCCGAGGAGGTGCTCCAGGTTAAAAGAGACATGACAGCTGAATGCGTTACGTGACTCTGGTTTGGATCCTGCTCAGGACGAAAACACGCTGTGAAGCATATTCCAGTGGTCAGACTAGAATATGGATGACTGGTGATCAGATGAAAGAGTTGTGACAATGTTGAATCTAGTGAAGCTGGTAACCGCTCTGTGGTTACGTAAGAGAAAGCCATTCCTAGGGAACGCACACTGAAGCATTTAGGGGTAATGGGCATGATACATGCAATTTCTTTCTAAGTAATTTCGAGATAATTACATACATACATACAAAGAATGATAGAGCAAATGGGGAAAATGTTAGCATTCAAAGCAATATGAATAATGGGTACACGTGTGCTGTTTGTATTATTCCTACAACTTTTCTATAAGTTTGAAATTATTTACAAATAAAAAGCTGTTTTAAAAAGTCACTCAATTTTGTTGAGATGTCAATTCTCCCAAAATTAACCTATAAATTTGACACAATTCCTATCTAAATCTTAGTAAGCTGTTGTTTTCTTTTTTTCCTCTAGACTTGCGCTGGAATTACACCACCAGCTTTCCTGGGTCTCTAGGTAGAGATGGCAGATGGTGGGACTTCTCGGCCTCTGTAATCATGGGAGCCAATCCCTCACAATATCTGTCCATTCCACTGGTTCTGTTTCTCTGGTGAACCCTAATACAATGCCACAGCAGGGATAAACCTCAAAAACATTATGCACAGCGAAGAAGCCAGATACAGCAGACTGTATGCATTGTATAATTCCATTCACAGGGCTGTCTAGAGGAGGTAAACTTACAGAGAAGGGAGGCAGATCAGTGGTTGCCTTGGGCTGAAGGTGAAGGTGAGCTGCTGTAAATGGGCCCGAGGAGACTTTCTGAGGTGACAGAAATGCCCTGTCACTGAACTGGGTGATAGTGGTACAGCTCTACATACTTATGAGCATCACGGAACCTATCGGTTTGCAATGGGTGAATTGTATGGTATGTAATTTCCACTTTAATAAAGCTGCTTAAAAAATCAGTAGAGCTAAGCTGAGAAGAAAACTAATATATAAGACTTCCATTCTGTCAGACCATTCTTGTATGATTATGGCCGAATCAGAATATCAGTCACTGGTTCAGAAGGCGGGGGACACATGCAGGAAAGGTGAGGAATGGAGCCAGGCATTCTGGTGGCTCCTTTCCTTACACTGCTCTCTTTGACCCCTGTGACGACCCCTGAAGTTGATATCACTCCCACTTTGCAGGTTTGGGCTCAGAGGCTGCCCAGATGCCAGAGCCATGTTAGCAGGGCTTGATGGAGCTGGATCTCATACCACGGCATGTCTTGGAAGTAACAGTTACCACGTGGCTGAGTTGGCTTACGTAGCAAGGCATGGGAGGAGAAAGGCCCCGAGCCAGGAACAGTTATAAAGTCAGAAAATACATTAATGGGATGTAGTTTCATCAATTTCCTGCTTAGGCACAAAGGAAACAGCAACCACATTACTACACAACCATTTGTCTTTCTTAAAGATTTTTCAAAACCACAACTACAACAAAGTAATCAATGAAAATTGGATTTTCTTGACATTTCATTATGACAACAGTTAGATTTTTCAAAGTGAACTGCCATAAATACATGTGATTTGATCTTCAAAAATCAACCTTGGGTTAGTAAATTAACAATATTCATTTAAAGAGTGTATGTGGCTTTTCAATGACTAAGGCAGGCTTTGCTGTCTCACTAAGACTGCAGAATGAGTGAACACACAATGACCAGACTCCTCCAGTTTCTGCTTAAGTTTCCTGACGTTAGGAGAGGGACATTAGGAAGCTATTTTTGGAAGTATACTGGCTCAGCAACTTATTAAATTACACTAATTTTCTATACATAGTAAAATGTTTAAGAAGGCACCAAAGCATTGTTTTTGGCAAATCTTGATTAAGTTCGTTATCCATGAAGTTTGCCACTATTATGAAACATTTCCTTTGAAAGGCCCCAAACTTGCCCACTTTCTGTGACATCCGCCCCCTGTGCAAACCCACACACACATGGCTGAGGTGAGGCAGGCAGAGTGTGCAGTACGTGTGCCCTCCCAAAAGGATGTTACCACTAAGATGTGTGTAACAGCGCATTCCACATGACAGCCCTAAATGATGTATAAATATATACAGCGATGTTCCTTGAGATATTGCCTATCACTGTTGGCTCTAAACATCTGTTTCTAAAGAGATACTGTAAAATTGAAGATGAGCACCATGCAAACTGATAGCTTCACTATCAGCAAGCCTCTGGTCCAGATCATATTTCCTGGACCACTTCAGCATCTACTAGCAGAACTTGCTAAGAGGCAGTTAAAATATGGGGCAGGGGATGTGAGGTCTGCTGTTCCGTCCACGGCCTCCCTTCAGACTTGAGGTTCCACCAGGGGCCGCAGGAAGGGGAGCACGAGGCCTAGCACCATTTCCCTCACACCTGAGGGCAGGTGTGGCAGGCGTGGCACACGTGTGGGTGCCCCAGGGACACAGTGTCACGGGATAAAGCTGACCTTTGGAGGGTTGACAGTACATGAAGACTGGAGTAAAAAAACTCAGTAAATGTGAATTAGAATAAAAACTTCAGAAGACTTATGAAATTTTATACTTTTAATGAGAGGCTTTGGAATTATCTCTAGTTCACCGAAGGTTTAAAGTCTAGATATGTAAAGTTTGGGGGGGTGTGTGTATACTCTTGTGGTCCTGTGCTGATGTGCCAGTCTCAGTTTTCAGTGAGATAATCAGCAGAGAGAACCCTGAAATCACACATTCCAGCTTCAGACAAAGTGGACAGATCATGGACTCGTCGGATGTAGGACGGAAGGACCTTGCCAGTACCGTGTTCCCCTGCACCCCCCTTGCTCAGTCGTTGTGCAGCCAGGACAAGGTCCACAGGTGCAGCGCAGATGCTGGGGCTGTCCATCAGGTGCGGGCCAGAAGGACAGAGCCAGGTCTCCTGCCCCACGGTGGGAGGGTGGTGGGTGCACTCACCGAGTGCTTCCTCAGCTGTGGCCAGGTTGTGTGCAGATAGGACACCAAAGCACAACAAGGGACAGTCAGTGGTGTACAGCTTGAAACGTGAGTTTGCCAAATGTGTATGTACTTGTGCTGGGTGTGAGTATTAGGAATGTGGAGCTAAATGCAGTGGAAGTGATGGTTAGTCAGTACAGGCTTGCAGAGACTACAGAAGTGAAAAATATGCTAAATGCTTTTCTATTACTTGTCTTTTCCTCTAATCCCATCAAATTATTACTTTTATTTCCTAAGTATCCATTGTTAAGAATCCCCCAAAGTAATTATTAACAAGTGAGCCAGCCGGTGCTTGTAAACCATTTTACAAACACAAAAGATTCTGCACATGTTTATTCTCATTCCTGGAGCTAATTGAACAATGGCATAACAGTCTTCCCAGATAATGCTTTCTAGCAATGTTTACTGTGTGTGATAGGAAATGACACAGCTCTTGCCTGAACTCTGGTTAAACCTGACAGTGCACCGGGGAAAATGCATTGCCCCCTTTTCTGTGTTGAGACCCATCAGAATGACCAGACATGAGTCCTGCACTGTTGGAGTTAACCTTTCAAGCCTGCACCTCGTGCACTACATGCTGCTACTGCAGAAGATGCTCCAGTGTTCTCTGGGGCCTATGTGCCGATCATGAAAGAATTCTGGATGGCTTTTCTAGAGGCACCTGGCTTGGCATCAGAACTGATGTAGGCTTGCTTATTGTGTACTGGGCATCAAAGGGACAGGGAATGGAATGTCTCTTTTAAAAAAATATATTTTATTGATTATGCTATTACAGTTGTCCCATTTCCCCCCTTCACTCCCCTCTGCCCTGCATACCCCCTCCCACACACATTCCCCCCCTTTAGTTCACGTCCATTGGTCGTACATATAAGTTCTTTGGCTTCCACATTTCCTATACTATTCTTACCCTCCCCCTTTCTATTTTCTGCCTACCATCTATGCTACTTATTCTCTGTACCTTTTCCCCCTCTCTCCTCCTCCCACTCCCCCGCTGATAACCCCATTTCTGTGTGATCTCCATGTTACTCTGTTCCTGTTCTAGTTGTTTGCTTTTCTTTTTGTTTTAGGTGTGCTTGTTAATGATTGTGAGTTTGCTGTCATTTTACTGTTCATATTTTTTGGTCTTTTTTTTCTTAGATAAAAAACATTTCATAAAATAAGGGCTTGGTGATGATGAACTCCTTTAACTTGACCTTATCTGAGAAGCACTTTATCTGTCCTTCCATTCTAAATGAAAACTTTGCTGGATAGAGCAATCTTGGATGAAGGTCCTTGCCTTTCATGACTTCAAATATTTCTTTCCAGCCCCTTCTTGCCTGTAAGGTCTCTTTTGAGAAATCAGCTGACAGTCTGATGGGAACTCCTTTGTAGGTAACTGTCTTCTTTTTTCTTGCTACTTCTAAGATTCTCTCCTTCATTTTAATC
This sequence comes from Phyllostomus discolor, assembly GCF_004126475.2. Lineage (NCBI taxonomy): Eukaryota > Metazoa > Chordata > Mammalia > Chiroptera > Phyllostomidae > Phyllostomus > Phyllostomus discolor. Next base: position 30,448,003 of record NC_040909.2, on the reverse strand, counting down.
TTGGATAATGTAATTATGATGTGCCTTGGTGTGTTCCTCCTTGGGTCCAACTTCTTTGGGACTCTCTGAGGTTCCTGGACTTCCTGAAAGTCTATTTCCCTTGCCAGATTGGGGAAGTTCTCCTTTATTATTTGTTCAAATAAGTTTTCCACTTGTTGCTCTTCTTCTTCTCCTTCTGGTACCCCTATTAATTCAAATGTTGGAACATTTAAATATTTCCTGGAGGTTCCTAAGCCTCTCCTCATTTTTTTTTTAAATTCTTGTTTCTTCATTATTTTCTGTTTGGTTGTTCCGTTCTTCCTTCTGGTCTACTCCATTGATTTGAGTCCCAGTTTTCTTCCCATCACTATTGTTCCCTGTATATTTTCTTTTATTTCACTTAGCATAGCCTTCATTTATTTCATCTAAATTGCAACCAAATTCAACTAATTCTGTGAGCACCCCGATTACCAGTGTTTTGAACAATGCATCTGATAGGTTGGCTATCTCTTTGCCACTTAGTTGTATTTTTTCTGGAGCTTTGATCTGTTCTTTCATTTGGGCCATTTTTTTTTTTTTTTTGTCTTGAAGCACCTGTTATGTAGTGAGGGGTGGATCCTTAGGTGTTCACCAGGGCGGGGCAACCCAGTTGCTGTGTTGTGATGCTGTATGTGGGGGAGGGGTCCGAGAGGGAACAATGGCCCTTGCTCTGCTCATTGTCAGATTTCATTAATTTCCCCCACTTCCCACAAGCTAAGTGGGCTCTTCTGGTGCTGATTTCTGGCTGGGTGGGCTTGTGTACATTCTAGGACCCTGTGGGTCTCTCCAGCAAACTCTCCTGTGAGGCTGGGAGTTTCTCCCTGCACCTCAACCCCCACAGCTGCTTTCAATCAGTGTTTTGAGGCTTTATTTCCCTGCACTGGGACCCTGGGTTGTGCAGTCTGTCCCACTCTCCGGTTGTTCCTCCCGGTTTATCTGCACACGAATATGGGACCACTCAGTTTGCCAGCCGCCACCTTGCCAGGTCTGCCTGCTGCTGCCTTGCACGTCCTGCTCCAGAATTTGCCGCCTGACTCGGTCCACCAGCCGCTGCCTTGCCGTGAGTCCTCTCTGCCCAGCTGCCCATCTCTGCCCCTCCTAGTGGTTCAGATGAATGTTTCTCCTTTAACTCCTTGGTTGTTGGACTTCCATACAGTTCAGTTTTCTGTCAGTTCTGGTTGTTTTTTGTTTTTAATTTTTTTGTTGTCCTTCTTTTGGTTGTGTGAGGAGGCACAGTGTGTATGCCCATGTCTCCATCTTGTCTGGAAGTCTGGAATATCTTTCAAATGCTGATCTTTAAGGTTCCTTACATGCTTTTGGACAACCAGACCCTAAACCACAGATGCCTCTTAAATCACAAAACAGACAGTAGACTCTTTGCTTGTGTGTGTGTATCGGGGTTTATATAAAGTATATTTTCTGATTTTATGTATTCTTATGTCCTAGCATGTTGAGCCTTGCAGATCTGAGAAATTTAGTCTGCCCCTCCCAGAGTTACCTAATTCTTAGAGACAGTAAACTTGCCTGTGAGTTTGACATTGCTGAGTCCATACTTTCATTCACTTCTATGTTGTTAGGCCCTAGTAGTAGAGGACATTATCCCTCTGCCCTAATCTCCTCAGAGGCAGGCACTAGGTAACTAGGAGCCACTCCTATAGGCCAAAGTCCAGTAAAATTATTTAAACTAGCCAATCCTAAACATGTCTACCCTGCTCGCCTTGCCTGGTAATGAAGACTCTCACCCAGGCTTCCCCTTGCTCCCCCTGCCTCCTGACTGGTCCTGGTGCCTCTGTGTGGCCCTGCATGGCATGCTGTGTCTGCAGTTCCTAGGGGTCTGTGAGGCTGAACTTCTTCCTCCATGGCAGTCATTTTCATGTCTGTGTGTCTTCCCATACTGATTAAAATAAATTCTGGGTGTATTTTACAATTGGATATGTTTTATCCAATTGTGTCCATAGTCAGTAACAGCAGAGGCAGTAAATTTGCTCTACAGAACACATCCCCAATTTCCCTTTGCTAGGATTCTGTTGCTCCAAGGCTGGCTGTGGGTTGCCAGGCAACACCATCAGGTTGTTTACTTAGGTGTTTATTTTATGTTCTTAAAATGTACTCAGGACCAATTTCCTCTCCCTTTACCCCACACAAAAAGTCCTTATCTTTTGATCAAACATGTTAGAAGCTTTCAGTGACCTGATAAATGATACAGTGGCTGTGTAGCAAGGGAAGGCATGGACCCCGAGAGGCAGCCGATGGAGGCTACCCAGGCCATTAACACACCTCCCTAAGGCCCCACTGACCCATTGCAATTTCCCATAAACTTGATAAAAAACAGCTATTCCTATTTTTCTCACTCTGACATTCCACCTTTCTCATTTCTGGTTTTCAGATTTATCACTTCTTGTGATAGGAAGACTTTTTAAAAATGTGCTAATAACATGATAATTGCATTTATAATTGGGGAGAGCGGGGAGCAGATGCATGATGGCTAACATGGGGATGGTGCAGGAGGAGGGTGTGTGTGTGTGTCAGGTTGAAGATGTATGTTGGCCCAGGGGAATGGGAACCATATTCAGCTTTTGCTATTTATGGTATTATTGTAGGCAAAGAAGAACAGTGGGCCTGTATCTTAAGTGAGAAAAAACAAAGAACTGTCCTATGGCCCACTAAGATTTCTGATAGTTTGGGCCAAAGTCGTCCAAAAACTTTAAACATGACTTGACTAACCTCGTGGTGGACCAAGCAGTGGAGGGAGGCATAATTCCCTAAGTTCCTCCACTCCATACCATCCCCTGAACAAATGTACTGCAGAAGGAAAAATCCGTGCTTGTGCTGCAAATGTGGCTTCAAGACAAGTCCCCTTAATGCTCCATTCCGAAAGACTGGCAGCCCCACCCCCACCTATACAGGAATTCTAGAGAATTGGGCTTTACCTCCAAATCAGCTTGTCTACAGGACGTCCAAACACCCAGATTAAAGAAGAAGGGCTAAACCCACCAACTGGTTGGTCAATCTATCTGCCATTGAAGTTATTCTGTTTTTATTTCCCACCACTGAAATAAATAAAGACAATTTGTTTCTCTTGTTCACAGAGTGGCTTTACGGTGACCGGGCTACCTAGGAGGCACTGAGCAACAACAGCATCATCCAGTATCTTAAGCCTTCACCTTCACGAAGCTGTGAGCTTGGTAATTCCCTTCCTTGTTCCTACATTACACTGGCCATGACCAAGCACTAACAACCTCACACGAAAGTGCCCTTCCTCCCCACAGTTCAGATTTTCCCAATGAAGTAGAAACCCGTCCTAGACAAATAATCTGAAAGACTGAAAAAGACACCAGCAACAGGATGTTCTTCGCAGTTATTTATAATTTGAAAACACTATGTGCAGCCTAAACGTGAAGCTGTCGGAAGGTAGTTAAATAAAATGTCAGCGCTGCATAGTGGCCAGGAGCACAGAAGAGCATATGCCTGTCTCTGCTGCTCACTCGCTCACTTGTTGTGTGATCTTAGGCGGGTTATCTAACCTCTCTGAGCCTCTATTTCCTCATAACTTGAGCCTAACAGAGCTGGCTAGGACTGTGAAATTAGTGTATATTTATAAATGCTATGAGGCTGAAATGAGTTAACACATATTATAATGTTTATGTACCTAGAGTGTGAGAAGCACTATGTAAGGATTTAACTAACAAAGTGGTAACTTTTCTAGATGGAGAATTTTGCAGCTTTTACAAAGATCATTAATAAGGCTGTACAGCAAACGAGGAGAATGCTTCTCATAGAAAAGGCCCATGAAAATCATTAGTACTCTGTGTAAAATACAAATATGAACATTTATCAAGGGACTACATCAAATGAAAATAGTTATATTGAGATTGAGGGGATCTTTTGTTTTCTAGACATTTTGTATAACTTTTATAAGTTTTACGGAAGTTAGGTTTGGTGAGGGGTGGCTGAGGGGTGGGTGAGGGGTGGGAGAGTTCTTCCTGGGCCTCTGGTTGCAATGAATCACCTGGTCCTCCTGGAAGACCTGGGAGAATTGTCTGCTCTGCACAGAGTTAATAGAAACTTACTCATAAGATATCCCCAAAGAGGGAGATAAATGGGAAAAGAGAGGTTTCAGTGTCAGGAGACAGGGAGAAGGACTAAAGTCAGTGGGTGGGCTCTTCCTCGATATGAACTCTCTGATTTGCTAGTGGCTTGGTCCATTGGGGGAGGGCAGGAGCTCAGGGCACCTTGGCAGGTGGATGGACAAAGACATCAAAAAGATCAAAGCATTTTAGACTCATGAGGTAGGACTATAAGTCCACAGTTAGTGAAATAACTGACAAAAGAAATAAGCATTTATACCGAGCATCCCTCCCTCTCCTTATCTGATCTTTGTATCACATCATCTCTACCAGGAGGGCGGCTTCTTCCCCAGGACAAAGCAACATCGATATGACAGTCCTGTCCTTTGGGTTCACCCCTGACCCCAGCTTCTTTCTCCATTCTCATTACAAAGACTCTCGAGTCTAGAAAGAAACCTTAGAGATGGCTTCAGCCAATGGTTCTTACAGCCTGCTCATGGGGAGTTTAAATATATAAAGGTCACTGGGCCTTAAGAAGTAGTAGCTCTGGGGTGCAGCCCAGGATTCTGCTTCCTAAACCTTTTCCCACCCCCAAGGTGAACTCCAGTTGTGTGTGGGAGTCATAAATAATCTAGATCATTTTAGCGATCCAAACGAGTGACCCTAAGCTTTCCCCCTCTTTCCTGTGCTGCTTGGCCACTTTCTATTTTTTTCTCCACCTTTACCCCACTTCTTTTGTCTTTCTCTACTTCTCTCAAAATCTTTCTCTTTTTTTTTCTGAGCTGGCACTGGCATTTTAACAGAAATGGAAATCTCAACCGGAGAAGGGAGGCTGACAATATATTGTCACTGGTAAACACGCTGGCACTGTTCCAGCACGGCCCAATATCCTGACATCTGTCTCAGGCAGGGAGAAGCATGCCTGAGCCACGCACACATCTGTCCCGGCAACCATGCAGGGACACCAACGAAACACTCTAAATTAAATTCGAGTGAGCTATAGGCCTAATGAGCATTATTAGTGTGCTTGCATGCATTTAAGAAAAAGCAACTGTTAGACTGATGGCGTTCTGACTTCCTTCAGAGACCACGAGGCTCTGGGGGGTGCAGCTCAGACCCGGGCCTCGTTCTGCTGTCTCAGTTGGACACCAAAGACTAGGCCCTGCAGCAAAGTGGGGACAGCTGAAAGCACCAGGGGTCCACACTCTTGTTGGTTTGTACCCTGCTCTTCCTCCCGCTTAATGAGAAAGCTGTTTGCTTAGATTTATGCCTTTGAGTCCGTTAGACACACTTCCATTCTAACCTCGTTTCCAGTAGTCATCCTGACACTCCCCTTCCCATGCTCCCCTGATCTTTCTGTGCCAGCCCTCGGCCCCACTGTCCACCAGCAGCCCCACCACCTCTGTGCTGCTGCACCAGCCTCGCTGCATCGCTGGCCTCGGTTAAGGCTGCTCCCACCTGGATCCAGCCTGTCTATCTCCCTGCCGAGGATGGGGACAGAGATCTGAACACACAAAGCTTGATGAAAATGTCAGATTATTGCTTTTTATTAGTGAGTTTTTTTTTTTTTTTTGGCAGCCTAGCAACCTGGTATTAATAGTTTAATAGTTACGTGATACTTCTCAGTTAGCCTGGCTACTTGTTATTTTGAGTTCAGGAAACACAGGCGGAAATGTGATCTCTCTGTGCATTCGGTTTTTCACACACTGTGTGTAAATAGAAACCCCCGAGAGAGTTCTGAGTACCCTGCCGCCTGTGTGCATGTGTAATTTCTGCTTTAATGTTATAATGGCTATTTTACATGCAATGAACTAAAACAAGCAAGGGCTCTGGAGGCAGATAATCTAGGATTTAAACTCCAACTTCACTGACTTGATAGCTTTAATGTTTCTTTTATTACTTTGGGCTTAGGCTTTTGTTTTTGTTTATTTGGCCTGTCTTTACTAAAATTCTTTTTTTTTTAAGTAAAATTCTTTTGAAAACAAACATAACTAAGAGAATCAAACAAAAAAAAGGGACTTCTGTTAATGTTTGGACCAGGATGTCAAGGGTAGACACACTCAAACACTAGACATGCCAGGAGCAGCAGGAAGGAAAAGAAGGTAATGAACATGAACTAAAGGAGGGGGGGGAATGTGGGTGGGAGGGGGTGTGCAGGGTAGATGGGAATGAAGGGGGAAAATAGGACAACTGTAATAGCATAATCAATAAAATTTAAAAAAATTATTAAAAAAAAAGAATGTACAGGAAAACTTTGAAGACAGGGGAAAGTTTGGACCTGAGCTCTTCTCAGTCTTAAAGTGCTCTGTCTCGTTCTCCCATTTTAGAAAAAGAGGTTGCTCCCCTACAGTCTGCTGGCTAAAAGTGTTTGCTTTCATTTGGGGGCCTTGGTGAGCTGCGTACCCCACACCATGCGGTTTCTCTTTCTTTGCGGGCCCAGCTGCAGTGCTGCTGTTGCTTCTTTGACAGCATCACTGCTGGCCTGTAATTCTGTCTCCCTCTGGAGCGGATGAGGCAAAGGAGTGCCACCAAGCTGCCCAGCAGCCAGCCGTAGCCCTAGCATTGTGCTCATTATCTCCCTCCAGGCTCCCGGTGTCCTCAGAGGTAGGAAACACTTGCACTGGCTATCCTAAATTCCAGGCCTGCTTTTGACAAAGAATGCTCTTGAGCAAGTCACTGGACACTTCTGCTCTTTATCAAAAAAGTGAGTGGGTTTCTAGATAACAGTATAGTAACAACTTACCCTGACACTGGGCATTATATTTATAGCTCACATGATGCTTTCAGGTTTTTTTTCATGCTCACGACTTTCCAGGTAGGCAGATGTATGAGCACCATTTCCATTTACAGACGAAGTAGCCTGGCCAAGGGCCACCCAATAAGCCCCAGATCACATGGCTGGACAGTGGCCAGCAGGCTCTGCTCTGCCCACTTCTCTATCCCTCCCTGTAGAGCAGATTGCTCGCAGAGGCTCCTTCCAGATCTCAAAAGCTATGATTCTCAGGGTTTGGGGAAAACTATATCTATTTTCTGTGTCAGAAATGATGATAATCTCCAACCTTGTCCTTTTTATGAAACAAATGAGAAAAGTGCTTATGATCTATATGTTAATAATATGTAAGCTTAGCACCCCAAGTTTTATCTCAATTTATAATTTCCCCATGATTTATTGTTACAAAAGTACATATGGGGAGTAGCTGAAAACACAGCCTTTGTATTTTTATTTTTTTTAAATTATTTTGTTGTTCAATGTCTATATTTTCCCTCCACTATTCCCCCCTACCCCAGCCAAACCCACTTCCCTCCCTTGCTCCCACCCTCCCCCTTGGTTTTGTCCCTGTGTCCTTTATAGTAGTTCCTGAAAACCCTTCCCCCCACTGTCCCCTCTCCCTTCCCTTCTGGCTATTGTTAGATTGTTCTTAATTTCCACGCCTCTGGTTCTATTTTGCTTGCTTTTTTTCTTTTGTTGATTATGTTCCAGTTAAGGGTGAGATCATATGGTGTTTGTCCTTCACCCACTGGCTTATTATTTCATTTAGCATAATGCTCTCCAGTTCTATCCATGCTGTTGCAAAGGGCAGGAGCTCTTTCTCTCTGCTACATAGAATTCCACTGTGTAAATGAAGCATAGTTTTTTGATCCACTCATTTACTGATGGGCACTTAGGTTGCTTCCAGCACTTGGCTATCGTAAATTGTGCTGCTATGAACATTGGGGTGCATAGATTCTTTTGGATTGGTGTTTCAGGGTTCTTGAGATATAATCCCAGCAGTGGAACTGCTGGGTCAAAAGGCAGTTCCATTTTTAGTTGAAAACACAGTCTTTAATAAACTCCAAATACTTTCTGCCCATAGTAACACTCCCAACATCAATGAAATTTGATTTCAGTCAGGGAACGTACATCACTCAGCTGGGTCTGCTTTTATTAGATTGAAATGGCAATACATTTATTTCTTTAAAAACAATTCTTCAGGAAACAGTATGGACATATGGATGCTTGAAATCTCATAAATGCGAAAGGACCCCAAATTGTCAGTCAGTCGACATCATTAAAGGGGATGGGCTGGCCTGCCACTTCCGGACTTCACCAGCTCAGAAGCAGCCATTTAATAAAAGCTGATGTACATTTAGTTGTATGTAGTTTCCATCAATAGTGACAGAAGTTTAAAAAATAACCAAGGAAACCAATAAAAATACATCTCAACATTGCTACTTGGGAAATAAATTGATACTTTTTGCAGAGAATTAGCACAGGAGGTAGATCCCCCATCTCCAGAAATACTCCTTACGCCAGGATTTAAATTCAATTGTCCAGAAACATTCACGTCTGAAGGAAGTGGGGAAAACCTCCTGCATGGAGTCACCGCTGGTGATGGCTCCACGCCGTGGCACTGTGCCTTCAGGTGGTTCCATGGTTTCATCTGGCTTCTTAACTCTACATTGAAATTTTTTTAAAAAAGTGAAACAACACAAAAGCCATGGTTCCAATTTTATTGCATTTTTCTGAGAAGTTCAAAGAATTCTGGAGCCATATGTCTATCAGCTCCAAACAGCTCTAGGGTGGGAAGATTTTTACTGGAAAGGACATTCTCTTCCTTATGCACAACACTATTGGTTTCCTTCTGTCTGACGGCGCCGTTTTTATAAAGAGGAGAAATACAAATGCTTAGTATCCCCAAAAGCACTTCTAGTAAATTAAATTCACTCAAATCACATCAGAAACAGCACAGGGGACTAAACACAGAAGAGAAAGTTAATATGCAGACATAACAAATCAAAGACCCTCTGCATGCCGGTGCGGTCTATTTTTGGCAAAAGGATGGCAGGGCTCCAACCTGAAGCGACTGCCTTCGGTGTACTGAAGCTGATTTCTGTGTTACCAGCTGCCACGGGAGGTAATTCTAAAATTCAAGCTGACAATTTCTTAGCTCTTCTGTTGTATTCTAATTGAGAGGACTGTCCCTGTTTCCAACCTAAACTAGATCAGGCTCTACAAGGAGAGTCTTCAATTATGTAAAAAAACAAAACAATAAAAAACCCAAAACCTTGTACACAAGATATGATGCGGGCATGTTCTACTCTCATTTCATTTAAGTGGATAAAGAGGAAATGGGCTTCAGCTGCACAAAGGATGCTCATGCTTGATGAGTTAGCTGGCAAAACCACTCAATGTCCTTCTCAGGAAGGAATTAAAAATAAAGGGTCCTAATTTGTTAGGTGCTTAAAGGTTGGCTCTGGAGAAGGGCAGGAAGTTGGCAAGATGAATCCTTAAAATCCACTCAAACTCAGGAATGTGCATGGTATTAATCTTTGGTCTGAAGTGCATCAAATCCAATGATGGACAGTGTCCAAATTCATTCTTTAATAGCCAGCATTGATTAAAGGCTTACTGTGTCCCAGGTCCCATGTAAGGTTCGGGACAGATACACAGGAGGTTTCTGCCTTTGAGGAGTGTGATAAAGGCTTTCATGGAAGGAAAAATGCTTACGTCAATGGGAATCCAAAGGCAGGCATGGCTGACTCCATCTGCGGATTCGGTGCTGAAGAAGGCTAGGGGCAGTCTAGAGGTAAATGCTTTCATGAGAGTAAACATTTCCTGAAAGGTGCCTACTGGTAAATCGATTTTTCCTTGAGTCTCAGAAAAAGCAACTGGTCTTACAAGGTAAATTATGCAAGGTTCAGTTCCTTATTGTTCTTAAGATATAGTATCATATTTGTAGTATATATCCTTTTTCTCAAAGTTCCATTCACATAGATCTCATCCACTATTCCTAGCCGCAGAAAGTCAAGCATGCTATCATTCTAAGTTTATAGAAAGGAGAACTGAGACTCAGAGAATGTCTCATTTGGCCAGGTTATTTGGCTTAAGTTAAACAAGTGTAGCAAATGAAATAGAACTGGAAGACAAGTGTCTTCTCTCTTAAGCCTAGAGCTCTCCACAAAGCTTTGTTTGATTAATTTGATAATAAATTCAGAATTCTCCAATAGGGGGATTATGGCTGGGGCATCTGTCTGAGGGAAAGAGGAGAGGACCTCAGGGCTTGAGAGTATGGGACAGATGCTTGAAAAAAATGATGAAAACTGTCTCCAGGTTCCCAGGCTGAAAACCACATAAGCTCCCTGCCAACTGCAGAGCACTTGGGTGGGTTGTTCTTGCCTGACACATTTTATCAGCAGCCAAGTACCAAGTTCCAGCTATGCTGTTTCTCTCTTCTGATGCCAATCAGTGCCAATGCAAAGAACAAGCAAGAGGAGGCCATGGCGGGATCCCAGACAAGCCTGATATCAACCCAGACCCTGGCGCTGGGCCTAATGAGGACTGGGCGAGGAACCCACCGCCTGGCGAGGTTGAAACAGAAGAACCAGAAAGGAGCTTAGCAAAGAAACCTCTATTAGAAGAATTCTTATTAAGAACCCTTGATATTTATAAATTAGCTTTTTCCCCACTCAAGAACTTTTTTTGGAAGACAGTTTGAAAACCTGCACTTCTTTGAATTTGCCACACACATTCCCTCATCCACACTTGTACACATGGCATGTTATACCCATGCGTAAAAATCTCTCTTCTTCCCTTTGCCAATCTGGTAAACTTCTACTCACCCTTAAGACTCCCACGAATTGTTTTCTAACGGAATCATCAGAGGCATTTGTTAAACACACAGATCCATGGGCCTCATCCCAAAGGTACCGAATCCAGGTTTCTGTTGTTATTGGGTTCTTGGGGGGACTCTGATGTGCAGTCAGGGTGGGGAAGGAGCTACTACAGACCCTGCTCCGTGAAACAGATTTTAACATGGGATGATCTGCAGTGAGATTAACGCCAAACTTTCCAGGAAGGGGCAAAGGTGGCAGGGTGATAACTTGGGTCTCTAACTTGCCAAGAGTGCAGAGCTGGGGGAGGCCAAGATGGACAGCAAAGGAGCTGCAACGGCTCCAGACCCCTCCAGGAACCCTGCCCTCTGAGTCTGACGGCTTCATTATGGACACAGAAGGGAGACAACAAGCAAGCTGAAGAACACGGGACATCCAGCAGGCTTGTAACTGATGAATCTTTAATTTTCTCTCAGGCAAAGCTCAGGGCAATTCCAGATCTCCGTGAAGGTTGCAAGCTGTCCCATGAAAAAATTCAGTGGTGGTGATTTAAACTTATAAAAAATTCTGATATTTCCATTTACAAAGTTGTTAAAGGGTGCCATTAAGGAAAACAACCTACCACTTGTTTGATTGATGGTTCTAATTGCTATTAACATTTTTGGTGCTGACTCTATTAAACATCATTCAACAACAAAATAATCCCCTCAAGGCCCTCCACTCCCATCTTCATAAAACATCTCCAATACAAAAGCAAAATATTGTTGTTATTATATGAGCAGCTGGTGTTAGTATAGTATAGATCCCATCAAAACCTCTAAGGCATTTTAGCTAGTGCCACTTAGCATCTCAAATCATGATAACGTGACTTCTTATTTGCATAAAATCTCCAGGCCAGGCCCTTCTTCATTTCCTATTGCCTGAGATATGGTACTGAGCTGGTGTGGTTATTTATTACCTTTGTTTTCTCATCCTCTACATTTGGGCCCCACTGAAAACAGTGAAGTCAGGTAATCCATGGAAAAGAAAAGTTATACCCTGTTTCTCTTTCGCTTTTTCATTAATTTATCTGATGTAGGACAGTTGTCATTAATTTTCTATATGTTGGACAACTTAACTCCAGGGCTCTGTTTCTGAATTATTATTACTTTTTTTGGCAAGGGATAACTAAGTGGCTGACAGCTGTCTCTTTTCTCTTTCAGGTCTTTACTGAACTGTCATCTTAATGATGAGGCCATCTTGTCTAAAATCTCACCACCTCCCCGCCCTACTGCATTTTCTGTCCCACTGGACTGCTTCTGTCCCTTTCTTAGCACTTATCACAATCTAAGATAATGCATATTTATTGCTTGTTAATCTTGATTATTCTCTGTTTTCCATATCAGCACAAAAGCCCCGTCGGGATTTTTGTGTCTTGTTCACTGCTGTATCTCCTGTGTCTAGCACAGCACCTGGCAAAATAGGTGTTTCATAAGCACTGGTTGAATGTATACATGAATGAACCTGCCTTGCTTTTAGTGATGAGGCTGAGCTAGCACAAGGGACCAGCATTCAGATACTCCATGTTTTAGCTTCTACATCTTAGGCAGTATTGTATAGTATAGGGGTTCCCAAAATTTTGGGTCACAGGGCACTTCGTTAGGTTAAAAAGACTTGAGAAGCATTTATGTCCTAACAACTTAGTAGCCATATGAGAAGAAATGCACATACATTGAAACAAAAAATATTTTAATTTTATTCTGTAATGTTCTACTTATTTCCTAATGGCATGTGTGCACTTATTAGGGACAGCACGACTTTTCAAACCTCAGAATCAGATTGGACACAAGGACCCTGAGCTCTTGTTCCACACTGATTTTCACGTGGTACTTGCTTTTTACCGCAAGTGCTGAAAAGCCAGCTTCACAAAGATATGATATAACCATAGAAATGTAGTTCAGTCTAACATGGGAACTGTGGCTTTGAGCTAGTAGTTCAGGTGGTCTCTGACAGACATGGAGCATTGTTACGCTTCCCTCCATCCGCAATGTAAAATATCTCGCAGCATCCCAAACACTGTGCACTGCTGCACCCTGAACCATGGGGTCAGTGGTTAGATGCACACACTCTGGGGATGTGTGAATTTGGGCACGGTTCCCATCTACAAAGAGACAAAATAACAGTATCGACCTCAATTTTTGTTTTGCTTGTTATTATGGAGAAATTTCAAACCTACATAAAAGTACAGAGAATACAACAATGTACCCCATACCCCATCACAAAGCCCTAACAACCATTCAATTATGGCTAACCGTACTCCCGCCACACCCAGTATTCTCTGTCCCCACAACTGGGACATAAACCCCAAACTGCACCTGTAAATATTTCAGCACCTGTTAGTTTTGTGTGTGCGTGAAACTTAAATGAGTCAGTATATGCAGAGCAGGTAGCAGAGTGCTGAGCACCCTGAAGGGTTAGGCATTGCTATTACTGTCATCTCAGCACCAGCAGCTCTACTGTATGGAAGAACTCAGTGCTTCCCCTGCAGGGATAAGCCCCCAATAGGAAGGGATTCCTGCGATCACAGGGAACAGGGCTGCTGCAAGTGCACTCACCACGCGTGGAGTTCAGCTAACGTTCACTCCACAAGGAACTTCTCTGTGCCCACTCTGGAGAACACAGGATGCAGTGGAGTTTTGCTCAGTGAAGTGTATCACAATGCTACTAATCTATTACAACATGCTTTGGGAAGAACGAGGAAAATCAGTTTAGGGACAGAGGTCCAACCGTCAGGCAGCTGTCCCACACACACGCCTGCTTGTGAGGGGCACAGCTGTGAGTTTATCCAGCTGTTCAGGCATGAGGTGTACACATGATTATGAGGGCAAGAAGCAATTGCTATTTTCTATTAATGACTTCGCATAACTCTCCCTTCCTTCCTGGGGCTTGATTAAAATGTAACTCAGATGGTTCCCATCTTGGGGTCTGAACCCCGAGGTCTGTCCATCATCCTGAACCCAGCCGAAGGCTCCCCAGAGAGTGAGGGATGATGACAGGAACATTAAGCACTCCTCTAACTTTTATGCCACGGCAGCAAAATTCTCCAATTAGCTCTCCTGAATTTGTTTGCTATGGAATCTAAGTGATTATCTGTGTTCAACAAAGTTGAACAAATTATTGATCTGTATTTTTGATTTACAGTCTGTTGGGCTTACTGACCTGAGAGAAGCCCTAACTAAAGTTCTTTGGGTTTCATTTAGCCCAAGGGCAAAATTAGCTATGAAACCATTTATAGCTCTCCTCTCTCTCTTTCAGGCAATGAGCACATCTTAGACAGGGAAGTCGCTCTGAAATCTTATCGGCATACTCTCACACCATTTCATTGTAATCTGCTATCAATATAACATCATAAAGTCAATCTAGCTCCTCCCAAAGATGACCAGCAATCTCACACAAAGGAGCAAATGAAAACATTCTGCCAAACAGAGTGAACTGGCAAGAAGAAACTCTTTTAACCTCCATGCAACTTAGGAGGAAGGGACTCAGTAAAATCACATTTGTCAGAAACTGTATTATATACTTGAATACTCCATGGTGCTTTGTTTAAACAGTGTTTACTAGGTTAATGGGTCACCGACTGAGTCACTCATACCCATAAATATACTGAGCCTTGATCTATTTCTAAAAGGTCTTTATAAATAAGGTTGGGGAGAAATTTTAATTCATATTCTTTATCAGTGACCTGTTCATTATCTCCTGAACTTCACCACATTAAACTGTGTAAAGCAGGTGAATTATTAAAAATACCAAGAGCCTGCCTTGGTTGGTGTGGCTCAGTAGACTGAGTGCCAGCCTGTGAACCAAAGGGTTGCCAGTTCAATTCCCAGTCAGGTTACATGCTTGGGTTGTGGGGCCAGGATCCCACTGGGGGGGTGCACAAAAGGCAACCACCCATGGATGGTTCTCTGTTTCTCTTTCTCTCTCCCTTCCCTTGTCTCTAAAATTAAATAAATAACATCTTTAAAAAAATGACCTTCTTGCCAACCACATTCTCAATCCCAGTGGCAGTGAGACAGGACTTTGTGGGATGAGAGTCTCTGACTTGCCCAGCCTCCCTGTCTACTTTAAGCAAAGAGGAACACAGGAATCATGTTGGAACTGAAAAAACAGAGAACACTCTAATGAGGGTATTAACTAGATTGGGGTGTCAAACTCATTTTCACTGGGGGCTACATCAGCCTTGCAGTTGCCTTGAAAGGGTTGAATGCAGTTTCAGGACTGTATAAATGTAACTACTTCTTAACTAGGGGCAAGGAGCTCAGTGCTGCTGCTGCTGCTGCTGCTGCTACTGGGTAGAAACAAGGTGCCAGGCTGAATAAAACAAGGTGGAGGGCTGGATTCAGCCCATGGGCCTTGTGTTTGCCACTTGTGAACTAGATGAAAATCTAAGAAACATAGGATCAGAGAAGCAGGTAAGAGAGTCTACATGAAGAGAGTCCAGCCCATCTCATATCTGGTCTGTCTCCTGCTTTCCTGAGAAGAGAAGCTTTTTCAGGTTACTAAGACTGGGACCTAGAAACAAGATCCACCTGTGTGTTCACTGGATGTACTGCAGGTCCTTAAAAATGTTCGGTTCAATGTTATTTTGTTATAATGTTGATGAGATGCTGCAGGAACTTAACTCTTGTTTATATAGATTAGCCTATGATAACATTAGTTCCATTATACTAATTTTCATTATACATCCTTTCATTTGAAGTTATAAAAACTACTGATAACGTTAGGTGAGGATTTACTTGTGAGTCCCAATCAGGAGCCTTAAAAAGCCAGGTGTTGTAAATTAAAGAAAACTACAAATTCTCTGCTATTCCTCCCAGCGAGGGGTGGAGTCGGAGTCCCTTGTTTTTAATAATTCACCTTAAATCTAGGTATGCCTTAGTGAATTGCTTGATCAATGGAATGCCCTTAAGTGACTCCTGGGACCTCCAAGGCTAGGTCACAAAAAGCGTAGCAGCTTCTGCCTGGCTACCTTGGGATAGTCTCTCTGGGAGCCCTGGGCTGCCATGTAAGACAACCTGCTGCTCAGAGACTCCTGTGCCTGAGAGGCCAGTCACGGCTGCTCCAGCTGACAGCCAGTGTCTCTGTGAGCTCAGGACAGCCTGCCTGTTGTCCGTGCGAAGATATGTAAGCAAGGTCATCTCACATCTTCCAGACCAACCCACCTGCCAGCGGAACACTACCCAGCATTCTTGGTCAGTGCCACATGGGGCAGAAGAATTACCCAGCTGAACCCTGCCATCCACTTCCTGACCTATGAAACTATGAGGCAGAATAAAAAGACTGTTACTTGAAGCTGCCTAGTTTCAGGGGGTTTGTGTCACAGCAGCTGACAACTGGGACGCCAGGTAGACTGCCTTGCAGTGCCAGCGTGTAACGGCCTCTTCTAGAATTAGAGCCCTGGGGTGTGTGTGTGTGTTGGGGGGGGAGGGGCGGGTGGTGGTAACGGCAGACATGCTGTTAAATGATTGGTAAAATAGGTCAGCACAGGGATCTCAGGGTCATGGCTGGTCTGGAGGAGACCGCTGAGTGTAACAATGGCTTTGCTGCAGGGAAACCAGGGCCTGTGAGGGGTGTTAGGGAGAGTGCTCAAGAGGAATCTGAGCGTGCAGGGCTTGAGTGTTGTAGAGAATGCATTACATTAGTGATCTGGGGGAGCTACAGGAGATGAGAGATCCAGAAATATGATATCAGTTCCATATTTTGAACACAGAATTGTTTTAAGAGAACAGCCATCCTTTTGGAGATGGGAAGAAGGAGGCTACAAAAAGAAAGTGTGAAATCCCTGCTGTGGTCTCTCACCTGAAATACTAACATAGAAGCCGGGAAAAAAAAAAGATGACGCTTGGCTCTTTGTGGGAGTGTTTGCTTTAGATTTGCTGTTTCACATATTCATTCAACAAATACTTAATGGGAGCCCAATGCACTGTGTTCTCCCCTACCTGAGACCAAATGCTTGGGGAATGATGATCGTGGGAGTGACAAGTCCTGTGTGTTATGATTAATCAGAAATGCTTTTGGAGAGGACACCACTTGGCATTAATCTGGGATGGTCTGAGGAGACAAACCCATTTTTGGAAAAAGGTAAACTCAGAACATCCAGCCAGCAGCTGGTCTCTGTGGCCACTGAGACAGCCGTGACCTTCCAGGCCTTCGGAGCTGAAGGCAGTGACACCTGCCCCACAGGAAGAAGGTGAAGCAGGAATGTCAGCTACGATCTAACGGAGGCAGCCACGTGAGCGTAGACTGAAGGACCAGGAGACCTGTTACTAATGCCTAGAAACCAGTTTGCCTGAGAGAGGTGGGAAAATGGCATCTGAGCCACATGGGCCCCCAGACGGTCTCTTCTGTGCAGACACTAGCAGGACTCTGGGAAGTGCTGGGAACCAGCAGAGCCACAGGAGGTGGGAAGGTAGAGGGAAGGGCTAACTCTGCAGAGTCGAACATGAACCCACTCTGCTGACAGAGACTGAGGGTGCTGCCGGAGGAGCTGGGTGACAGAGCTGGGAGGGGCACGGCATGCTCTGCAGGGGACTAGATGCTGCCTCTTCTGGCTGGGAGCTGAGGACTTCACACAGGAGGTAGAAGCGGAGGATGAGGAGACAAGGCTGGCTGGAGGGCAAGCTGGTTCCTCCACTGAGCCTTGAGTGACATGCAGTCCTTAATAGCCCCTTGGCCAGGAAGACTCCCTATCCGAAGCTCACAGGGCTGTCCAACCCTGTGATGGATGTGAATGTGGCTCAACACAAAATCATACGTTTACTTAAAGCATTATGAGATTTTTCTGTGATTATGTGTTGCAATGTATTTAATGTGGGACCCAAGACAACTCTTCTTCCAGCAAGGCCCAGAGACACCACAAGGTTGGACACCCCTGCGTCTAGAATCATGCTGTCCAGTACACATGTGGCTAGTCCACACTTGGTACCTGCAAACTCTCTGCACAGGTCTTTTCTCCTGCATCCCTAGATTTGGAGATGCTATTGCTGAGTTTTCTGCCTACCTGAGAGGCACCAAATATATAGCATGTGGATCATAATTTTCAAAATCATAGGAAGCAACACCAGATACCAATTTTAACTCTGAAATTTCCTAAGTTGTTTTAGAAACTCGCAGTATCTCACTGCTGTTGTTATGCATATCAGTCACTAGCGCATGAACCTGTGATTGCTGACAAATTGGGTCGTCTGCACTGATCCTACCACAGAAATGGAAAGGTGTTTTTGGAAGTTCCCTGAATTCAGCCTCTTACTTTTCTCATTTTCAAAAAGCAGAACAGAGAGGCAAACTGTTGATTACATACGCTTTCTGGTTGCCCAGATTCTGAAGAAATAGTACTCACCTGTAATTAAATTGTAAGGAGTTAATTGTAATTAAATTGCACAGTATTTAAGAAAAGCAGTCACTTCTTGGGATTAGCTCTGAGAGCAAAAGTGAAATGATGGAGTAATTAAAATCTGAAATGCAGACATTTTCAGAAGGTTCCCGTCCAGGTTAGAATATACCAGTTTCTTACTTCCTGAAACCTTTGTGTTACTCTCCCTCGCGCTAGTAGGTCAGAAAGAGTACATCACCTCCATCCTCAGGGTGCTGGGCTCTTCATCCCAGAAAGAGCAAGCAATTTTTCCTTTTATTTTGTTTCTGACATCCAGAGGTGAAATAAACCATTATCACTGAACTCTGCAAATGTCTTGTTTAAAAATTTTTAATTGCACAAATAAATATGATTATATTCTTAATATTAAAAACAAAGTAAAGCAGATAAGGCAAACATTCTCATTACTCTCCCTACCCCCATCTGCTCTGCTGCCCCAAGAAAGCCATGGTTACGTATTTATGTGTCCTTCCTGCACAGTCTCACCTTGTTTACACACAGGGACACCTACCTTGGAATACATCACTTAAGTTCACCTTTCCATAAGTAATACTTCACTAGACACATTGTTCTGGTTTTTTCATTTATCAATAACTTCTGGGAAATATCCCACATTAATACCAGCGAACCTTGCTGCTCTAACTGCTGCGTTGTATTCCCTTGAATAGCTGTGCTCTCCTTCATCAGACCCTTCCTCCCCTGCGGGCACTTAGGTTTGCCCCACTTTTCATGATTACGAATAATGCCGCAAAGCACCTCGCACTTTATAAAAAGGCTGAATGGAGGTGGGGACAATAACCACAGTCTTAACTTCACAACCAGCAGAGAAAGAGAAATGGAATTACATTGGGCAAAGGGACATGCACACCAGCGGAACAGGGGTATGTTGTTCAATCTGTGCTAGGCACAGGAGATGCCTCCTTGGCACCCTCTGAAGACTTACTTCTTGGTGATCCAGTTCATCAGGGAATTAAAGCACCAAGTCACAGGGAGTTTTCCCAGCATGTCGGGTACGAAGGGTTATGCAAGGAGGTGAGCAACAAGATGATCGTGTTAAGAAGTGTGGGTGTGCTGTGGGAATGGGGAGAACAGAACCCTGAATCTCTGCACTCCAACGGGGAGCCTGTGTAGCCTAAAATGCCACTGGAAAAACCGGGGGAAGAAAGAGCCTTCTAAATCTGGGTAGAGCCCCTACTGATTCTTATTTGTGTAATTACTTTTTTTTGTCTCAAAGAAAATGGATTTGACAGAGAGGCCCATGTGCCGGAAAACTCCACTAGCACTCAGGATTGAAACAGTCTAAAAATACACTTTTCCCTTGTATTGCTTTTCTGGGATAAACAATCATGTGTCAAGGCACTCAGCCCAATAATCCTAATCCCACTATTGGAAGGAACCAGAGAGATGGTCAAACCCGCTCTCGCTCTCCTGTTTGGTGCGGTAGGTGACCAAGGCCTAGAGAGTGAAGGTGGCTGGGGCAGTGTCACAGAGCAGTTTGCAGAGAGGAGCGGAGCTGCCCTGGATCCCATCGCCCTGCTCCGTCACCACGCAGTGAGCAGAAGCTCTGCAAGTGCCACGCCCTCTGCTTGCCACTTCCTCAGGCACGTGGCATTTGTTGCTGTTGGGCAGACTTCTCTGTCCTTGGTAACAGCGCACAGGGAAAAGATACCCAGTCAGCTGAGGTTGCTCCCAGCTGTCAGTAGTGTCTGCTGCAGTGTTAACTTTTATCTGCTGGTGTGCGTCTGCACAGCCTGATAAAAATGACAACCCACACATCTCTCCTAACTGGTCATTCCCTTCTTCGTCCAAACCAGTTTTGCAAACTAATGGAATGATCAGGTTCAGGCTCATTTCTCCCCCCACCCCCTGGGTCTGACTGCATTCAAGTGTGTGAATCCTCTGACCCCACCTTCTCTTCTTTTGCCCTGGCAGTTTAACCTCATTTACTGATTTCACTCATCAGGGTGACATCTTTTCGTTGTTGTTGTGACTCCACTAGATGGCAAAAATGGCTGCAGTTCTTGCCTTCACAGTATTTACGTCCCTTGCACATGACTCTGACGCTTTTCCCATCAAGAGGTGAAGTTTATTTCCCCAGGCCTCTACTCTGGGCTGCTGTGTGACTTGCTTTGGCCAACAGAATGAGATGGAACCAGCTTGGAGGGTGGACTTCAAGAGGTCTTGTGTGTTTCTGTTGGTTCTCTCGGACATCTGCTCGACCTCTGTGTGAGCAAGCCTGCCCTAGCTGGCTGGGCCACAGGAGACCACAGGAGGCTGAGGTAAGCAGTCCCAAATGAGGCTGTCCCAGGCTGGCCAGCCCTCCAATTCACTGGGCAGTTAAGCACAGAGGCATGAATGAGTCCAGCTAACACCAGAACAACCAACAGCTGAACCTAGCCCACAGAGCTGACCCAGAGAACTGGAAGTTCAAATAATGGCTGTTTCAAGCCACTAAGTATTTGTTGGGGGTGAGGGTGGGGAGGTGCGGTTGACATGCAGCAAAAGTGAACTGATATACATTCCCTTAACCCTGTCTGCAGGGATGTTTATTAAGTTGGGCCTCTCAGAACAAAGGGATGTTTCCCACTTGGTTCTGTACATTGCCTAGATGAGTAACTTAATGGAAATTTTGAACAGAATTGTTTTCTTGAGGGCAACAGGGAAGTGGAAAAGACTGATGAAAATTTGATTCTCACATTCCGCCTACACTCAGCCCATCCCAACCTCAACAGCTTGTGATTAAGGAAATAAAAAGAAATCCTCAAAATGTAGGGCACACCATTAATCAATACCAGATTAGTGAGACAAGTGGCAGAAAACCTCTCCTTACAAAAGATTGTACAAAAATATACTGGAAACACTATCCGGGACAGGGTGAAAGCCCTATAATTTTTCAAACATCTTGGCTTCCCCGATTTCTGCTGTGCCATTTCCTTGCCACTCTTAGGGTGTTACCTCTGTCTCGGTTCCTTCAGAAAGGCAGCAGGGGCGGGGTGGGGGCTGCACCACCTCACTGCTATGAGCAGTCCTTCCTAGGCCCTAGACGCTAATTTTTGGAGGCTGCACCCATGCCACATTTAACATGTTAACATGTTCCCACATCCCACAATTTAATATAATTTATACAGAACTCTAAGGGCCAAGTGGCACTTGACTAACTAGCTAGTTGCATATTTTAATGTTTGCTGTTTTCTTTCTGTATTTTGGAGTCACAGATTTTGTGGTTGATCTCCACATCTGAAACATTTTCCGAAGCCTGTGAGGAACTCACAGTTTGAGGTTCTGTGCCTATTGTATAGTTACCCTGCCCTGCTCAGTCAACCAGTAGCTATTTACCGAGCACCTGACATCTGTAAAACATGGTGCTGAAGTTTTTGTCAAAGTCATTCCCTGGGCAGCTGTGGACCATGCCCACCAACTCAGCTCAGCACCTGGAACCTTGACAAAAATTCCTCGCAGTTCTAGTCCCTGAGGGCCCTGAGCTGGCCCAGCTGGTAAAGCAAAGGGAAGGAACCGTCGGGCTGGGATCTGCCTCTGGGCCTTTCCTCTGATTCAGCACAGGGTGAGCAGAGACCGTGCGGAGTCATCACTGCCTTCAGCCTCTAGCAACTATGGGAGACCGGACAGCAAGGCCTAATTCCTACTTGCAGCTGACCTTGGATTAAGCCCTACATTTATTCCCTCCCAAAGGATGGCTTCATGATGGATGTGGTGGTTTCCAGGCTAAAGGCAGGACTTGGGAGTAGGAGTTGTCCCAAAACTCAGGGCTGACTTATTGCTGATGGTGGAGAGGCACAGAGGACTAACTCCATGAACTTGGGCATGTGGGGAGGCAAGAGCTGCTGGGGGGGCGGCAGTGTGTTTTCAATGTTCATTAGGGACCATGCTGGTTTGCCAGACCCTTGAAAGGCAACTTTGTGGTCTAAATAGGCAAAACACTGAAGCCAAGTGGCCAAGTGGCCAAGTGGCTCCAGGGCTTCTAGCAATCATCAGGCCATGCAGAGGGTCTAGTTCTAAAAGCCCCAACAGGCCCTTTTAAATGCACCACCTAAAGAATCAACTCAAGGGTGGTGTTTTACTCCAGCTTCTCAAACTTTCCTGTGCATGTGGACACCCTGGGCAGGGTGTTAAAGTGTAAATTCTGATTAATATTAGCTCTGGGGTGGGCCTGAGTGACTGCATTTCCATCCCCCCATGACATGGATGCCGCCCTCCACTTTGAGCAAGGCTTTAGGTTAAGTGGCCTTTGCAGTTTACCAAGACCCTCCACTTGCTCTCTCATTCGAGTAACTCACCAACTAAACAGAACATCAGCATCCTCATCTCACCAGTGAAGCAACTGGCTCCAGGTGGCTTGCCTTAAAACCAGCAGCTAGTAAATGGCACAGCCAGCATTCTGATCCCAGTTCTTTGGCTCCCAGTGTGTTATCACTGCCATTCATTCACAGCCCCATTTACTCCCTTTTCCTTTTCATTCTATACCTCCCAAGTCTTGTGAGGTCATTTGCCTCAAGGTTAAAGTCCAGAGTTCATCTCATCCTCTTTCAACCTTTGTGCAGACAACCTGATTGTGCTTCTGCTGCTGGCTGCTGGGGAAGAAAAGATGTTGAAAAGCATTCCAGATAGAAAGGGCTTGCAGTGGTTCTGCCCAAAGTTGCCATGTCTGCTAGGAAACCAATCACACTTGGAAATACTGCGCAGAGCAATTCAATGAACGGGATTTCCATTTCCAATGGGCTTTGCAATTAGACAGTTTCCAGTGGGGCAGAGCCCTCAGGTCCACGGACTGGTGGACAGACTGCTGCTTTCTGTTCCCGACTGAAATAAGAGACTGTGGAGCCAGCAGGCTGTGGTCTTTCTGTGGAAGCAGAAGTATATTTAATTTGGGGGGAGTACCTATTACATGCCAGACACTCAGCCAGGTGCTTTACAAACATTACCTCCAGTCCTGACAGCGAAGTTGTGAGGTAAGTCACAGTACCCACATGCAGGAAACAGAGGCTCGGCCAGGATAAACAGCTAGGGCACTGCAGGGCCCCACTGAACACCTGGCTGGCTGTGTCTCATGCATGTGCTCTGAAATTGAAAGCGAGGTTAAAGGCCAGACAGGGCTAAAGCTACTCTAAGTCCAGCAGCCTCTGATTTAGGGAGTGGGGGACCCTTGCCTCTCCCTTTGGAGCATCTGATTTAGGATTATACCAGGCTGCCCTCCTTTTCTCCTTTTTATTAAAAAAAAATTACTAAAAAGTTACAAGAATAGTACAACAAACTTCTGTACTCGTCACACAGATTTACCAGTAGTTACCTTTTGTTACATTTCTGCATACATGTGAAAGAGTACTATTTTTTTCTGAATCACTTGAAACTGTAAAAATAACCTTCCGCCTTAAAGACTAGGAAACAGAGGCATTCTCTTACATATCCACAGTACAATTATGACCAGGTTTTAACAATGACAAAACTATTGTCTAAAAATGACTTACATTCACAAGTCACCAGCTGTCTCAATAGTGACATTTATTGCAACTTTCTTTTTTCTGATCCCGGTTCAATCCAAGATCACATAGTGCACTTAGCTGTCCTGTCCCCTTCGTCCCCTTCAATATGGAGCTGTTCCTCAGTCAGGCCACCACTGTCGATCTAGCACTTTACAAGTCATAGGACAGGGTGTCACTACAGTTCGAGGGATCCTGAGCGCACCCCACTGAATGAGTGGGTGCCATGCTGTCCTTGCCTTCATCTGTCAGATTTGTCGCCTGCTTCTGCTGACTCTCTGAGAGACAGAGCCCTGGACTCAGCAGCGGGTGCTGGGAGTGATGCTGAGCACACTTTTGATGCAGGTTTGCAGCCTCCCCGTCCTTGCACCTAGGTGAGCCAGCTGGTTCTTAAAGCAGCACTTCCTCTTGGCACCTCAATTTCTGAGGCATTTGGAGAGGGAGTTATGCTCTCAACAAACACCCACCACTGCCCATGCTTCATTTAAAAAAAAAAAAGACAACTAATTCACCCTCCTTGGTTTTCTTCTTGAATCTTTGGTGGAGATTAAGAAGCCCCCAAATGAGGGGCTACATAGTTGGTTTGTGGGTTATAACCTGATAAGGTTTGTAAGGGCTTTAAGAGAATCAGTGAAAAATGTCTGTCCCATTAGCCTTTGGCTCCCCTGCAATGACCTAGGCCTTGAGAGTTGCAAATGCCACATCTGTACCTAAGTTCTTAGTCACTCTAATTTTTTAGATTCTGGAATTCAAACACCCCGATTCTAGTCTCCTTAACCATTCAGGCTGCTGTGTATGTTTTGTCTGAGCAAATGTGACACAGATGAGGAAGAAAGTCTTCTCTCGCACTGCCTTAGCTGACCCGCAAACACCAGCAGCCCACTCGCTGAAGCGGCTTTCAGCCTGCCAGAGTTAGTGCATGCCCAGGTAAACTTGAATTTCAGATAAAGTTTAGCCAAAATTTGAATATGGTGTGGGACATACTTATACCAAAAAAAATGGTTTGATGTTTATCTTAAATTCAAATTAGCTGAGCATCCTCTGTGTTATCTGGCAACCCTAAGTCCAGGCCCCACGGATCACCTTTTAAACCTGCTACAGACAGCGGTCACTACTGAGATTCCACATAAGGGAGCAGACTCCACCATCCTGGCAGGCCCAAGGCTAGCAAGTGAGCAGCTGTGTTGCCACGTTAATGCTGGGCTGTTTCCTGATAAATAAAACAACTAAGTAAATACTGAACCTAAGCACACACAGTTTTCATGATACAGATCTACAGGCCTTTCTCTGTGATTTCAAAAGGCACAACCCTGTGAAAACTAAAACATGAGGTGGTTGCAATGGTCAACCTACATGATGCTATTTACTCTCTTTATCTTACTTAGTGTAAATTGTCATATTTTTTTTGCTATATAAATATCTATTTATTTGATCACAGAGTCCTACTCCAGACTGCCTGGGGTATTATATAATGTATGATAAATATTGTATTACCAATTAAAATATGAACAATTCTCAATTCTGCATCTTACCTCAAGAGTTTGAAATACCGAATTGTGGCAGTTTCCACCATTTACTTTCTACCATTTACTTAATCTCCACGGATTACTTTGGCTACAAAGTAATATCCAAAAAAGACTTTAGAAACTGCATTGTCCAATATAATAGTCATTAGCCACATGTGGCCCCACTGGATACTTGAAATGTGTCTAATCTGAATTTTTAGTATACAATACACATTGGATTTCAAAAACTTAGTATGACAAAAGAATATATCTGATTACATGTTGAAATAATATTATTCTGGATATATTAGGTTAGATAAAATATAAAATTAATTTCAACTGTTTTTTCCTATTAGCTAATGTCCTAGTAGCTACTAGAACATTAAAAATTACCTATGTGGCTTCTATTACATTTCCAGTGGACAGCTCCACTTCAGAGGACATCTAAGTGTAAAACTCTTGTTTATAGTTGGGGGAACTGGGTGAGAAAGTGACTTGGCTCACGTGGGTAGTTAGTAGTTGAGTCCAAGCTAAGCCATTGGTCTTCTGACTCCTGGCCTAGAGCTCTTCCCATTTCTCCTTTAAAAGGCCTAATTCCAGCATGAAAATCCTTAAATGATGAATCTTTCAACAGACTTTGGGCTTTATACTTGGCACTGGCATTCTCAGACCATTTTTAGAATCTGAGTATTTGTGGTTCTTGCTGACAGAAGTAGGAAAATCAAGTGCCAACTTGCAACCAATGGTTTCAGGCGTAACAGGATGAGACTTAGAGAAACAAATGAAAAAGATTTACAGCTCACTAGTCCCATTTGATGAGCTATTTCTGAACAGATTCAGAACAGGAGAGGCTGTGAGTGCTCTCAGAGGCTGTGGAATTTCACGCCGAGACTGGACTGGAGGTCGGCTCCTTCATCAGCTCTGGTGGAAATGGGGCAGGGGTGGAAAATCACGTCCAGCAGTGGGGGTGGGAGGTGAGTCTCACTCTCTGGTGGACCAATAGTACAAACAAAAGTCCACTACCCTCAGAAATATCACCGTCTAGACTCAAGGCACTCAGACCCCAGTCACCTGAGGGAACAGCGAGTATCACCACAGTTGGAAGGTGCCATCTGTCCAGCAATGATGACAGCTCCTGTCGTGAGTGTGTATTTTGCGATGTAGCCCTTCCTACAAGTCAGCCCTCGACCCCCACCCTGGGGTCATCTGATCCGGGCCTTAAGAACTGAAAGCACTGGGCCACGTGTTCGGTCACCAGTCCTACAGGTAACGATGGCACAAAGGAATAACAGTGAGTCAACACAGGTGACTGTGCTCTTCACTCAGCTTTTATTACTGCAGATTCCATCCAAATCTATAATAACCTAATAACACTAATAATCACTCAAACAGTCAGCAATAACATCACACGAAAAAATTAGGGGATAATGAACCTGAGTCCCGAGAGTCCAGATCAGGTCCAGGTCGGGGAGGCAACTGGGCTGGGTGGTCAGCATCTTGCAAGGCAGAGTCAGAGAAACGGATCACAGCAGAGCTTCCTCCAGAGGTGGAACTTGCAGAATATCTCAGGGTGACTCACTCTCTGGATGTGTTGTTCATGGTCTGAAGTCCCTGCTTTTATGCTTCTTTTGGTTGCAAAGTCACATTGTTTTGCACAGTCTCTCATAAACATATTTTTCTCAATTACAATGAACATATGCTGTTTTCCTCAGTCCTGATAGACACATGTTGACTGACCACGCTGTATTGCACATGCTTGAGGGACTACATCACCCCCAGAGTTATTACTCTACTGCACATGCTATAAACATGGTTTCGGGTCCTGCTCTCCACAACTACCCAATGGGAGGAAGTGGGAAAGGACTCTTGTCCATCAGCACACACTGTATTTAGTTGAACTTAGGGAGAAACACATCTCCAAGGGAAGCAGAACGAAGAACTTTGGGGGACAGAAAAAAGCCACCAGCTAAGTGGAAAGTAGACGCAGATGCCTTTTCCATTTGTCCAGGCCTGGTCTGGGAAGACCTTAGGGGCTGCTGTTCAGAGGCACTGCACATCCAGCAGTGGGCCTGGTCTCCCCTATCAGTCTCTAAGGGAAGGTTCAAAGTCAAGAGAGAGGGGGCAGGAAGCTATGAGATGATGTCTTGACAGGTTTCTCTATGGCCTTGATGGAAGCATGAACCATCAAAAAAGCTAAATGAAAGTCAGCAGCCTCATCCTCAGCATCCTGGGAGGGCCCAGAGTGACTTGACAAGGGTCTCCTCACTGGAGAGGCTGCTGTATTTGAAGCTATGGAGGCACCTGCTGTGTAGATAATTTTGGCTGTTTGAGAGCATTATTATTAACTGTGTTCACTCATTTACCCAAACTAGCTGAGAGTCTGGGAGGCACTGGGGTGGGGAGAACTTGACTGAGGAGTCACAGAGGGTAGAGTTTGAATTTTGACTTGACTTTTAAGAAGTCACTTAGTCTTTCTGAGACACAGTTTCTTCATTAGTAAAATAGACAGGAAAATATGCTCAGAGGGTTCTGGCAGGGGTAAATGAGACATGGGTAAAGCTCTTGAAGAGTAACTATTCGAAATGTCTGTTTGGCCCTATTTTTATACCTGACCCTAAGTCCTTTCTCACCGAGTGGTAGCCATCCATCCATCCTTCTTCTCTTCTGCTCATCTCTCCTGCCTCCTCTGCCCTCATCCCTTCCCTTCTCTCCATCCCTACCCTCTCTAAAACAGCACCACAGAGATTTCACAATTCACTACCTGTTGTAAATGAAAGGAATAGAGCATCCTAAAATGGAACATTTTGCCAAGTAACTGATATAATAAGTCAGAAATTGCCCACTTAAAAAATTTGAAAATACAACATCTGATTTATAGCTTGACTAGTAATTAAACCTGCAGTCCTCCTAACACTCAGCCTGGTCAGACACTGTTTCAGAGGAGACTATTGCTAGCTCAGGGCAAAGGATCCTTCGAAGCAAGTACCCATTCCCACCTCCACCCTGCTCCCAGCACTTCTTAATGTGGGAGCAAGGAGAGGAAAGGAGGGTGCTGGGAGCAGACTCAGTATTCACTTGGCTTTCACTAGGGAATATTAGCTATAATTTTTAAGTGATGGATAAAGTTCACAGCTTCTGATAAATGAACAAAAGACAGTCTAATAGTCTGGATAGCACTGTGTCCACTTATGGGAAAAATACACATTCATTATTCATTCCATTAGGCAGATACACTTTTACCCATAAGAAAATATATACATTTAATTTCTTCTACCTTTATGTCTTTCTAAACCAGAGATATTAACTTAGGGGTCATGGATAGATATAAAGGAGCTCAAAAACCATTAAAATTAAGTGTAAAATTTGTGTGTACATGAAGGATTCCAGGAAGAGGTTTTAAATCAATTCTCAGAGGGGTTGGTGACCACCTCCACACACACACACGCACACACACACACATGTGCGCATAATGATGAATTACCCTCGGTAAACTATCACAGAACTGAGTCTCCCCCCTTCGCTCCTAACAGGTTCTTTTGCTTTTAGAAAAGTCACATTAATCCCATGATTCTTAATGTGCTGCTGCCAACTGAGGCTGGGTAGAATGGTTCCAGTCATTGTAGTATATTTAGCATCCCTGGCACCAGCCCATTAAATCAAGCACTAACTTGGAACCAGTGGAACCGATATTAGCTGTATCACTCCTTTGTCATTGTGACAATCAAAAATGACCAGACACACAAATCCCCTTTAGGAAAAGATTAAGTTCATCTTCTCTGCCTTCTCTTTCTTCATCAGGAAGATGAGGGAGGTGGACGAGATGGCCCCTAGGGTTCCTCCCAGCTCTATGATTCGGGTACATCTCAGACACATCACCCCTTCTCTGAGGGTAAAGCTTGTTGCTATACACCCCACTATGCTGACAGATATGTGTTCTTTG
Source organism: Phyllostomus discolor (assembly GCF_004126475.2). Taxonomy (NCBI): domain Eukaryota; kingdom Metazoa; phylum Chordata; class Mammalia; order Chiroptera; family Phyllostomidae; genus Phyllostomus; species Phyllostomus discolor. Next base: position 30,418,976 of record NC_040909.2, on the reverse strand, counting down.
GAGAGATCTGCAGGGTACCATGAAATGTACAAAACCATGGCCTTGTCTTAGACTTGGTTCTGCTTGTAGTTAGCTACGTGACTTTGGTTAAGTCCTTTAGCTTCCCTAGCTTTGATGCTCATCAGCTGTAAATAGGGTGAGGTGATTTGGAAGGTTGGTTCAGCTCTAAATTTGGTTTGTTCTATGCAGCATTGAGAGCAAGGTCTATGGGATTTCCTGCATCTCAATGAAGTTCCCACAAATCTCCTTTCAGCTATTAAAAAATATTGGTGTTCTTAAAAGGCTGAGGCTCAGCATGCTCCTTCAATGCCCTAAGTGTCTGACCTCACAAATCTGAAGTCTAATAAAGACAAAAAAACAAAGAAAAAGTTCTGGGGGAGAGAATATTCTGGTTATCCTTACTGATGAAAATCTAGGAATCTGTCATCCTTAAGAGAAAACATGAGGCACTAAACTCAAAGGGTAACTCCTCTCAGAGGCCTGCTTTAGCTCCTGAAGCAGAATTAAGAGCTTATGACCTAATGTCAATGCATTTTCATTATGACACATTAATTTTGCCAGTATCTGTTATTTGCTTACCTACTTATATCTTTACCAAGCCTCTGAGGTCCTCAAAGATGGGCTGCATGGGAGTCATCTTTCCTCTCAGTGCTTACCTAGCATACAGCCTGACACACAGAAGGAACTCGGGTGAACGAATGCCAGAAGGCAGGAATAAGACTGGCCCAGGAGCTAGAGAGGAACAAAGAGATAAAAACAAGCTTGACTTGCTTTTGGGTGGGGCTGCTCATTATTTCTGCAAATGTAGCCTTCAAGCTTTCTCTCCTCTCACTCCCAGGAGAGTCAGAGGAGCCTCTGGTGTGTTAATCACTCTCTGCCTGCAAATGAGATACTTCCTGAACTCACACACTAGCTAGGCGGTCCTGTGAAGCCAACTGAACCACACTGTTAATTCCTGCTCTCCCTTTCTCTTTCTCTCTCATGAGTAGTAGTACCTAACGGGCAGAAAGACCTACATTTTTCTCTATTGACTTAAGACTACATAAGGAATTATTTCCAAGCAATCTCTTTTAAATTGGTGAATTTAAAGTCCTATTGAAAAGTGACAGCCCTGTAATAGGGAAGTTTGTGGGCCTTGTGGGACAGGTTTTCAACACAGTATTTGGTGGGTAAAGAATTAATTTTCTAATGACATGATGTAGTTGATTCAACTCCCTAGACAATTTGCCTTTGTGGGGCTGTCAAGCCCTGCCTATTTCCTGGTCCTCAACTCCTGACCCTCTCCCTTAGTCATGAGCACAATGTTACCTGGTTTCTATAATTTTCCTTTGGCTCCTTGGGTATGTTGAGGGTGGTATGAGGTAGTGGAATGGGCAGGGCGAAAAAGTGATATGTTGGGGTATGGTTTTGAGGTTCAGAGCTGGGTTGTGTGATTGTCTAAAGTAGCTAGGAGTAGTAAAAACCAAAGAGTCGCAGAAAGTAGTACCCTGGAATGGGTCAAAGGTCAAAACAGTGGTTGGATCAAGCAGATGGCTTAGAGGAAACTTTGGTACCTCAATAATAACATCAGCAATCCTCCTGCCCAAGCTGCACCAAACAGGGTTGGAGATGATGTTATCTTCCTTCTTCTGACAGCTGTGTGTTGACTGAGGTAGCCAAAGAATTGTGGATATGTATGTAGCAGCATTCTTCAAGCAGGGGAAAAATCCTGGCAGTGGAAGTTGGCAAATATGACTAAGAGACCAAAGCCACATTTGACTACCAATATCTTTTTGGTAGAAGATGTTTGTGATACCTGCCTACTTCTGGGCAGGACTCAAAAAGTCCCTCCTTACAGATGGATTAGGGCCAGCAGCCTGCAGTCTCCAACCCAACTCCAAAAGCAGCAGGGAGGGGCAGAAAGGCTCGAGGGGAGGATCTGGGTTCCAGTTCTACATTTGCTTCTATGATCTTGCGTGAATCACAAACTCTCAGAGTTTTAATCTCATCATCTCTAAACAAAAGCACTAAACAGGTGTCAAGGTCCCTTAGGATCTTAAATTTATTCAGATAATACTTATTGTATATCTATTATAAGAGTTAACACAAAAGACTAAACTCCCTGTCCTCATGCAGTTTACATTCTAGTATAGGGAGTTTGATAATAGAGATAAGTGAGTAAATTATAGTTCAGAAGGGGTCAGTGTTATGGGATGAGATAGAGCAGAACAGGGTAAGGAAGAGCAAGAAAGCTAACATCAGAGGGAAAGGGAGAGGTCACATTGCAATTTCTTTGATATCTGATTTTTTAGAAGGCAAAGAATGCCTTCGAAAGGAAATGTTTTGAGGAATAGGGCTATGATGCCTATCAAGCTGACATACTCAAGAAGAACAAAATGAAGTTAATGCTTCACAATATTTGAGAATGATCTTAATTAGCATCTCTTACCCCAACTCTAGCTCATTTCCATGAAGAGAAGGTGGATCCTACTTTCAATACTCACTAAGGGGTTGTCGTGGGCATATTGATCTGAAAGTCGCTGAAGCTCAGGAGGGATGTGGTATTATTGAAAACTCCTCTTCTTCCTACTCACAATTAGGGATCCTTGGAAACCCCAGAGAAGTAGTTCACAGATGACAAGCAGCTTAGAGATCTACTACCTAAGGCTCTGTAATTACTGGCAGATTTACTGCTGAGGGACCCACCTAATCACCCTAAATGGGAACAAATAACTTCATATCATTGTGAGATGTGAACTAAAAATGACTCAATAAATGACCAATAACTCACTGGAATCCAGATTCTCAGGGGCTCGAACACAGGGGAAGTCAGGCAGAAGGGCCAGGAGAAAGCACCAGGTCCCTTTTGGCTCCTCTTCTACGTGGACGCATCCCAATGAAGCCATTTAATCTCTGGCAGCTGCTGGAGCCAGTAACCTCAATGCCCTTTGAAGAATTGACCTAAAGTATCGCCTCCTTATTAGCAGGGACAACAATTCACGCCTGAAGAACAATGAGACTAAGGCTTTGTTAGGTATTAAATCATCACTCACCAAAGCAGTTGAATATGTTGCAAGAAGAAACTGCCTCCTCCTTGAGTGAAGTATTCTCATTGTGCCAGTGCTTGTTTCTGAGCTTTTGGAGGTTTCCCATAATCCCTTTTCCCTTTCCTCTCCCTACCCCTCCAAGTACTGGATAACATAGTTATATGAGTTGTAAGATCCAGAATGAACTGACTTATGTAATTTTCCTAATTATGAAGAGCTGATTAGAAGAGGGGAGGAAAAAGCAAAGATTGGCGCATGGCATATGATGACAGCTGGTGCTTGCCAGCCTGCAGACCAGGAGGATGCCCCACATAAGTGCAAAAGCCAGTGGGTGGTGGCTCCCCTCGACCATAGTACCATAATGGATTTCCTGGCAGACATTCACTGTGCAAAGCCCAGTCGTTAGCTGGCTCCCGCATCTGATCCCAGAAAAGACAATGCTTGGAAAGGTCAGCTGGAAATAAGGACATTTTCCAGAATACGCATTATCTTGCAGCTTTCCAAATCTCTGTTTTATCATATTATTCCATTCTCCATGGCCTCTTTTCTCAAACCTTAGGTTATCTACTCTTTAGACTCTGAGACAAAAAAAATAAGCTGGTTGGAAAATAAGGTAATGCTTTGTAACAGGAAGAATTCAGTAAGTTTTCTCTGCTGGCACCATTTACGTGATTACAATTTATAGTGAAAGAGAAAGCCTTCTTGTTATTAGATTAGATCACATCATTAGCGACACTGTGACTACTCAGAGCACTCTGGATTCATTCTGTAGATTCAGGCAAAAATGTTTACAATATGCTTTTCAGCTTTGACTTGGGAGCCAGTCTTCTCTCCTTTTCTTCCCCATCAACATGAAATTCCTAATAATTGCTACTGCATCTTCTACAATAGTATTTCTCAAACATTTAGGTCCATGTGAATTAGATTCTATTCATGTCTAAGGTGAAGCCTGTGTTTCTACAAGCTTTTAGGTGGTACCAGGGCTACTGGTTCAAGGACCACATTTTGAGTAGCAATGGTTCACATTTCCACACCACAACTGCCCTGACCTCGGCCCACATCATCTCAGACTTTTATGATAGCTCACTGGCCCTTTCTTCATATTGTCCAAGAGGCCTTCCTAAAATGTAATTCTGACACTATGCATTTTCTTCTTATCATTTCTTCAGTGGTTCTGTGTTGCCTATAGAGGAAGTCTCAGCTCCTTACTGATGGCTGTTGGGTTGTTTCCTGATTGGGCCTATACCTTACCAGCTCTGTCCACCACTCCCTGTCTTAAGTTCAATGTCCTTATGTGGCAGCCAGCTTCTAAGACGTCCTCAATGGCCCCTGATCCATTGTAGAACCTTGTGGAATCCCCTCCCACACTGCATAGGGCTGACCTGTGCAATCACTAGAACTCGTGGGAATTCTAACATCCCGTCATAAAAGATATGTTGGGTTTAGCCTAGCCCTATCTTGGATCAGTCTGGGAGAAGCCAGCTGTCACCTCATGAGGACCCATGGCAGCCCTATGAAGAGCCCATGTGGTAGGAACTGAGGTCTGTTGTCCACAAACATGTGAGTGAAACATTTCAGAAGCAGATCCTCCAGCCCCAGTCAAGCCTTCAGATGACTGAAACCTAATAAGACCTTGGGCTAGAACTCTTCAGCTAAGCCACTCCAAAATTCCTCACCCATAGAAACTGTGAGATAATGTGTTTATTGTTTTAAGCCATTAATTTGAGGTAATTTGTTATATGACAACAGATGACTTCTGTACACAGTATGGAGTTTCCCACACAGTGCTGTCCCCTCTTCTGAGAATACTTTTCCTCTGGATGACTCCTATTCATCCTTTAAAAACTAGATGTCTAGATGCTTTCTCCAGGAAGTCTTCACTGGTTTCTTCCCTCAAGATTTGGTCAGATGCCTGTCCTTTGGGCTTCCATAATGACCTAGCATCTCTCTATCCCTGTATTTATTACAATGTCTAGTTATTACCTATATGTCTGACAGTCCCATTGCTGTGAGCTCCTTAGAGGCAGGGACTGTACCATTTTGGTATCCTGGCACATGGTGGGCACTCATATATGTTGGAATGAACAAATGAATAAAGCCAACTTCCATGGAATCATGACTTTACAGTAACTATATCCCTTTACATTAGAAGTTCTTTCAGTACTTGCTTGGCCAGCCATCTCACATGGGTCAACTATGACTCAATCCATTGACTGCTTAATTTCCAGATTTTTTTTTAAATCACACCACTCATTCACTGAATTACTTCAGTGGCTTTATTCAGAAGACCACATCAGAAGTACCTGTGGAGATTTAAAAACATATGCATAGTCCAGTCCTGCCCCCAGAGATTCTGATTCACTAGTTGTGAGGTGAACTCCAGACGTGTGTATTTTAAGTCTGCATGGGTGACTTTTCTTACCCAAGCTATATTCATCGATTTGTGGATATGTACTCTATGCACCCGACCCCCCTAAAAAAACCCACAGCGTTTCAAGAACACAAAATTACTAAAACAAAACAAAATGACAAAAACCAAACTCTTAAATATAGTGAAGTACAATAAGAAGAAGAAGTGGTGATAAGACTATCACACCAAAAAGCCCAGGTTAGGGACACTGTTGCAAGTGGACAAGATTATTTCTGGAGCTTCCTTGGAGTCTAGGCAAAAGGAGGTTTGAATGGATTATAAACTCTCAACATTTGAAAGAGGTAGCGTATGTTTGTCAGTAAAGACTTTTGCCCTAGTTTTAAATTATAAGAGGTTTCCTCACAAGTCTTTATATAAGAGGCATTAAATGACACAATAAATGGTGTCTCTGATACTTTTTTTTTTCAAAAACAAAAAGTACAGAAAACTTCTATATATAGCCACTTTCAAGGAAAGTCAAAAGTACAATGTTAAATTCTAGGATGGTGAGGGCATTTCTATGGAGAGCCAGATAATAAAGTATGTAGCTTCCTTGTCATCTGCCTTGACATAAAAGAATTAGAAACTGGAAGAGAAAATAGCATGAATAGTCCATTCATTTTCAATGGTCTCATTCAGGCTTTTTGCAGAAGCTGAACCAGCAGTAGACATCTCTCCACCCCACCTCCTTACCTGCCAGCCCAAGCCTGGGATGTGCTCCTGCTGCCGCAGTGCTTGCCAAGGACAGAAGGTGGAGACTGAAAGCCCATGGGTGTGGAATGAATGCTGGAAACACTGGTTCACAAAGGCTTTCCCCCACACAGGGCTCAGAATCCCAGCACTGCGGCCTCAGCAAATGATGCAAGGATAGGGATATTTCATCTGCAAGTGAGTGCTGCACTGTGGTTTTGTCTACCAATGTGTTGGACTTTTTAAATGGATTAGTTCAAAGCTTCAGGTAGAACATCAAACCTCAGACACACACAATGTTAAAGGCGAGAAGCAGCACTGTCTGGAGGGAGGAAGTGGAACACACACACACAGGATCCTGCCATGCCTCTGGCTGGATGTGGTGATTCCTACTGGGTCTGTGCCAGATGAGCCCATCCAGGGCTCCCAGCCTCTGATCCACAGTCAGTGAGGTGCCCAGGAGTCACCATCACACTCCTGGCTTTTGTTGCCAAACACAGTGGGCAGCTTCAGAGGTCACGGAAAAGCCCTAGGACTCTAGGTGCAGAGTGGAATAGGACTGGGCCCTAGAATAAGACTCTATGCCATTAATAGTCCAAAAAAAGTGTACAGAATTTTTTGGAATATTAATGGCATAGGTTGTACAGAGTTTAGAGACAGGACTACAAGTTCTGACTCACATGTGAAGATGCATTTAACAGTGTTTACAGAACTTGTTGCAATGATGGAAATATTTTGTATTTGCACTGTCCAATAGTAGATGTGGCTACTAGTGATGTGTGGCTATTGAGAATCTTAAATCTAATCTTAAATCTTAACATGTAAGGTGCCTTACATGTTAAGGCCCCTTTACTACACAGCCCAATTCTACAGGGTATGGACCAAACTTCTCTTCCTCTGGAACTGCTAACAGCAGATCCTGACTTTACCAGCTGGGGAGGGGTATCCCCAAGTAAAGCTGTGTGTTCCATGGGCAACCCAGTCAGCATCCATGTCCTGAGAGCTTCGGCAGCAGTTTTGGCCAAATCAGCAGGGCCTCCCAAGCCAGCAGTGCCAACTTTAAGCCTCAGGGGAGAGGAACCCCTCTGTCATATGGGGTCTCCGGGTGCCATTAAAAATCAACTTGTCAAGAGAGCTCTTGGAAGTGAAGGCTGAGACACCAGGGTTAAAAGTACCACCTTATAAATACCAAAAGCAACAGAAATATAACTAGACTTTAGCAGGCACTGTGTTAAGTACCTTCCTACTGCGGTAAATAATGTGACTTGATTTTTACCACCTCCATCCCACCCTCCTGGCTGAAGAGGTTGAAGAGCTTAAAATGCTGTTTCCTAGCCTCAGGCATGCAGCAGGTCCTGGATGTGTACTGCGTGCTGTGGGGCGCCTGCAAGTCAGATGCTGGCCTTTTACAGCAGTGGGCAGGTCAGCTCCCACTCAGAAGGAGAAGCAGTGAGGCAGCTGTATTCAGTGTCAGTATCCTGGTCACTGCTTTGTTGATGCTCAGCGAGCACAGTGGTGGCTTCCGTGGTGGCTCCTGCAGTCAGGCAGGAGCTGCTCCTGGCCTGTGAATGCTGTTACAGTGACCTTGGACCTCACAGTCCCTGAATTCTATTGTCCCAGCCTTTCCAATGGTTTTATAAGCACTTAATTCCTTCCCTGCAACTGCTTCCTGCCTGAAATACCTAGAGTGAGACCTGCTACCTGCACGGCTTCCCTGGCCTACATACCTGCATTATTTTTAGTCCCCTCAGCAACCCTCTGAGGTGGGTAATGTCACCACTACCTGTTTTCCAGACAACCATCAAGTCCAGGTCCGTTTGTAGTAAGTACTTTGCAATTCATGGTCTAATCTTTATCTTCAAACAAATATGGGCCTGTATCATGGACTGTTTGAAAAGCCAGGGCATGTGCTTAAAACGTCAGTGCTTCTTTTTGTGATAAATTTGTACCCATAGCAGAAAGAAACAGAATGTAATGGTTAGAAAATGATGTTGCCACCTGTGGACATAAATTCAATCCCAAACTAGCTGGCTTCCTGATGAGAAAGTCAGTTCCAAGTTCATAAGATGAATCTCTGACCACAGACAAGCAGTGACAAACGAGGGCCTTGCTCATGAGCAATCTGGACAAGAGAGTGTGGATGGCTGCAGTAACCTATTACCAGCTGGGAGCCCAACCGAACAAGTAACCTTCTTCGGGTGAACTAATACTGTTACCTTCTCTAAAGCCGAGTATCTAAACTCTAAGAAATCTCACCTCCAGATCCCCAGCACTCATAACTAACTTGATTTTTCTCTGTAGAATCAAAATCTGAGCACTCCATGGACATATCAAGTACTTCTCTTGAAAGAAGCAAATAGTTTCTTTCAGACTTGAGAAGAAGAAAACAATCGTGTCTCAACTGGCCATGACCTTGGCGGATCACCCACCCTCAGCCTCTAGCGGTGGCCATGAGGTCTGGAGGAGGACAGCATGGCGGGCAGACTTTGCCACCTTGCCCTGATGCTGCCTGCAAGCCTCAATCACAGCTTGGGGATCATCTGTGTCCTTCTCACTTTGCTCACTCTTGGGGCCACTTGAGAGTTTCAAAGTCCAGCCTTCCAGAGGCTGCAATTCCTGCAGAGAATTTAAACTCAAACCAGTGAATCTGACTTCTAGTATCACTAGAATCTCTAAGTATTAACTCTGAGAACTTCATGTCACCCTTCCAATGAGTCAAACAATAAAGATGCAATGATCAGTGATTTGGTGGAGGTCAAATTTTAAGAATTTATACCATCCTAGTTTTGTATGACTTTTTTCTTACTCACCACAAACATACTATGTGGAATTGAGTCATTTTTGAATTTTAACTGAAAGGAACTATTACACAGAAATCCTTTGAGAGAGGCAAACACAAGATTATAAGCTACTCATTTAAACCAATAAATCAGCTGTTAATGTCAGTGAGTACTCTTTAATGTTCGTTTCCCTTTTAATAACTCAGAATAATTGTGAGCTCATCTCTGAACCAGGATGCTTTAAATCCATGAAGAAATTTCACTATTACACTTGTAAGTCAGATTCTCCAATCACTGAAATGACTTACTTTAATCTAACCATGATTAAGATGGTAGAAACTACAATTTCTACATTGTAACCAACAATGTAGAAAATAGTACCACATGCAGCATACCAGGAGAACTGAGAGAGCTTTCAAAGGTAGTGCACATTCAAGCATTAACTTAGCTTCAGATGACATGTTTCTTGCTACTTACTTGCTTATGCAGAAAACAGAATTCAGCTAATTTCTCACTTGCCACTCCAATTCATTTCCTATAATTAACCACCATAGTATTTTGATTATTATTTTTTCTAAGAAATTACAGCATTTCCAGTTCACCACTGTTAGGAGTTCTTATGACATCATGACCCTGTGTTCCCCACCTCACCTGGGGCATTCTCAACAGGTCAGGATCTTTGAAAGAGAACAAAGCAATAGGTTTGCAAAGCTTTATGAACCATCACCTACGGTCTGTGACAGCAGAGAACTTTCAAAAACATGGAAGGCTTAAGAATTTCAAATGGAGGATCCCATTTCATTCCATTAGCAGGGCAATCAAGATGAACATTATTTGTTTTATAATCATAAACCAATAGCCCATTCACAAAAGATTTGGAAAGAAGGATGCCTGGGTTAGTAAAGGGTTCTATTTGGAATTTTTGTCAAGATTTTTGCAAAACAACCCTTTTATGAGAAATTTGTTTGATTACTAGACTGCAGGGTCTTTGAAAGCAGCAACCATATCCTCTCCTGCTTGTATCCCCAGCAGCCAGTGGGGCATGACACACAGTGGGTGCTTTCTTAATATCTGATGAACTGAGTTCTCAGAATCCACAAGTATTACAACACTCTCATCTCTAATGATAGTCAATAATTTTGGGGACAGGGTTCCCTGTTTTCTCCAGACCCTCTATCTTGGTTGATGAGATCACAGAAACGTGAAGCAGTGAAGATGAAAGCTCAGTGCTGTCTCTCTCCCATTTTTGTTTGAACAATCTTTCCATGTTACTATAGTAACGTCTGCTACCAGGAAGCTCTGTAAATGAAAGTGGGAAGGAGGAGGGGATCATGAGTGATGCAGTTGATAGAGAAATCTGCCCAGAGGGCAACCTCTTTGGTAATCTGCAAAGCTTGTGCATGTCCTATTTTATAATAAGTGCATTTAAATAATACATGACAATATATAGAATAAATGCAATATGTTGAAACAGAGATCCACAGAGTTCAGGAAAACTGCATTAAATCTGAGATTAGAAGTGCATATTTTAAGACATTTGAAAATATAGCAGAGGGAATTTAGCCTACAGATAAGAAATGTTCTCATTTCAACACATAAAGGGAATAGCTGTGGAATTCCAAAGATGAGTACATGAGGCTCTGCTGAGTGGAGGCTGGATGTTAACCTGGGACCTGACCTGAATGGTGAACTGGTTACTGCAGTTCCAAAGGGCAGGGGGGAACTAGTGAAACAAAGACATCCGTTAGCGGTAACTGCCCTCTGGTGTGAGCAACTGTGAGGCCAGGTATGACCAAAGCTGCAGCTAGAACCGGAGACTGGGGAGGAGAAGAGGGCATGCCATGTGTGACACTTGAACTACAAAGTCAGCCAGGTTTCTCCACACCAACTTGTGCACTGTGGAGCTTGTGAAAACCCAAGATGGAAATGCCGCTGCCTGCCTGAAGCAGGTGCTATTGCTCCATGGGAAACCTGTCCTGCAAGATAATTTTGTGTGAGGACATGTGAAGAAAGCTGCTCTGGCTTCTTGATTTATGACTTCATTAAAATGTTTGGGCTTCAAACCTCCATCAACATTTATTGGAATTAAAAGCTTCTTAAAATGGAACTATTCAATGGTAAATTAATGCAGCTTGGGTCTTGTGAGACAGAATGACGCAGCACTCTAGGCACCCTTTCTATTCCTCCAGAAAAAGAATGACGCTTCCCGCCACTGTAGAGTGGGAAGTCTCAGGAACGCATAGGCGAGAAGAGGAAAGTGAGAGCGTGTAGAGAGCAATCCCTGACTCACAGCTGGGAAGAGTGGAGGTGCCAGCATCTTCTCCAGAAATGCGTTAAGGAAAAGGTGTAAGCTGTTTCCACTGTGGAAAGACCCCACATAAGTCAGAAATCAAGGGGCTGCTTGTGTTTACTATGGAGACCAACTGCCTTGGTATCCACAGAGGTCTCCGTCTGAAGACGTAACTTCTCAGTGGGCTGCCTGTGAAGAGTCCCACGGGGACACGAGAGTGCGAGCTTCTCCTAGGCAGCTGTCACACATCTTTTCACATTCATAGCGCTTAGCTACTTTGAGCGGATACTGAATATTTGATGAATGAATGAAACAGCTACCACTTCCAAAGAGAGCCTCAAGTCTCTCTTTGTGCTTCTTGCTGTCTATTTTGTCAAACTATCCCAGGATCTAGAGATGATGTGGAGTTGCCATCAGCACCAAGCTCAAAGTCTCACTTATCCTTAAAAAAAAAAAAAACAACACCAAAAAACCTCAGGTGTAGACAAGCAGCTAGAACAACTAATGGAGAAACCTGGACCTAAACTCTACCTGGTTAGGACATACATCTTTCACCCTGTTGCCTGCCACAGGGTATCCAGAGATTAAAGCTCTAATTCTGGTTGATTCAATGTGACCTCCTCAGCCTGTATCACCCAATCCATGAACAAGTCCCATCTATTTCCAAGATGTTTGCTGCTCGCTATACTTCCCCATCACCATGACCACCATCCTGGTTCAAGCTATCACCATCTCTCTCCTGACTCCCACAACTGCCTCCGAACTGGTCCCCCTGACTCCACTCCCAAACCCCTGCAATCAATTCTCCACAAGGCAGCCAGCCATCTTTTCAAAACATAAAGCATATCGTGTTATCTCTCCATCTGGATTTCTGCAATGGCTCCCTGTCACACTTAAACCCCAATGTCTTGCTCCTGCTCGCCCCTGTGCACCTCATCTCGTCCCACGGGTCCTCACACTCACTGCACTCCCGCATGACTGGCCATCTTGCTGTTCCTCAGCGATTACGAGCGCATTTCTACCTCAAGGCTTTTGCTCCTTGTGTCCATCTAGCTGGGACATCCTTTCTTATTCACCCTATCAGGTCAGGCTTCTTCTTTTCATTGAGCTGTCAGCCAGACGCCATCCACTCCAAGATGCCTTTCTTGACCGCTTGACCTAACCAGCTACCTAGTCACATGCGATGGCAGTAACCTTGTTAGATCTCTACGTAGTACAATTTTCCTTCTGATGTTTTTAAAATTCCTGTATTGTCTGGGCTGCCCAACTAGTCTACAAGCTCCATGAGGCAGAGATCTTATTTATCTCATTCATTATCAAGAATAATGCCCAACACAGAGTAGATTCCTAAAATTCTTAGTAAAATAAAAAGTCTAAAATAGTCACAGGTGAGCAGCTTTGCAGAAAGCAGGTACCTGAACCAATGTAGGTGCTAAGCAAAGGCACTTAGCACCTGCTTACAGTATATGTCAGTTGGTGAGCTGGCAGAGTTGCTTCCACATCTAATGAGAGACTCACTCACCCCTTGTGCCCACAAAACCAATTCTTACTCTCCTTGACTCTGGGCAACATATTTCTCTACCTGGACCCTAAAGAGTCTGCTGTGGGCATCCATCTGTTCTGTGCCAATAGGAACTGCTTCCTGGACCATTTGGGCCACTCAAGGACTGATCCGCTAGGCCCATTTTTCCAAGGCCAGCCCTGTTTATAAAAATCACACCCACTCTATAGGTCTTGGAAAACTTTCTTGGCTCCATGTGCTAAGCTGTCCTCACTGTGGCCACTTGGTGCTGTATCAGGACTCAAAGATACTTTATCCCCTCTTGTTGCAAAATTTATATTTCCTTTTTGGGAACTCACTATTTCCCCAAATTGCTAATGTGGAATACCTAGAGGAATACTGGGCTTGAAGTCAGAATCCAGAGATTAAAATCCCAATTCTGTTATTTACTTGTAGCCAATTTGACCTTGGACATATGATTTAACCTCACAGCCTCACCTGCAGAATGGGGTTATTACCACCTACCTCTTAAATAAATAAATGAGAGCACTGAGCGTGCACACTATAGGTGACACACATCTGTGCCAAGGAGGTGGGCAAGCCCCGAACTCATGACTTGTCCACTGCCCAGGGGCTTCCTCTGGTAGTTCCTCGAGTATTCACCAGGGAGTGAAAGATTCCTCCAGAACTCCATCAGGGAGTTTCAGAACACCAGGAGCACTTCTTTGCATATCAAAGTAGAAGTATCATAAAGGAAAGGAGGACATCTTACCACAGGCTGCAGAAGCTTTAGAAGCGACGGGAACTGATCAGACCAGATTTACTACAGTATGAAGTTAGACAGATGACAACACTGGATCATGTAAGACTCTGACTGAGTACTGGTAGTGTGTGAAGTGCCAAGAAGGTCTTGGTGGCGACTGGGAGGAAAGTCAGTGGACCTACTGTCCTGTATGAAAAAGCTATTCATCAGGACAGTCTGAGCCTGAACACTGAACCAGGGGACATTGCAAGGGCTACCACACAGGGGTCTGTGAAGATGAAAGTGACAAAGTGAGTATGCTCAGGCCATGAATGAGAGCCTGCTCATTGTTATTTATATGGATGCAAATTTTTACTCTCCCAATATTGCATTTAACTGTTTCCACATTATGTCAGTGAACTGTAAGCCACTTGAGGCAGAGATCCATTGTTTCCTGTGTAACAGCTCTAAGAATAAATCTTTTCTCTGACTAGTCTTCCCTCAGACTATGAAGAGGGTTCAGCTAGTTTTCCGAAAAGCAAGTCTGTGATTGGCAGAGCTTCCTGCTCTGGGGTTGCTCAATAAACCTGTCCCAACAGCACCAGAAGCTATTTGGAATTTGTAGATGACCTGCCAGAAAGCGCAGATTTTCCAACAAAAAAGGAAGTGGGGTGGACACCCAACACCAGGTGCTGGGTGTCCATCACTGTGCTGCCATTTCTGCATATGCTACTTCAGGGGGCCTCGAGGAGGAGTTACACTTCTTCCCTTTTAATAAGTGAGGAGGCAAACGAAAGTCCCCCAGCTAATACACTGCAGAGCCACCATTAGAAAGTACATGATCTTCTCCCCTATCCTATGGCCTCAACTAGTTCAAATTACTGACATTTCCTGTCCAATTTATTAGATTCAGAAGTTCTAAGAAAGAAAAAAAGGAAGGGGAATTTAGTTCTCAGACAGTTCTCATGGGCAGCTCCAGACCTTGCAGGCTGCCGGCTGGGCTGGACCTTCACCAGGTAACACCTGGACTTCTGCAGGAACGAGAATACGCTCTGTGTTTCCTCAAAGTTTCTCATCCAGTCTCAAATCACAGCCATCAAGACCAGATCCCTTGCTATAGAGCTTAAATCATGAATAATTTCTACAATGTATTTGACATCTATTAGGTACCTGGTATTGTGCTTGGAACTTGTCCTAAGTAATCTTACTTAATCCTCACAAACCCCTGTGTGGTAGGTTCTATCATTCCTTCTAGACAGACGAGGAAACCGAGGCAGCTGGTAAATTACAGAACCAAGATTCGAATCCAAGCTTATCAAAGCTCCAGGGGCAAACTCTTGTCATTATTTTTACAGCTCACATTCAGCTTACATGAAACCAAATAAAACTGACATCTTGGATACGTGAAAATAAAGCATAAACACAGTCATATTAAAGATCAAGTTGATTTAGCATAATATGAGAGTTTGGTTTTGTTCCTCATCTCTTCTAGTCATGCTTAACATTGGTAGTAGGGGGATGTATGGACCAATAATGTTACTAAAAAATTTCAACACAATTCTTTTGTGAAA